>NC_056725.1:130481104-130838604 GCF_019279795.1 Protopterus annectens | reverse complement strand
TTAACATTGGTATTGGTTAAAAAAATCTTAATGTGAGTAGCAGACCATTTCAATGTGGAAAAGACTGAAAATTAGGGCTGTTTGTCATAAAGAGATACCACTGATACATATGCAGCTTGCCCCACCCCATTTGAAGCACGCTTACTATATTCTATTATCTTTCTCACACTACAGCTGCTATTACTTCCCTTATTACTCAACCATTGTCATGCTTTCTTCTCTTTTTCTCTTCTTTTCCTCCATTCTTCCCTCCTACAACACTACTTTACCTTTCGCAGTCCCTCAATTTTTTCCACAAATAAGTCATTGCTGTCCTCTCTTTCTAACCAAAGCATTGTGAAGTATCCCATTTTGTAACTTGAATGTTAAATGATGACTTGCTATATTATCAGATGCTTTAATTAAGTTATCTATTTGGATTTCTGATATTTATTTTATTTTCATTTGGGTGATGTATTTTAAAATTAATGTCTCTATTGTTTGCTAATACCAGTTACTCTGTTTAATGTCTGAACTCATCAACCAGGATATTCCTAAGAATGAGTTTTGTGCTGTACGTTCTGTGTTAAAGATCACGAATGAATGAGTGCATATTCATATATTGACATAAAGTAGATCATGATGTTCTTGTTCCCAAATATTGGTCAACTAGTGAAGCTTTGCAGAAGCTAATCTGCCATGGTGTGAGCAAATCTTAACACTAAGAAATCAGTCAGGAACACAGCTTTAGATATTCTTGGCTGAAAAGACTAACTCTGGGATCCATTAGTAATTGTATAGGCTTTGCATAAAGCCTACACGATTAGAGTACTTTTGTGCTATGAGCAGCAGCGTGCCACTCATCATGCTTGCATGTTTCCATGCCCCATTTCATGGTGAGGAACAGCAGTGCTGGCAGCCATGAAACTGCACAGGGAAGCACACTTAGCTTTTATGAAGTAAGGGCAAGCTGAGTACAAGACTTAAGCTGCAGAGGATGCTAAATGGTGAGAATGTACACTGAATGCAATGTTAACTGTGCAGACATAAGTACAAGGGGAGGGTAAATGGGAAAATGTATGCAGTTAATACATTCAAATGTGATGATGACACAAAGAAACATTTTAAACAGAGGTCTGTATAGATGCAATAATAAATTATCCTGTTTCTAATCATTTACCCCATATGTAACAAACAATGGACATGCTAACAACAGATGTGAAAGGGATACAATGCAACATTGCAAAAAAAAAGGAAGTAAATGTGATATTGATATTGATAAAATGCTGAGATGAGATAGCATTGAGGACAGTGAATGCACTGGGGCTATTTGCATACATTGTAACTGAATATGACATACCAACACATGGAATATATGTGTGACAAATGATTATAGTGCTATATTCTCCATTTCAACCTGTTTAAACAAGGAAGAATGAGCTGCACATCTGTTCTATCTTGCACATCAGAAAGGGACTAAGTTTACCATTTATTGTCATTTAAGAACAATAGATGGGGTGTATTACTTTGACACATGTATTAGACAAGCATGTGGTTTATATTCATGTACATAATAAACAGTAATATAGTAGCAATCAAAATACACAAGTGACAAATGGCAAATGATAACATAGATCTGATGACATTGCAGTAGTTCAAGGTCTCTGTTTGTACATGGAGCCCATTTACTACATAATTATACTGAGCATGGTCACAAAACATTACAATGATCACTGCCATAACAACATGTAAAAAGCACAGACACACATAAAAGGTGTCCTAGCACAGGCCCAATCACACTTTATGAGGATCTGGCATCATGCCATACAAAAATAGATACTGTAGATCAGAGGGTATGTGCTGTGTCTTTAAGAAGCATATCAAGGACTGAGTGTGCACATATAAATACCAGGTATGTGCTATTCGCAGTGCCATTTTGAGAGTGCAGCCAGAGAGTGAGCATGTATGATTGCAGTAGTTAGCTTGTATATAAGTTACTTAAGTTAAAGTCAGTAAATTAGAAGTTATGTACCTACCATAACGTTCCATGTTAGTTGTCTTCTCTCGCCTTCTTTCTTGCTGGATGGGTTCGGAGCCGATCCTCGGCTCCGACTCGGCACTTGCTTAGCTTGAGAACTCCTTTTACCAGCTCGAGGCAACCCTATATCCCATGATGCAAGGCGGAACTACCTCAGATCTCGTTTGGTAGCTAACCTACCCTGCTAAGGACTAACCTAATATATCTTAGGAAAACCAAGTTCATAATAAAGGAGTCCTCTAATGAAGGCTCAGGAGGAAACAACCTGAGAAAAAGGAACTCTTCAAGATCTGTCCAGGCCAGGGGGAAGGAGGGAGGGACGCAAGAAAGAAGGCAAGAGAAGACAACTAACATGGAACGTTATGGTAGGTACATAACTTCTAAATGTTAAGTTGTCAATCTCGCCTTCATTCTTGCTGGATGGGACCGCGTCCCTAGCACCTGTATCCCGGGTGGCTCAATGGAACAGACTCTTGAGAACTGTGGAACCAAAACTGGCCCTGTCTCTGGAGGCCAAATCTAACTTGTAATGAGAGACAAAGGTATGAGGAGTGGCCCAAGTAGCTGCTGCACAAATGGTATCAATGGGTAGTCTATCCTGAAAGGCTGCAGAAGTGGATAGACTCCTGGTTGAGTGTGCTTTCGGTTTAGAAGGTAGTTGCTTGCCTCTGAGTGAATACACATAAGAAATGCTGGAAGACAACCATCTGGGTAAGGTCACTTTAGACACTGGGAGACCTTTCCTGTTTTCTGCATAGGAGACAAATAATTGGTCCGATTTCCTGAATTGTTTCGTTCTATGCAAATAGTACCTGAGCTGACGATGGACATCCAAAAAATGAAGCTTTTGTTCAGCTCTGTCAGAATAATTTGGGAAAAAGACTGGTAGATCGATGGATTGATTAATATTAGTTTGAGAAACAACTTTGGGGAGAAAGGATGGGTTCGTTCTTAAGGATACCCTGTCCTTGTGAAAAACCAGGTAAGGGGAACGGATGCAGAGAGCTTGAATCTCGGAAACCCTTCTTGCTGAAGTGACAGCCAGTAAAAATATAGTTTTCCAGGTCAATAATTTCAATGAACATGAAGCAGACGTAACATTAAGGATGCTAACATTAAATTTAGATCCCATTGTGGAGGAGGATGTTTTATTGGCGGCTTTAGGAGAAACACTCCTCTCAGAAAAGCCTTGCATAGTCTATGTGACATAATGTTATGATCTTGCAAGCCAACATGATACTTGGAAATAGCAGCTAGTTGAACTTTTACTGTAGATGAAGAAGATCCTGACTGAAAAACTTCAGCCAGGAAATCTAAAACAGAATGCACAGGAGCAGTAAAGGGATCAATATTTCTGGAATTTGCCCAAATGGAAAAACGTCGCCACTTGCTAGCATAAACGGTTCTGGTGGACGACTTAAAAGAAGCCACTAAGATATCTCTGACCGGATCAGAGATCATAGGAAGCCTGGCTAGGGAAGGAAGTGGAGCAACCAAGCAGTGAGGTTGAGAGAATGAATGGCCCGGTGCTGTTGACCCGACTGGTGGATCACAAGATCCGGAACTGGGTCCAGATGCCAGGGCTGCACCAGGAGGTGACGATGCAGAGACAGAAACCAAATTTGTCGAGGCCAGTAAGGGGCAATGAGAATCAACTTGGCCCTCAAAACGGTGGCTTTCTGAATGACTTGTGGAATCAAGGAAAAGGAGGAAAAGCATAGAAGTCCCGGGGCCAATCCTGGGTTAGAGAGTCTCTCAGGGGTTGGCCTGGTAGGGGAAAGAGGGTGAAAAAATCGGGGCACTTGTTGTTTTGGGGTGTAGCAAAAAGATCGCAACAAGGTGTGCCCCACTTCAGAAAAATCTGGTCCACTACAGATTGATTGAGAGACCACTCGTGAGGCATGAGAATGGATCTGCTCAGCCTGTCCGCCAAGAGGTTGGACCTGCCGGGGATGTGCGTTGCTATCAGAAACCGATGAGAGGAGATTGCCCATTGCCAAAGTCTGAGAGCTTCTCACACAACGGATAGGACCTGGTCTCGCCCTGCTTGTTGATGTACCAGACCACGGACATGTTGTCCGTTTGTACTGCAAAAGTCCCCGCGGGAAGAAAGTCGTTGAGGGCTTGCAACGTTAAAAGCACCGCTCTCATCTCCAGGACATTTATGTGCAGATGATATTCTATGGGTTGCCACGTCCCGTGGACCATCCTGCCCTGATAATGCCCCCCCACCCGATCAGAGAGGCAGCCGTAGTAACTGTGGCAACTGGAGGAGGGGGAACAAAAGGTTGGCCCTGATGAAGAAGAGGGGAAGATATCCACCAGTTCAGATGAGTCCTGCACGATTGTGTGACTAAGATTTCGTGCCTCATCGGAAGACTGTGGAACGACCACTGAGTGAATAACATCCACTGCAGAAGACGCATGTGGAAGCGAGCCAGTGGTAGAAGAACAATGGCCGCAGCCATAAGACCTAGAACCTTTAGTATCAATCTGGCTTTGACTTTGCTGCTCTGCAATAAAAGCGGAACGTATTTTTGGATGTCCAGAATCCTTTGATCTGTTAGTCTGGCTAACATTTTGACGGTGTTTAATTCTGCCTATAAAGGTGATAGATTGGCAAGGCGCAGAGAAGATTTTTTGAAATTCACTGAAATTCCCAAACTCCTGCATAGCTGCAGAGTGTAGTCTCTGGTCTGAAGAAGCTGACACCTGGTGGTGGCGGAGAGGAGCCAGTCGTCTATATAAGGAAACACCTGGAATCCTTGACGTCTCAGATGAGCTGTGACCACTGCCATGCATTTGGTAAACACTCTGGGGCTGAAGTGAGGCCAAAGGGCAGGGCTCTGAATTGGTAATGACTGGTCCCTAGCCGAAAGCGGAGAAACCTTCTGGAGTGCCTGTGAATCTTTATGTGATAGTACGCGTCCTGAAGGTCTATAGAGCACATCCAGTTGTCCTTGCCCAGAAAGGGCAGAATGGACTGAAGCGTGACTATCCGAATCTTGCCTTCTTGACAAATCTGTTTAGACTGCTCAGGTCTAATATTGGTCTCAATCTCCCGTCCTTTTGGGGACCAAAAGAATCTCGAGTAGCGGATCCTACTTGGTCTGCGGAACAGTCTGGACGGCTCTTTTTCTGGGAGCTTGGAAACCTCCTGTTCTGCCAAATCCTTTTGACCGGGTGAGATGTCTGGAAGGGATTGTTGAGGTACGGGATACCTTTCGAAGGGGATTTTGTAACCCTCGGATATGATCGACTGTACCCACATATCTTGTGAAAGGGAATGCCAGGCTATTGGGTACAGCGAAATCCTTCCCCCGACTGCCTCCAAGGGTGGACAGTCGGGCAACACCTCAGGGGTGCTGAAAGGGCTTCTCAGGAAGAGACTCCCTGTTGCCCTAGTTCTGAGGATCCCCCTGCCTCTAGGGCGGCGTCTATTATTGTTACCCCCTCTGCCTCTGGGAGTAAACTGACCACGTGTGTCCAGTGCAGCTCCTTGGGCTTTGCGGAACCACATCTTCCCTCCCTTCTGACCCTTGGGATAGGGTCTAGAAGGGGTGGAAAAATGGACTCCAACGGCAGAAAGAGTTTTACCGTCCTGCTCACACCTGGTCAAGGTTTCCTTCACCTGAGGTCCGAACAAAGTCGAACCATCAAAGGGGGTATTGGTGAAGGATGCCTTAAAGGGGTCAGCAAAATTACAAAGCCGCATCCAGGCTTGACATCTAAGAGCCACTCCTGTGCCTGCGGCCCTGCTCGCTCCATCGGCTGCATAGGATATGAGCCGCATGGAGGAGTTGGTTAAGGAATTCAGGATTGCTAGCTGTGAGGCAATCTTTTCTTGAGCCCCAGCAGCAGAAGGATCCTGGACCACTTCACCTAGTTCCTTGAGAATATCTCTTTGAAGCCTAGTGAAGTGACAAAGGTAGTTCAGCGAACGCATAGCAAAGGTCGCTGAAGAAAACATCCGCTTTCCATACCTGTCCATGGTCCTAGAATCTTTGTTAGGAGGATGGACAGGTACTGAAGGATCTGCAAGTTCCTTCTTAGTGGCCGCCGCCACCATAGCATCCACAGAGACGCCCTTGGAAAGAAACTGCTTGTCTGTAGGGGCCGTAATAAATTTGGATGGTCTCCTGGGAACAGGTTCCACAGAATCTGGAGCTGCCCACGCCTTCCGAGCAACTACCTGCATAAGTGGGTCGAAAGGCGGAGACACCCAGGAGGTGGAGGGTCGGGATCCAAAAGCCTCCAGGTATACCGACTCATCCTCGGAGGGGTCAATGGAGGCCAATTCCCCTCTGTTTGAGGAGCTCAAGGATGTCTGAAAAGGAGACATCCTCAGAGGGGATCGTGGGAACCCTCCGACTCATCTAAGTCGGTATCAGATGTAGTAGACTCAGGGAGTCTGTGTGTTTCCTCTTACGTCCTCTTCCGAGGGGTTCCCCTGCAGGGTCAGGAGAAACCTCGGAAGAGGAAGATATTCCCAGTGGGGAAACCTGGGGCGATGGATCCCTGGGCCTGAGAGCAAGAGGCTGGCAAGAGGCGTCTACAGGCACCGAGGGAGGAGCTAGAGGGATGGACCGTTGACCTGGCTCAGGTGCCAGGACACTCCTCATCACCTCAAAGGCTCCCTCCCGGAGACCGAATATTCCCGTTCGAGGAAATAGGAATTCCCAGCTCCATTGAGAGGAAGGCTCGAGGCCGATGTCGGTGCCGAGCTTACCAAAGCGAAGCCCGAGAGGGAGGCGGGTCGGACAAGGGTCCGATGCCACTAGCCCCCTCAGAGCCGACAAGGGAAACTCGACGACCGGATCCCTCCAAGGAAGGTCTCAAGGAGGAGATCGGAGCCGAAGACGACAGAGCCGAAAAAGGATGTATCGGTTCCGGCGCCAACACAGTCGCTGTCCCAAGAAGCTCCGGCTCCGAACTCTGGTGGGGAGTCGGAGGAGGAAGTTCAAGGGGTGGAGCAATAGCCGAAGTCTGCTGAGACGGGCTATGGAGCATTTGGGCCAGTGCCTGCGACTTTAACAGCCTGCTTACCACCCTCTCTAAATCATGGTCAGACAGCCTGGAAGATCTCAAAGATCGGCTCCGATGACTCCGCTCCGACAAAAGAGGAGACCCCGGAGCCAAGTGGATAGATTCCAAAGAAGGGGACCGAGATCTCTTCTTGGATGAAGTCATCGGAGCCGACGTCCTATGGGTTCCAGATGGAGCCGAAGGCTTCTTGGCTCCGATACTGGATAATGTGTCGGCTCCAGCCGGAGCCAACAAGGCAACAGCAGATTGGGTGTCGGAACCGATCGGAACCGACCCTACCTGAGAAGAAGAAAGATCGGCTCCGGCCGGAGCCGATCTCGACTCCGAAGGAGTCGGAGCCACCGGGGAAGGCTTGGAAGCTGTAGCCTGACCCTTAGATGGCTTGGAAGGCTTACTGGACCCAGGTTTAGTGGGTGAACCTTCCGGCTTTAGCAAGCTACGGAGGATTAATTTATTCCTCCTTTCCTGCAGGACTCGCTGGCTAAAAGAGTGACACAAAGCACAGGAGTCCTGCAGGTGTAAAGGCCCCAGACAGTAAACACAAGAAGTGTGACCGTCTGTCAGAGACATTTTCTGACAGCACGAGTCACACTTCTTGAAGCCCGAGACCTTTACCTCCTTAGACATAGTCTAAGAAAAGAGTAACAAAAATACTCACACACACCCCCCAAAACAGTCACACAATTAATCCCACAAACACAGACACACAGATAGGGATTAATAAGGGAGGCCTAGGCCTAACTGAAAATTTTAAACTTTTATAAAAAGTAAAAATTTTTAACTATAAGGAATAGGGTGATTGTATGGACACTACACACTAAAAAATAGGAAAAGGGGAAGATAAACCCTGACTTAAGCTGTTTGAAAAACTCAAACTTACCTCAGCTGGCAAAAAAGGAGACCTCTTCAAAGCGCAAAGCGAGATCTGAGGTAGTCCCGCCTTGCATCATGGGATATAGGGTTGCCTCGAGCTGGTAAAAGGAGTTCTCAAGCTAAGCAAGTGCCGAGTCGGAGCCGAGGATCGGCTCCGAACCCATCCAGCAAGAATGAAGACGAGATTGACAACTTAACATCTTCTATTGTGATGTGGTTGTATATAATGAAGCTGTTTGAACAGAACCCACAAAGACTCTTCTATAGTGTCCAAAGTAGGAGAGCAACATGGTGTCAGAACTGGTATCGCAGAGAATAACATTCGGAGCCATGAGGTGCAGAGATGACAATGAAGGTAAACTTAGAGAAACGAGCATGAAAAGAATCAAAGATAATGAGACATCACCTGACCTGCTTAAAGATAAAATGGAGCATTACAAGGACACAATCCGCATTATTAACAAATGGGAGGCACAAAAGGTTATTAACTAAGGGAAATGTTTAAAATTAAGATATTTGACAAAATGATTATCAGAAAAGTAAAACTAGTATGTTTAAAAGCAAAACAAGTGTGTTTAAGGCAAAAGCGGGCATGTTTAGAGTAACACGAGCACAAGAAAAGTATAATGTGCATGAAAAGGGCTTAAACAAGTAAAACAAATATAATAAGGACAAAAAGGACACATTAAGTGTAAATAAAGCAAGGTGACTGCATGTTTTTTGTCAAAGTGCTGTGTTTTGGCATTACTATAGGCCGGATTCACGAAGGCTTGCATGGAGTCTAAGACTAGAGTAAGACTCCATGCAGCCAACATGTCTGCTGAGCGATCCGGGAACAGCCAGCAGGGGCGTGCAAGAGAGCTCCTAAAACTCCTCTTACACGGACAGGGTTAGGATATGCAAATTGCCTCATTTTCTGCTGAAATGTATGCAAATGAGGTAAATTTGCGATTCAGGAAACCCTAACCTGTTCGAGTAAGAGTAGTGTTATTTGCAGAAATGTACTCCATTGACAACTGAGTACGGTTCTGCAAATAGCAAAACGGAGCCATGACAGCTCCAAAAAAAGGATGCATCCAGTCGAGGAAGCATGCCAATGGCCAAAAATACGGCCATCGGCAATGTCCACTGATGCAAATGTAAAATAAAATATATTTTTTTATCCCGATCGCTGATGTTTAAGCATAGTGCAGCGCCGCGCAAACACGGTGTGCTCTAAAAACCAGAAAACCAATAATTAAAATGCAGAAATGTGGATTTTACAGTAATACCTAATATACAATGCAAGGGAATATCAGTCCAAAGACAACTTGGCTACCGAGTAGAGGTTGCTAAGAGGGGAAGCTCAGTCTAAGAGATGTAACCAAGCATTAGTAGGCAATCCTATGCAAATGAGGGTAAGGACAGTGAATCCTAAGTTTACATAGTAAAAGAGCACAGTCAGTGGAGTGTAGGAGTAGGATAAGGGGTGTAACAGAGTAAAAGATAGGTGACATCATAAGGGGGTATGTCTGAAAGAAGTGAAGCTCATTGGAGTAGAGTGGCATTTGTCTGCTGTCAGATACTAATCACTGGAAGAGGTGTGTCAACAGGTACCCTAGCTAAAGGCAAGAGATTGAAGGTGTATGCCGTGAACAACACCAAAGTTTCTTGTAGAAATGCCTGCAACGTGTATGCGCGCATGTGCACGCCTGTAAAACTGAGTAAGCCTATGTGCGCGCGTGTGCACCTGTGTGCGCGCGTTTAAGCCAGAGTAAGCAAGTGTAAGGATGTTGAAACCCGTGTAAGCGTGTTTGTGCCTGTGTGTCAGCATGTTAGTAAGAATAAGCAAGTTGTAGCCCGTGTAAGCATGTGTGCGCACGTGTGAGCTGGTGTGTATGTGTTAGCGCTTGCTTGAGCGGCACTGCCCCCTGAGGAAACAGAAAGGGAAAAGGAAGCACAACAAATAGTAGCAAGTCAAACAGGGAGGACTAGCAGAGCTAGCTGGTGAAAGCAATCAGGATAAGGCAATTACACAGGCAGTACACTAGCCCAGCCCAGCCCAGCACTTAAAACTCAGCAAACAACTTTCCACTATGTTTTTCTCAGAGACACTGCAACACTGCAGTAAGCTAATAGAAGTGAAAACTGAAAAAGCTTTACTGAGACAAAGAAATGTTAGGGGCTGCCATTGCTGTTATAAGGCGACATATGCAACATGATGAGGGTGGTGACAATGCGAATGCTGCTGAGCAACCCACAGTGAGGAGACGGAGAAGAGTGTACAGGCCCAGGATAACCTACAAGGGGCTACATGAGCTGGAGATAGTTGAGCGCTATAGAGTGGGCAGAGACCTCATGCAGCAAATTGTTGAGCTGTGCAGGCCATGCCTCACACACAGAACCAACAGTGGGGAACCCATCCCAGTAGAAACCAAGGTATGTGTTGACCTAAGAATACTAGCAACAGGTACCTTCCAGAGACCAACTGGTGATATGATGGGGATTTCACAGGCATCAGCATCCAGGGTACTGCACCAGTTCCTTAATGCCATGTCAGCATATGTCAGTGATCATGTATATTTCCCCAATTCCCATGAGGTATTGGCCAGCAATATGCATCTCTTCCAGCAAATAGCAGAATACCCTGAGGTGGTGGGTGCAATAGACTGCATGCAAATTCACATCAAAGCACCAGCTGGTGAGTGGGGTAGCGTCTACTATAACCGCAAGGGTTACTCCTCCATCAACTGCCAGGTCGTGTGTGATGCCCAGGGCATAATAATGAATATGTGTGCTGGCTGCCCTGGAAGCTACCATGATTCCCATGTCTGGCATCTGACACAGCTGTACCAGACATTTGCCAATGGGGACATCCCTCATGGTCACCTAGTGGGGGATGCTGGATATGCACTTGAGCTGTGGCTGATTACACCCATCAGAAATGCACACACACCTGAACAGGAACACCATAATGAGGCACACACACAAACACGAAATGTAATTGAGCATGTGTTTGGGCTGCTCAAGTCACAGTTCCAGTGCCTGGACACATCTGGTGCAGCCTTGCAGTACTCACCAACTACATGTACCCAAATAGTCATGGTATGTGCTATGCTACACAATATGATCCTGCGAAAACAGCTGCAGCAGGAGCAGCATAAGGCCGGGCACAACAGCCCCCCACCATTGCCAAGGCCATCACAGGCAGAGCGTGACTCGGAGGAGGAACAACCTGAGCCTGCCCCAGTAGGCAGAAGGAGGCATGCCCAATATGCTTTGGCCTTGGCAAAGAGGCAACGCATAGCATATACACTGGCTCAGTAGGAACCCTGGAAATGATACCTCTCTCCAACTTGCACATATAGTAAAAGGGATGCCTTACTTGACACTACCTGTTAACAAACATGTATAGGGAGTGTAAAATGTGCATCCGAAATAGGCAGCCCTGCAGCACCACCTGAGGCATGATTGCCATGTGTTAAGCAATATAAAGCAGTGCTAAACAGCTCTCACCACTATTTAGTATATGTAAATAAAATTGTACACACTAAGTAGCACAACTTCAGGCAATGTTGAGCAATATTGGGCACTGTTCAGCAATGTTGGTTAACAGTGAGCAATGTTGTGCAAGTTTGGTCAAATTTGGGCATAGTTCAGCAAAAGCAGGTAAACATGGTCATATTTGCTTTACTGTTCCTGAAGCAGTCTGTTCTGCCCAGTATGAAAATATGAAGCAGTGACGGTCCTCAAACGCAGGATACTGTGCACTATAGTCACAGTACAGAACCACTAAACCATGACAGTATGTCATGAATACTGTATACTGGACTAGTTTAGACCAGTATACAGGCATTGCTGTATTCTGGGCTGTGGTGTAGTTCCTGTGTTGTCCATTACCTTACTTGGATAGAAGGAAGTTTCTTTGCTCACCAGTGGGAGTGGGGAGCCTTGAGCAGCCTACCTGTCCTTGGGGGAAGTGACCTCAGCACAAGAAGCTGTAGTAATTGGTTGTTTGGGACCATTCCTAGCTCTTTTGTAGTTCACTGCTTAAAATCCTCTGGGCATTTTTTCTGGCTATACTGCTCAGACAAGCTCCACGTGGGTTTACAGAGTGGTCCTAGCAGCAAGGAACTCGAAAAAGCGACTACCTTCTGGATTTAAGTATCTTTTGCTTTTTTTTCACTGGAAATAGCTTCTCTTGCTTACTTTGAACTAGCCTGAACTGTTTTTTTTACTGATTACTGCATTTATTTTAAAAACTGCACTTAAAGTTACATTTAGTCGAATTTAATCAAAAGTTTGCTTGTTTGTTTGTTTAATTTAACTGTGGAGGCTGCCCACTAAAGTGTGCTAGCCTGTGTAACTAATTTATCACTGTCTCTGCATTTTCTGTGTGTTTCTGCAAAAAAACAAAAAAACAAAAAAATAATCCTTGTTTTCCTGCCTTTCTCGACTAGTTTAGACCAGTATACAGGCATTGCTGTATTCTGGGCTGTGGTGTAGTTCCTGTGTTGTCCATTACCTTACTTGGATAGAAGGAAGTTTCTTTGCTCACCAGTGGGAGTGGGGAGCCTTGAGCAGCCTACCTGTCCTTGGGGGAAGTGACTTCAGCACAAGAAGCTGTAGTAATTGGTTGTTTGGGACCATTCCTAGCTCTTTTGTAGTTCACTGCTTAAAATCCGCGTTTGCCCGGCTTTGCGTGGTCGTGCACATAGCGCAGCGCCAGTTAAACAAGGTTAAACTTGGTTAAACTGGGTTAAACTTTTTCTGGCTCCGCCAAGTCTGCTCATCAATTTTTCCCTTAGAACTGTTCTACTTGCAATCTAAACAGCCTATACTCTATCTGAAGAGCTCAGCACTTGCTCCTAAAGCATTTTTTACACAGGTAAAGCACTCTTAAACAAAAGAAAGTACTTCATTCACCTAAATTCTGTTGAGTACCCATTTCCCTATAGGTCCTTTCTGACTCAGTTACACAGCAATCTTTTTCACTATTTCTAGCATGTCGAAGGGTCGGTTGCTGGCGTCCTCTCCTGTTCAGCTGGTGAATCTGGGAATCTTGAGGCAATGTTACAATTGCCTCATGTACACAGACAACCCTCTCCTCCTCCCAACAAATACAAATATATGCGAGAGATGCAACTATATAGCCAAACTGGAGGCTGAGCTCTCTCAATTCAGTACTGGCAAGACCAGTCAGGAGTAGAAGGCAACCACGCACACCACAAACCCAGTCTCACATAGAACTATCACAACTGCAAACCAAACACATAAACACACAAAAACATACTCACAGGCGCTGATTAAAAATCTACCAAAACAACAGAGGCCTCCAAAGCTGACACCCAAGCAACCACCACCTCAAGACACAGCACGTGCAACACATAGTTCACAAAGTCAGTGTGCTAAACAGTCACAACCCTTAAGGCCAAACAACATGCCAGACACACTTGTAATAGGTGACTCCATAGTCAGACACACTGACGTCCCCCTCACCAGACTAAACAAGGAAAAGGTCACAGTAAGCTGCCTGTCGGGAGCTAGAATCCGCCACATAACACAAGCACTCAGGTCACTCCACAGCAAGTACAAATATGACTCAGTCATTGTACATGCCGGTGTGAGCGACCTGAGGCACCTCCTGGACTACATGAAAAGAGACATAGAGGAGCTCCCTGATTATGTAGCCCAGGCCGGTATGACCCTGACCCTGAGCAGCATCTTACCCTCACCAAGAATGATGCCACAGTACAAAGACAAAATGATCAGTTTTAACAATTGGCTTAATTACTGGTGTCATTCTAAGGGGATCCAATGTCTGTCTGCTTGGGATGACATGCTTGACAAGCCACGCTGCTTCGAGGGATGGCTTGCACCTGTCACCCTGGGCTTCGGATATTGGCCAAGGCTCTTGCCACCCCATAGTGCCTTTTTAGGCAAGGCTCAAATGACAAACCTACCGCCTAGAAAACACAAGTGGAAAAAACTAAGGGTAATGCTGCTCAATGCCAGAAGTCTAAACCTCAAGATGCATGCCCTCAAGCCCTCCTCAGTATGGAGAACATCGATGTCTGTGCAGTGACTGAAACCTAGTTCAAGGCTCCTGAGAGCACCCCAGCACTATCAGGTTTTACCTCATATCATGCTTTCCGCCCCAAAACTTGGACAACCACAAAAGGAGGGAGTATCCATTTTCATCAAAGATACCCACACCTCCAGGTTAGTGGCAACGCAAGCATCGGAGACTATCCAGGTGCAACTAACCATAGGCAAAACTGCCTTACAGTTTGTAGCATGCTACAGACCACCCTCTCAAACTCAGGAACCCCACACAGCCTTCCTGAAGACAATGGAGAGTATGAATGTCTCTCCAAATACCATTATTTTGGGAGACTTCAACTACCCAAACATAGACTGGGAACATTACTCAAGCCCCAACACCCTAGCCCAAAGGTTCCTAGAATTCATAAACTCAAATGCAATGGAACAACTAGTCACCATTCCCACAAGAGGAAACAATATATTAGACCTGATCATCACAAACATGGGGATAAAATGCTCCACACCGGAAGTATATCCCTCTTTGGTAAGATCAGACCATACATTAATCTCACTGGAAATCCACATCCTGCCCCCACCCCCTGCACAAAAGACCACAGTGAAGAACTTCTCAAAAGCAAACTTCACACTTCTTAAGACTGAAGTGGTATCCTTCAAGGCCCCTGGGCCAGTGGAAACCACAACCCACACTGCTGAATCCTTTGCAAATGCCTTCTATGGGCACCTTCAAGAATGCATGGATCATGCAATCCCAAATAAAACCAAGACCCATTCCCCAAAGGCAGGCCTGGTCTGGTGGACCCCAGCCATAAACAAACTTTACAACAGGAGGAGGAAGCTACTACATGACAGAGCAAAATCCCTAAAGGGAAGGCATCTCTGATCACTACTAGCTATTAACTACGATCACTAATATTATCATCCAAGGCCTACTTTGAGAGAAAATCGCCAAAGACACAAAAGACAATCACAAGGCCTTCTTTAGCTATGTTAGAAACCTGGGTGGAAACTCCCAGATATGCACAGAGTTAGTCCAAAATGACACAAAATACACTGAACCCACTGACATTGCCAACATTCTGGCAGACAGGTTCAGTGCAAATTTCTCCTCCCCCTCCCCCACAAAAGGAGAAATAACTATCCCAGCAGAGTGTAGCCTCTCTAACATCTCAGATGCCCAGGTGAGAGCCCTCTCTAAAGCTAAAAACACAGCATCAATGGGACCAGATGGTGTCCCGGGCTGTGTGCTACATGAACTCAAGAGGAACTAAACCCACACATAAGGCTGCTGTTTAATCTTAGCCTTACTACAGGATCGTGCCCAAAGAGTGGCGTAGCAACAGTGGTCCCACTTCACAAGGGCGGTGCTTCCACGGACCCTGGAAATTACCATCCCATAAGCTTGACGAGCCTGGTCTGCAAAGCTATGGAAAGGATCATTATGGAACTCATAAACAAATACATTGGGGACCTACAGACATTGGATCCTACCCAATTTGGCTTTGTCAAGGGCAGATCCTGCCTTTTGAACTTGGTCGACTTTTTTGAAACAGTCACTAAGGCCATTGATGAGGGTAAGGCAGTTCACACAGCCTACCTTGACCTTGCAAAGCCTTTGACACAATACCCCACTCGGGCATCATAGACAAACTCACCAGCTTAAATGTAAACCCATATGTCACAAGATGGGTTGCAAATTGGCTCAAGGACAAAACCCACAGGGTCAGAGTTGCTGGAGCTATGTCAGACTCTAAGCCAGTCACAAGTGGTGTCCCACAGGGCTCAGTCCTGGGACCCCTCTTGTTCGGTATTTATTTTTCCGGTACAGGCAAACATAGGAGGATTGTGGCTGACAAAGTTGCAGATGACTGCAAACTGGGCCATAATTGATACTCCAGCGGACACAAACATCCTTCAGAGAGGCCTTATAGAAACGGATAATTGGTGCCAGAGCCATGGCCTTAAGCTGAACCAAAAATGTATAGTCATACCCTTTGGGAAAAACAAGGTACCGACAAATTACCACATAGGTGGTAATCCATTAAGCATGGAAGAGGTAATCAGGGACCTAGGGACCCAGGTTGACAGTAACCTCTCATTTGAAACTCACATTGCCAAAGTGGTTAGGAAGACCTTCTATATTGCCCACCTTATCATGAAGGGTTTCACATCTAGATCAAGAGAGGTCATTGTGCCCTGTACTCTTCTCTTATCAGGCCAATGATTGAGTACAATGCCCCATTTGGGATGTATCTCACCCGACACCTGCAGCAGTTGGAAAGACCCCAAAAGTTCCTCACCAAGAGGATAAAGGGTCTTAAACATATGTCATATGCTGCCCGACTGAAAAAACTCCAGCTCTATTCAGTCACATACCGCCTACTCAGAGGTGATCTGTGCCTGACGTACAAGGCCATGTCCAATCCAGAATTAATGGACATGCTCCACCTCAGAAAATCCAAATCCAGCAGAGCCACGAGAACAAGAGACTTAAACCTCAACACAGAAATAAATAGGACATGCTGGAGGGACAGATTCATAACCCAGAGGCTCCCCACACTCTGGAACAAAATCCCAGTCCATATTAGGCAGAGCCCCTCACTGACTCTATTCAAGAGAAATCTCGACGAATGGATGGGAGATTGTAGGTTTACCCCAGGGGTCATCTCTGTGTCACTACTAGACAGAGGCATAGTAAACTAAACCCTAAAAGGGCATAGTATTCTCATCCTAAGGGGTGGTGAAAGCCACACACACTCTGGCTAGGCTTATAAATGCCCTAGGGCAGATAGCCTAGTACGAACCTATGAACCTATGAATGGTCAGCTTGGATGAAGAAATGTTGATAAGTCTATGCAAAGTATCTCATGGAAACCTTGCAGGCATAGCATAATCCCTGTCGAGTTAAGACACAAGGGTGAGGCCTGCAGTAAGAATAGAACCTGATATTCAACACACATATAGTATAAATGTTAATATTGGTAATGTTCACACACATCAACAAATGTAGTGGACCTCAGACAGCAACATACTGCAAGGTCACACTGGGCATGCTCACACACTTGAATAAATGAGACAAATGTTAGACAACAAAACACTGAAAGGCCAAACTGGGCATGCTCACACACTTAGGGCATGTCTGAGTACAGCAGTGGGCCACACATATCCGTCAGTTGCATGTGTTAACCCAGGAACCTGACACTATTCACCAATCTGCCTTGTGCACACAGTTATATGACAACAGACACATATATAATATAGTGGAACCTTGTCATAATCAAATATGTTCTGCAGATACTTAGGTTGTTCATAGAAAGTGGGAAAGCAAAGAAGAAACAAAACCTGCAATCAGTACCATCAATGAAGAATGTGCATCCCGAACATTATCATAGGTTCAGAGGTTGATACTAGGCTATCTGCCCTAGGGCATGTATAATCCTAGCCAGAGTGTGTTTGGCTTTCGCAACCCTGCTAGATTAGTAGACTGTGCCTGTGAATAGTAGGTCACACAAGATATCCCACATATGTTAATTATATTGTGCCTCTGTCTAGCAGGGACCCAGAACATATCCCAGGGCTAAACATACGATCATCCATCCACTTGTCAAGATGTCACCTGTAGGTGGTCAGTGTATGTGGGACTGGGATCTCATTCCAGAGTGAGTGGAGCCTCTGGAATGGGAATCTGCCCCTCCAGCATGTCCTATTAATATCAGTGCTGATGTTCCCATGCAGCTGTAAGGGACTCCTGAGGTGGAGCCTGTCCATTAATGCTGTGATGGACATGGCTTTAAACAACAGGCACATATCACATCCAAGTAGGCAGTAAGCAATTGAGGAGAGCTGGGGTCACCATAGCCAAACTGCGCATACCATCTGTGTGAGTCCCTAGATCTACTTGGTTAGGTACATTTGTGGACATTACAGTTGCTGCAGGTGTTGGGTAAGGTACATCCGAAATGGGGCATTGTATCCAAGCATGAGCCTGATGAGTATAGGGGCACAATGACCCCACTTGATCTAGATGTAAAATCCTATGGGATAAGGTGGGCTATATAGAAGGTATGTCCAACAACATTGGCAATGTGATTGTCAAAGGCGAGAGTACTAACTATTCATGTCCCCAAATCACAAATCACACCCACCGTATGTGATGTATCATCACCTATGTGGTAATGTGTGGGCACATTGTTATTACCAAAGGGGATGACTATGCATCTAATGGAAGGTAACTGTAGGCCATGGCTCTGGCACCAGTTATCCATCTCTGTGAGATCCTTTTTGAGGATGCTTGTACCAGCTGGGGAGTTGATTATGGCACACAGTTTGCAGTCATCTGTGAACATGGTCAGCCATATTCCTCCTGTGTTAGCCTGTACGTCTGAGAAATATATACCGAACAAGAGAGGTCCCAGGACTGAGCCCTGTGGGATGCCATGTGTAACTGGTGTATAGTCAGACATGGCACCTGCAATACTGACCATGTGGGTGCTATCCATGATCCAGTTAGCAATCCATCTTGTGACATATGTGTAGATATTGAAGCCGGTGAGCTTATGTATAATGGCCGAGTGGGGTATTGTGTTAAACTGTTGTGTGAGCTCCAGGTAGGCTGTGTGGACAACCCTCTGTATGTCTATGGATCTGTTAACTGTTTAAAGACGTTGAACAGGTTCAAGAGGCAAGATCTGCCCACAACAAAGCCAAATTGTGTAGGATCCAGTGTCTGTAGGTTCACAATGTCTATGTGTATGTGTTCCATGATGATACGCTCCATAGCTTAGCAGACCAGGATAGTTAGGCTTATAGTGCGATATTATCCAGGGTCCCTTGTGGCACCACCTCTGTGGAGCGGGAACACTGTTGCTGTACGCCATTCCTTGGGTACATATCCTGTAGTAACTCTGATACTGAACAGTGACATAATGTGAGTGTTAAGTTCGTAATGAATCTCGTGTAAGCCGCAGGCCGGGACACCCTCTGGTCCCATTGATGCTGTGTTGTCTACTATGGAGAGGGCAGCACTCACCTGTTCATCTGTGATGTCAGGGAGGCTACAGCCTGTTGGGATGGACATTTGCACCGTAGGGGGGATGGGGGGAACATTTCCACTGAACCTGTTTGCCAGGATGTTTGCAATGTCAGTGGGATTGCTGTATGTTTTGCCATTATGCAGTAACTCACAGCATATCTGTGAGTTCCCACCCAGGTCCCTGACATAACTAAAGAAGGCCTTGTGATTGTCCTTAGTGTCTGCTGCAAGTGTCCGTTAGAAGTGGCCCTTAGATGAATCAACAAGTGATCGTAGCTATTCCATAGTACTGATCAGAGATGCCTTCCTTTTTGGGTAGTGCTCTGCATGTAGTAGCCTCCTCCTGTTGTTGTATAGCTTATTAATGGCCATGGTCCACCAGACAGGTCCCCTGCCTTTGGAGGAGTGAGTCTTGTAGTTATCTGGGATAGCACGATCCATGCATTCCAGTAGTTGTCCATAGAATGGGTTTGTAAAGGATTAAGTGGTCTGAGCCGTAATTAACACTGTCCCAGGGTCTTTGACGGATACCACCTCGATTTGTAGAAGTGTGACGTTTGCTTATTTGAAGTACTTCACTGAGATCACCTAGGATGTGTGTGTGGATGGGATATGTATGTCCAGTGAGATAAATGTATGGTCTGACCTTAACAATGAAGGGTATACCTCTGGTGTGGAACATAGAATCCCCATGTTGGTGATGATCATGTCCCACATGTTTTACCCCCCTGTGGTTGTGGTGACCAGTTCTGCCATAGCATTTGAGTCTATAACTCCTAGCAACTGTTGTGAGATGGTGTTGGTGCTTGAGTAGTATTCCCAGTCAATGTTTGTGTATTTGAAGTCACCCAATATAATGGTGTTTGGAGAGACCTTCATATTCCCCAGTGTTCCCAGGAATACTGAGTGTTGTTCCCAAGTTTGGGAGTGTGGTCTGTAGCAGTCTACAAACTGAAATGCAGTTTGGGCCACTGTTAGTTGCACATGTACGTTCTCCGATGCTTTGTGCAGTGCTACCAACCCGGAGGTGTGTGTATGTTTGATGTATATGGATACTCCCCCTGTTGTTGTTGGCCGGTCCGAGTCTTGTGTCCAAAAAGCATGGTATGAAGTAAAATCTGGTAGTGCTGGTATGCTTTTGGGAGCCTGAACCAGGTGTCTGTTACTGCACATATATCGACAGTCTCCATACTGAGGTGAGTCCTGAGTGCATGCATTCTGAGGGTTAGACATCTGTTGTTGAGCAGCATTACTCTCTGTTTCCTTTACCCTGTAAGGTCTATGGGGGTGGTTTTGTCTTCTGAGCCTCACTTAAAACAGCCACTATGGGGGTGGCAAGAGCCTTAGCCAGTATGTGAAAGCCTAGGGGTGACAGGTGCATGGCATCCATAGCGAAGCTACGTGGCATGTCGAGCATGTAATCCCAGGCTGACAGACACTGGATCCCCTTTGAATGACACCAATATGTTAGCCAACTGTTAAAAGTGATCAGTTTGTCTGTATACTGTGACATCATTCTCGGTGAGGGTAAGATGCTACACAAGGTCAGGGTCATACTGGCCTGGGCTACATGATCAGAGAGCTCCTCTATGTCTCTTGTCATGTAGTCCAGGGAGGAACGTCTGAGGGTTTACACACCAGCATGGTCAGTGATGGAGCCATATTTGTACTTGCTTTGGAGTGATCTGAGTGCATGTGTCATGTGGCAGATCCTGGCACCCGACAGACAGCACAAAGTGACCTTCTCCTTGTTCAGCCTGGTGAGTGGGACGTCAGTGTGACCGACAATTAGAGTTACCTATTACAAGTGTATTAGGTGTGTTGTTTAGGCCTAAGGGCAGTGACTGTGTGGCACACTGACTTTGTGAACTATGTGATATGTGTGTATAGTTGTGGGTTAACAGTTGTTTGGGTGTCTGCTTTGGATGTCTCTGCTGCTTAGGCAAAGTATATTTAGAGCCTCCAAGTATGTGTTTGTGTGGTAATGTATTTGGTTTGCTGTCGTCATAAGTCCATGTGAGACTGGATTTGTGGTGTGTGTGGTTACCTTCACCACCTGATAGACTGTGCCAGTCATGGGTTGAGAGAGCTCAGCCTCCTGTTTGTCTATACAGTTGCATCTCTCACATATATCTGAGTTTGTTGGTAGGAGGACATGGTTGTCTGTGTACATAAGGCAGTTGTAACATTGCATCAAAATTCCAATATGCACCAGCTGGACTGGAGAGTACACATGAAACCGACCTTTGGACATGCCAGGATATTATGATGACATACTCTGTTGACTGATCACAAAGGATCAGTAGTGTATTAAGTGTGTAAAAGAGTATAACAGGGCTTTAGTGGTCAGGTTTGTCATTGTTTTGGAAAGATTATCTGCGGAGTACAGACAGAACCATTACACCTCTTTCAGCTATGTCAGAAATAGCAATGTACAGTCATATATGTCCTGAGTCAGGGTCAGCTGTACCTGACTGACAATGTTGACATCCTGTCAGACAGGCCCATACATACATACCCACCTCCCAGTGACAAAAGGCCCTATCATCATACCAGGAGATATCACATGTAGAATGGGTAAACTGCTCCTCCCAAAGTCGAATGAATGCCATCACGTAGATAACATTTTTTTCCCATATGTGCCATAAGTGAATAACAGAACAAACAGACCCTGCACCTGAACAGTCTGTTGAGCCTCATCCTCTCTACAGGATCTTACACTGTTGGATGTGTTACAGCAACATATGGCACACCCCACAAGTGTTGGTGCACAACAGACCATGGGAACTATAGTCCTATAAGCCTATGAAGTCTGAACTGCTAGGCCATGGAGTCCATCATGATTGCAGTCAGAAGCAGAGCTATTGTAATCTGACAAACACACAACCCAACCAACTGTGGTATGTTAATGAGCAGATCATGTTCCCCAAACCTGCTAGATTGTTTTCAAGGCAGCCATCCAGGACATACATCACTGAAAGGAGCTACACACGTCCCACATAGACTTTGAATAGCCCTTTATCAACATCACAGACACATGTTGTATCCACAAAACCAACAATCTGTGCATAAATATGTATTGTCATATGAAGGAATGGCAATTTGTCCACAGATAGATCACACAAGCTATGAATTGTGGAGTCCTGTTCAAGCTGTTCACACCTGCTGGCCCACAAGGTTCATTCCTGGGATTGCATAAAACAAAGTGCACACACATTACCATGTCCAGTCTGATGATGTCAGCATCCTACAAATATAGCAGGGGAATAGAAACCACACAGTAAAGCATATACCGCGTCGTGTTAATGCATAGTTCTCTAGTATCATAGCATAGTTAGGTAGGCGTTTGAATCCTGAAATTGCTGGGTGTATGTGTCGGTGTGTATGTGTGTGTGTGTGTGTGTGTGTGTGATTCCCTTTGGGAGTAGTGGCCTTTTTGTAGACTTTGACAACGCATTAAAAGAGGTGAACTCCTCTTTACCAAGTCTGATGATGTCAGTATCCCACAAATACAGCAGTGGAAATAAAAACACCCAGTAAGACATATAGCACATTGTGTTAATGCGTATCTCCATAATGTCATAACATAGTTAGGTAGGGGTTTAAATCCTGCAAATGCTGTATGTGTGTGTGGTTCCCTTTGAGAGGAGTGGCCTTTTTGTAGACTGTGAAATCACAACAACAGAGGTGAATTCCTCTTTGCCAAGTGTGATGATGTCAGTATCCCACAAATACAGCTTTGGAAATGAATGCTCCCAGTAAAGCATATAGCGCATCATATTAATGTGTATCTCCCTAGTGTCATAACATAGCTAGGTAGGGGTTTAAATGCTGTATGTGTGTGTGTGTGATTCCATTTGAGAGGAGTGGCCTTTTTGTAGACTGAAAACACAACAAAAGAGGTGAATTCCTCTTTGCCAAGTGTGATGATGTCAGTATCCCACAAATACAGCTTTGGAAACAAATGCTCCCAATAAAGCATATAGCACAGCATGTTAATGCATATCTCTCTAGTGTCCTAACATAGTTAAGTAGGGGTTTGAATCCTGCAAATGCTATGTGTGTGTGTGTAATTCCCTTTGAGAGGCCTTTTTGTAGACTGTGAAAATACAACAAAAGAGGTGAATTCCTCTTTGCCAAGTGTGATGATGTCAGTATCCCACAAATACAGCTTTGGAAATGAATACTCCCCATAAAGCATATAGCGCGTCATGTTAATGCGTATTTCCCTAGTGTTGTAGCATAATTAGGTAGGGGTTTGAATCCTGTGAATGTGTGTGTGTGATTCCCTTTGAGAGGCGTGGCCTTTTTTGTAGACTGTGAAAACATAACAAAAGAGGTGAATTCCTCTTTGCCAAGTGTGATGATGTCAGTATCCCACAAATACAGCTTTAGAAATGAATGCTCTCAGTAAAGCATATAACACGTCGTGTTAATGTGTATCTCCCTACTGTCATAACATAGTTAGGTAGGGGTTTCAATCCTGCAATTGCTGAGTGTGTGTGTGTGTGTGTGTGTGTGTGTGTGTGTGTGTGTGTGTGTGTGTAATTCTATGAGAGGAGTGGCCTTTTTGGAGATGTGAAAACACATTAGAAGAGGTGATTTCCTCTTTGCCAAGTCTGATGATGTCAGTATCCCACAAATACAGCAGTGGAAATGAAAACCCTCAGTAAAGCATATAACGCGTCGTGGTAATGCGTTCCTTTCTAGTATCATAACATAGTTAGGTAGGGGTTTGAATCCTGCAATTGCTGAGTGTATGTGTGTATGTCTAATCCTATGAGATGAGTGGCCTTTTTGGAGACTGTGAAAACACATTAAAAGAGGTGAATTCCCCTTTGGCTGGTTTGATGATGTCAGTATCCCACAAATACAGCAGTGGAAATGAAAACTCCCAGTAAAGCATATGGTGCATCATGGTAATGCATATCTGTCTAGTATCATGATATAGGTAGGTAGGAGTTTGAATCCTGCAATTGCTGAGTGTGTGTGGGACACTGTTGAGCAATGTGTTGTGGGTTTTGCTTTTACTACTGTATGACATATCAGTAAAACAACAATATGTGCATTGCACACTTCAGGTATCTGTGTGGCAAATACACATATGTACATGTGACCTAAATTGGTAACTGTGTGGCCAAGACATATATGTACATGTGACCTCATTCACTTCATAGGTGTGAAGCCTGCTTTCAACACGACTACATCTGTTACCATTGACAGTTGTTGCTGCTGCTTTTTGGACCATAGGTCACATATTTATGTATGTGATAAGTCCAGCCACTGTAGTGAGCTGTGCCCTAGGTCATCTGTGTGACACACACACATGGCAGTTGCTATAGAATAGTGTGAATGAGGGTGTATTCCTGTGGCATATTTCAGACATGTTCAAACACAACACAGTCTGTCAATAATGCCCATTCATTGTAGGTATACAACAACTCTGTGGATATGCATACAGACCCCTTATTGCTTATGTGATACACTGAGGGACATCAGCACACCTTTAGAAATGTGGATATCAAAGGACAGATGAAATCACATGTGGCTGTTTGTACACATCGGTACCCCTGCTACATGTTGTGTGCTACTACCAATGTGGTACTGTCAGGATACTATGTGTAGTAAATGTGGATGACTATGCTATTGTTGGCTCATAGCTTCACAACATGGGTTTGTCAACAGGTATCTGTCTGTATGATACCCTTGTGGAGGATAAGTGTCTAATCCAGGGAATGCATTGTAGGCCACTGTATGCATCACCAGATGTGGACGTACATATCCCTAGTGTGTCTGCTTGTACCTAGGACGGACACATGCCAAACAGGAGTGATCATGGGAATGTGTGGTGGTCAGTACCACTGGTAACTGGTATGGTACAATACCGGAATGATTCTAATGCTACTGTGTATCCTACAGCTGTGTGTCAGTTGTCAAGACATCATCTAATGATTGGTTAAAATCAGGCTGTTGAGGTTATGTACACTACCAGAATGCTAACCAATGACCGATATTAACAGTATCACCCACAGCATAGTGTCATACCATGTCATACACACATGTGTACCCAAGTTGTGACATATGTGTAGTGACATGCATACTGGACACCAATAGGAAATATAAAGTATTAACACTGTGTAATACAGGGCATGTCACCCTTCGCATGTGCCCACCATGCACATACATGCAAACAATGCACCTCCACCATGTTAACAAATGTACACCTTGAAATCTGTACTGCACACATCACACACGTAACATCCACTCACCGACATATGCTGCCAGTACCACACACATCAGCGAACTGGCACATGTGCGGACAATCCATGCTTGGAATTAACACTGGTGTAAACAATACTAAATTGATAATCATTGCTGTGATGCATCATGCCTGCTCAGATATACCTACAAGGATATCATTACACTTTACTGTTCACAACATGCTAACATTGCTACACTGCTATAAGGTCACCCTGTGCATCAGCACCATGCTATCCTGTTCCTGCATAAATGTCACAGATGACAGGAGGTGGCACAGTTTAATCATATGCACAGGGTGTGTTATTGTTTTTCCAGAGCCCGACAATGACCCATCCAATCGACATGTATGTGTGTGTGTGTGTGTGTGTGTGTGTGTGTGTGTGTGTGTGTGTGTGTGTGTGTGTGTGAGGGACAACAGTACAGTATGGGTCGGTGTTGCTGTAATGTGTGTGTGTATGTGTTAGCCCTATGTGTTGGTAGTATGTGTGTGTGTCTGCATGCACACAGTACCCCCTTGTGGCTGCCAAATACGGGAGGTTGTGGGACAGCCACAGACTGTACCTGCCAAGCTGTACAGATCACTGTCTCCGGCCACGGACACAGTACCTGTGCCTGGCAGGGGTGACACAGACAGTATCGGGTACTAAGCCAGACTGGGTACTATCATCAGAGGCAGAGGGATGTTGACTGGACCCATGTCCCTGCTGGGACTGACCTGAGCGATGTGCATGTGGTCGTCTCGGACGGTCTACCGACAGCCCAGCCACAACATTGCTAGGGCTGGTACTGGCACTACAGGAGTGGCTGGCACTTGTGTGTCATCTGCAACAACTGCCAGCTGATGATGTTGCTGCCATATGTCCACATCGACATGCCAGCCATTCTGCACTGTCCTGACACATGGACATAACATTGCGGAGGACATCTAGTGTCTCCCCCCAATGTCTATCAATGACATCGGTGTAATTGCGGATGGCACCAGCAAGGTCATAGATACTGTCATTGATCACGGTGTTATGAGTCCTCTGTGCCCTTAGTCCCTGCTTGGTGTACCGTTCCATACATGCCTGTGCTTGCATCACAGCCTAGACCATACCTGAGGTTGTGAGACCTGTCAGGGGTATTACGACCAGCGGTGCTCCCACAAGAACCCCTGGACATATGCCTATGTGGTACCATTCTGGGTGTCTGGGCATGGCTGCTGTGTGGGGTTGCATGTGCCATAGATACCACACTTTCCTGGTCAATGCCTACTGTATGCTGTTCCTCACCAAAGGCCATTAGTGTTGAGGGTTATAATGGCAGTATGTGCGCATGGATGGGGTGGAAAGTTGTGTACTGTCGACTGGTGGACTAATGACAGACCCCGTCAAACATACCTGTGCCACAACACATGTATCATTATGTTCACTAATTGTGGCAATGACCTCAGGTTCCCTGCTGCACCCATCCAACAATACCTCAGCACCTGTGAGACGGAGACAGGAAGCACACATTACCATCTGTACAGGATGTTTGCACACATGCACACATGCACACATGAACACATGCACACATGCACACATGAACACATGCGCACATGTGTACATGCACACATGCACACATGCACACATGAACACAAGAACACATGCTCACATGCACACATTCACACATGAACACATGCACACATGCACACATGCACACATGAACACATGCACACATGCACACATGAACACATGAACACATGCACACATGCACACATGAACACATGCACACATGCACACATGCACACTAATACACTACTCAGTCAAGTTGACACACACACACACACACACACACACACACACACACACACACACACACACACACACACACACACACACACACCAACAGCAATATGGAACATATTCATTAGTGGTTGATGGTGGAGTACAGTATCACAAGCCAAAGAGTCCTATCACACGTGTCAGCATTCAGCATGCAGGATGTGTGTTGCTCAACAGCATGCAGTGTGAGTGTAGAGAGTCCTTGTTGATAATAGTATACATGTCGTTGATGCATGTGTTTTGTTCAATGATTGGCCTCACCCTGGTACACAATTTGTACATGGACACAACATTGCACTGCAAGTCTGAAACACTTTCCAATGTCCTGTGCACCATCACTCATAGGTATACAAACCATGGCCGGATGCACACAACTGTCAGGTGTATAACAATGAATGCTATGTGTAGTACTGTAGGTACTGTAACTGGATGTAGTGTAGTACCATGAGCCATCATCAGGCAGCATCATGTGGTCACTCAAGGCCTCTGATGTATGTCACACTGGCAACTATCTTGCTGTACCTGACCTGCACCACTTAGGCTACATTTAACAGTTCACAGACAGTTGTTACATGGGCATGTCAGATGTTCAATAGGGAGCATTGCCTAACATGACTGTGTTGTGTGTTGAAGCGTGTCACACTGCCCCATGATAGGCCTCTACCCTCAGGTATAGTATGTGTGCTGTGTTGATGACATATGGGATACTGGAGTATGACCTTACAGCAGGTGTCTACATATGCCATGTGTATCATATTAACACATACTGCATATGACAAAGTGGTGTATGTTGTGTGCATGTGTATTGACTCTGCCTATACAATGTCCACTACAGTGTACCCCACTTGTTTGTGATGCTCTGTGTGTTGCATGTGTATGAGTCAGCTACTCATGTCACTGGGATGTTCATAGTCCCACAGAGAACACGCAGAGCATGCACTATGTGTAGGTGTTTAACATGTGTATATGGCCTACAACTCTCTTATGACATGCACATGTTATATGCTATATTGCCTGTAGCCCACTCACTAGCATGGGTCTGCTGTCTTGCTATCACACCAGAGGGACCTGCAAGGATATGAGACAGTATGTCAGTGTCAACAACTATGGCATTGCTGCTGTGAGTTTGCAATTATACAGTAGTACATGAGGTGACAGTCACTGGCATACAGATAATGACCCAAATTATCAGTATTGCATGACACTAGGCTCCACATATTCTGCATACACAGTACACAACTGATTAATGCATATTATAACACTTGAGATAACAGTGGTCTACAGATATGCCATGTTACCTGCACTCTCGGTATCGCTGTGCTGGGTGACTCTAGCCTCAATGATGACACAGATGTATTGTACTGGTTAGCCAGGAGCCACCACGCTGAAGAGCAGCTCTTCCACTCTGGTGAGGGGGGATGTATTGCAGCACCACCACCTGTGGAAAGCTGTTGTCTGTGGACATCAGAGGCATGCTGCCAGACATGTCTGATTAAATCACTGCAGTGATGGCGTACCTGCTTATAAGTCCGGTTATGCATGCCTACATCATTCACACGATGGACAACATCCTGCCACAGTGCAGTGCGACCATGCTGGTCCTGTCAGGTTCTTGAGAACAGCAGGTTATAATGGTGGATGAGTGCATCTGACATCACTTCCTCCTCTGCAGGGGAATACGCTGGTTTCCTGTTGTGTGACATTACCCTGGAAGACAATGAAACAGTAATTGTGAGCAAGTCATGTGGCACACTCAACATTCTAATTTACAGACATAAATGAAATGCCATATATAACAACCTACTGGCTGTCAGTAGATACACACTTTTAATACCACATATGACTGCTAAGCCCACAACTGCCTGACAGTGCCTGGCACATACTATATACCAAACCATGTCCTGCACAGCAACAAAGTGGAACCAGTATGTAAGACTATACAACAGTACATGACACACTGTATGTGACACAATTCACCACCTAGCCAAAGGAGGTGTATATGATGCTAATGCATACAGACATTTGTCATCCATTGCAATTACTGCACAGTATGGTTACAGTACTACCAGTACACCACGTTACTTGATGATAGCAAACCCCTCAGTAACATATGTGTACATTCATCACTATAGGTGGCATACTGTTGTACTACACTATAAATGTAGATACGCACTTATATCCTGTGACACACATACCACCGAGGCCATGCTACAGGCATACCCACACACACATCAGACATACCTACAAGACACAAAGGTATGGCAACCCAGATTACATTTACCTGTGTACCATACAGTACTGTGTGTCAGCACCTACATACCCTCATGCCTGAGGTATGTAATGTGTGAGGACTACAGGTAACAAACAAAACAGTGTTAACAAGCTATGTTGATATAAATCATACTGTGCAGTTGAGGCCTACAGCTTCAGGTAGTACTAGGCCTACAGCTTCAGGTAGTACTACAGTCCATACGTGAGTTGTATTCACTAGTGTTAACAATCAATAAGCATACATGTACTGCTTTAGCCTACAATGGCACACTCCAGTCGACACCATGGGACTACATCACAACGTATGCCATACTGCTTTTCCTGCCTGGCAATAGCATATGGACCTTTTGATGGGATTAGAGCTACAACACTACATACCAAGGTATACACAGTTTCCCACTTGGCTAGCACATATATACACATCATTGACACATTCGCATACACATTCTCCATCACACCCAGTCAACCTCGCATAGCATGTGATGCAACAGGTACATGTGTGTGTATATCGGGTCCTAGGTAGCTGGTAGGCTGTTATCCATAGGGCCTATGGAAGCCTAGACATATGGTACCCTGCACTTCAACACCCATGTAATGTAGGTTCATGTGCCCCTGTCATGCAGAGTCACAGAGGTGATTACCGGGTTGCGTGTTTCCTATCTCGCATCCAATCATCATGATTATTCATGGCAACTGCTAATGAGGACCTTCATTTGCTGTTGATAGGTAGTTGGTTCCACAGTATGGTATGTGCCTGTGATGATAATGTGCCACTTGAGCATGTTCTGCTTTTTAAATTACAAGGTTTAGATCAGTAGAGTGTGTACCTTGTCTGGAGTTACATCTGTTTACATGGAGCACGTCCAACACCTGTGGGTTTGCCATAGCTTTGTATGTTAGGCAGAGGTAGCCTCTGGGTAGGCGGTATGCGACACAGTGTAGCTGTGGTTTTGTAAGACAGTCAGCATAGGGCATCTGTTTGAGTCTGGTAATACTCTTTGTGAGGTATGTGTCTGGCATCTACTGTTGCTGTGGATGTCTTCTGAGGTACATACCAACAGGGACATTGTACTCTATGATGGATGTTATGACTGATGAGTAGAGTGGAACACTGACCTCTGTTTCCATGGATGACGCACCTTTACTGATGACATGTGGACTGTACTCAGTTTACATGACTAGTGTGGCACAGTGATTATCATTAGGGACACTACTGTCCACCTGTGTCCCATAGTCTCTTATCACATCTTCGGTGTTGAGTAGACTACTACCTATGTGGTAGTTTATGGGTACAGGGCTTTTAACTACAGGGATGACAATACATGTACAACATTTAGCTGGAGCGTACATATGAACATCCACTGGTGTACACATAGATATGCATATTGGCACATATACAGTCCACCTTTCATGGTGGGAATATCAATTATGCAAAGGTTGAGGGGGTTACAGTTATGTAATGATATTGCACAGTCTTGTGCAGAATGCATGGAAGGTGTTCTCAGCCCATATATCTTTAGCAGGACCCCCTATCTGGAAGACTATATACCTAACAAATCATACCCATGGCGTTTGAACAACACATGTCATATGCCAGCACTGTATGCTGTCTTGTTTGACACACACTACAACCTACATATAAATATGCACATAACAACCTGCACCAACATATAAATGTCCGCCCTTCACAAACAGTTGCAGTATGTCCCTTGCTCTATGCACATGTTCAGATGCTTATAAATCAGACACATATGTATCTCGCCATATGTGTGTGCCATACAGACACAAGGTCCACACTGTTGGAAGTCTGTACACCTCACGGATTACCTGTTGGGCCTTGCTACAACATGGACAGTTGTCACCTGTGTGCATAAAGTAATAGTACAAGGGTATACATAGCTGCAAATGATACATTACTATATTAGCCTGCTACAGCAGTTGCCAATGCTAAGCTACACATTATGTGACTATCATGCATGTTTTACTCTGTGACATCCAAGTTTATATAGGTGTTTGCACTACTCCCCCAAACTGCCATTAAACGCAGTACTGTACAGACCATAGATAACATGTCCAGATGTTTGACATGTACTGCTGAGCTACATATGTCACACTTATGTCCCACTGCACACAGCTACACACCAATTTCTCCATGGCAATACTTATGCATGGCATCAGTGCATACATACCTACTGCTGCCACATATGCATGTTTCAGAGGATTTACAGTACTATTCATAAACATCTATTACTTGCCGGTAACTACAAAATGTTACATACCCGTATGTCCCTTTCAGGTCCGTCTGTGTATGCTTTGATTTTTTTTTTTTATTAAGTACAGAGACTTACATTTGTTTGCTTTGTGCTTTTTTTTTGTCTTAATTGATGACCTTAGTTTTGTTTAAGTATATAAATTTGTTACCTATTTTTTTTTCTTACGTGCTAGGAGCTGTTCACTGGATTGAACGTGCAATGTAATGATTGCATGTGGGGATAGCAAGTACAATCTGCTTTTATAGGTATCTGCACATGTGCATGTGATTCCCTCTGCACCAATTGTTGCCCAGTATTTTGTAAATGCATACAGCCTGCTGAGTGGTAATTGCAGTACTCACTGTCATAGCAACCCAATGCTATAAATTGCTAAGGTATGTAGGCGTAGCCCTTTCAGATTTCCAGAATGGGGCCCATGCTTGTTTGCTGTGGACACAGTTATGTAAGTCAGAAGGTTGGTATATGTCTTATAAATGAAGCTAGAGGTGTAGACAGTGATGTGCATGTTGTACTCAGACCTGACTGTTGTCACTTCCAGTACTGAGCTATCAGTGTAGAGTTTTACTCACCACTACAAATGCTTACACAACATTTATGTGACAGTAGTTTCTTTTCTACTCATATAATTAACTGCCATACGAATGTAGTTATTGAGACGTATTCTCTTGGCACATGAACTGTTTGTGAACTGTCATACTGGGAATATTAATGTACTCACTTCTGCAGGGTTTGTGTTTTTTAGTGGTGACATTAGCACAGGGTTCGCAGGACAACTGGACAATTCCAGTACTGAGTATGCCTACCTACACACTTGGCAGACCCTAACACATGTGTATCTTTTAATTGTGGGGGGGGTGCTTACATACAGAGACCATTATGCCTTAATGTGTGAATATTATCTTATTGGACTTGCAGGATTGGTGTGTACCTGTGAGTTTATCTGGGCAGGTCGTCTGTCTGCATAGTTCCCAACTATGAACCTACCCAGATGGTAGCCGGAGGTTACACTGTCATTCTTTGTCTGTGCAACTCACAGGTGTTTTCAGCACTAGTACAATGGCATTGTTACAGTCAGTTGCTACCAGTACATGGCTACATCCATTGGTATTTCTGTGGTGTACTCCTACATAAGGGTATGCTTGTGGAGGTCCTACCAAAGCTATTTGTAGAGTGTGTAACAGCAGTATAGCCTATATGCCTGTGTGTTTGTGCCTCTGCCAGGCCTATGGAACACTCAGATACATCTTTGCATGGAGTCAGGGATAGGTAGTTGAAAGTGAGGTACACCTTACACATAATAGGGACAGTAGGTGTATACTTCAGTGAAGCAGTGCATATGTATTAGTACTCCTTTCATGACATACAAGCGGTGTCTACTGTTATTATTGTCAGTATTCATTGTGTAATAGCCCACCTTTCTGACTGACGTCAGTACTTTTCTGAGGGATTCTGAGGGACACAGCTAAAATATGTTTCACAATCAGGGACATCCCTGGAAAGTTGACACATTTAGGAGGTATGGCCTCTGCCCTACTCAGATATGCCAGTGTTTGTCCTGCTATGATACTGTGTGGGGGTTGTAAAGTGCCTCTGTAACATTATTTTCTGCTTGATTGGCTGCTTCTCACATCACACTCATGTAATGCAATTCCACAACAATTGCTGGTAAAGATCCACAAAACAAGCTTTGTGTTATGGCCTTCCTATTTTTCCTTTACATTCACTCATTGTAATGCATGATATATTTTTTGCAGCACTAACTTATTGTGTATCTGTTTTGGCTTAGTGGTACTTCATGCAGTCTAATGTGTCCAAGGTCTGGGGTTCGAGACTGACAGAGGTATTTTATTTTGCTGCTGAGCAGAACAAGGGCCCTGACACAGAGTGACTAAGGCACTTTTAAGCAGTTGTAAGCAGGTTTTCGCGGGTTTGCGTGACGCTTAGCGATGCTTAGCTAAGCGCACACATACGCACACTCACTTAAACCCGCTTACTATTGCTTAAAGGTGCTTACTCCCACTAACCCCACTCTAATTTCTTTGAAAGAAAAGAAAATGGGGAGATAGGAAAGTGGTGAAAAAGGGGGCACAAAGAGGGAAAGACAGTAGGAAAACAAGCTTGGGATGTGCAGGATGGGTGTAGGGAAGGTCCATAGCTGCCCATTTCTTTACCAGCAACAGCTGTGCATATGTTGCAAATTTGGAGTGAAGTTTGAAACCTTCCACCCCTGAGAGAGGGGTGAGAACAACGAAGTATGTTGTACTGCCAGTTATAATTATCAGTTTACATGTCCAGCGGACATGTGTGCAAAATGGGCAGCTATGTATGGGGCGTAATTTTTTTGTGGGTACAGATTGCCCTTTTTTTTTTATCAGGTGAGAGTGGAAAGTGAGGTAGAGGAAGTAGGTATATTTGGGGAGGTAGGTTGGGTAGGTAAACAGACAAGACAAACAAGACTCATACAGGGGCGGAGTATGACATATGGGGTGGGTGAACACAATTGATGGGGGCGGATGTTTGGAAATCGCAAGCCCATGAGCTCACAGATGGTAACAGTGGGACTGAGATCCCCACCCATGGGTAGTCACCACTTAACCTTCACAGATCCGAGGGTCACTGTACTGGGGGCTGCATAGGAGGGGCAGGCTCACCGGCGAGTCACGCCACTCTCACCTTGAGCTGGCATAGGGGATCAGTGACTAAATGCTGGCTCTCCCTATGCACCACAACCCGGACCCTTCGGAGGGTGACAAGAGGCCTTTCTCCACCCATGCTTGCAGGGGGGGATGATCCCCATCCCCTGCAGTGCTTCCACCTGAAGGTGGCACAGGACTAACAGAGGAGGGTAGCCCGGGCTGGACACCAGACCTGTTGGTGCCAGGTGCAATTGCCAGATGAGAAGGGACAGGTGGGTCTGCTGGGACCGGCCTTCCCATACGTTCTGTGATCAGGTGCGTTTAATTACAACATAGACAACAGCATTCCAAATTAGTTGTAACAGCATGCAGTAATATTCCCATTAACCCAACACACCAGGGTTACAACAGTTGAACAGCAAGCATAACACATGCATATATTGAACGACAGTGGATATTACAAAAGCATGCAGGGATGATTGGTGGCAATAGGCCACCAAGATTGTGGTGTTTTAACGGGGGACATGCATCAAAGTAAATGCAGATTTTATATAACAATAAGACATATGTCACAACAAATGTTATGAGATTAGACATACCCATTGAGGTGTGGAATTGCATTGTTTATGCACATGGAATAGGGTGTAAAAAGAAACCTCAATTAACATCTTATTAGTACTTTAACTCTACACTACATTCCTATTGACTGCAGGTGTATATCCCCTACATGTATTATTACACTAGGCAACATGCATTAGATTGCATTATGGGTTTGGCTAGTTCATTATATACTTGACCTATATCTGACATAGCAAATGTTACTGCTACATACTTGTATTTTATTTATATATTTATGTATCTGCACATCTGGATGTAAACACGTGACATTTTCATTTGATTTTCTGCACAACCCTACATTTCAGGTAGCACACTCACATTTCTGGGGAACACCTTGACAAGCTACTCGTGTGCCTGATTTACCTATGCATGTCAGCCATTTAACAACTGTTGAGGACTGTTACATGCTTCACAGCTACTGGCACTTCCTTCATCCACTTTATATGACACTGCACAACTGTGGGTTGTCAGCACTTAATACAACTGTAATATTTCTTTAATGCAAGGGTACAACAACAGTATTATACCTTTCTTATTTACATTAAAAATATTTTCTACAGGCTCTTTCCTTTATTTGATATTACAGTGCATACAGTAGACCTATTCAGGACATATCATACCTTTATTGATAGGCTACAACACTGTTTTTCAGGCTCACTCACTTATTTTCTATGACAGTGCATGCAGAGATAGTATTCCAGACATATTTTAGCTTTATTCATGGGTTACTACACTCTCTTCCTGGCTATCTGACTTATGATATGTAACAGTACATGCAGAGGATTTATTCAGGGAATAAATGTTATATGCTTCACAGCTACTGCCACTTCCTTCATCCACTTCTTGTGGGACTGCACAACTGTGGGTTGACAGCACCTAATGCAACAGTACTATTTATTTATTGCAAGGGTACAACAACATTTCAAAGTAAGTGACAAAGACACACTCCAAGTTTTATACCTTTATTAATTACATTGAATACTCTTTTCTACAGGCTCTCTCCTTTATTTGATATTACAGTGCATACAGAAGACATATTCAGGACATATTATACCTTTATTGATAGGTTGCAACACTCTTTTTCAGGCCTGCTCACTTATATGTTATGACAGTACATGCAGAGATAGTATTCCAGACTTATTTTACCTTGATTGCTGGGTTCGTACACTCTATTTCTGGCTCACTGACTTTTGTTATATAACAGTACATGCAGAGGATTTATTCAGGACATTTTATTGCTGTATTATTGGGCTACAACACTTTTGTCATGCTCACTCATATATATCATGTAACAATACATGCAGAATAATTAGTAACCTGCCTGGTGGTGCAGCCTTAGCAGCCTATCTGCATAGGCTTTCTGATTCATAGCACAAACACCTGCAGCTGTGAAGTAAATGAAGGGATATTGAGACATACCTATCCATTATTTAGACTATATTGGCATGTCTTACATACTGCATTCCATGGCTGCCTATTTAGTAGTGGGGCATCATGCATATGACGGGCCTCCTGGATCCATTGGTTCAGAAGGTCCTGCTTCCGTCTCTTCAGGTCTGCATGGTGGTGACAGACCTGCTCACCAGTCCGAGGGATGCCTGTGGCACTGGTGAGTTCATGAGCCAACTGGTTCCAAGCCTCTGCCTTATACTCCATCCCTTGGAACTGGCCCTGCAGGAGTCGAGTCTCATGCCGATGGACTAGGAGCCAAACCATGTATCTTGACTCCTCGATGCCCCAGCATTGCGCTCTAAAGTGAGTACCCTCTCCAGCACCAGACATTCTAACTGCAGATGGGAGCTACAATCAGTTATGGTGAGTATTCCCGCCTATGCAGCTTAAATATGTCGCATTTCCTGCACTTTTTTGTGATTGGCCATTTTTGAAAATTCTCGGCTGACTGCACACCTGCTTAGCAATGGTTAATCTAACATTTATTAGTATATATATATATATATATATATATATATATATATATATATATATATGTTAACAGTGGATGTTTATCCTAAGCTGTCGTGGCTTAGTGGTTCAGTACTTTGATTATGGTGCACAGTGTCCTGGGTTCAAACCTTATCATTGCTTTTTATTTTACTACTGTCCAGACAGGTTAGGGGGCGTGGCTGTGTTTAAGCAACTTTGCTCTACGTTGCTCCACGTTGCCCGACGGTGCGCTGGTTGCCACGGCACGCACCTCCGTGCAAACCGATTGCGCTGGGTAAAGCGCTATTTAGCTATGGGCAACTACATTGCACTGGGTAAAGCACGATTTAGCTATGGTCATCTACATTGCGCTGGGTAAAGCGCTGCTTAACTGTGGACAATTATATGTCAGGTTCCTTTATAAATTTACATTTTGTTCACTGATACATAGGCCATTTCAATGCTTTTTAGTAAAAGTTTTATCATATCTCTTAGGAATTATTTCATATACTCACTTTTAACATAAAATAGGAAGGGGAGTGGTGGGACTCGAACCATGTACGCCTCCTTTGTGCGAACACTCTACCACTGCGCTATTACTATTTGGTGTAATTTGCATACACATTCCTTATTATGCTCTTCCATGTCGAGATTGCTAACTGCAGCTAAGCAATGGGCCCACTCGCGCACACACGCGCAAATACAGGCAGCTATATTGAGAATTAGAAAAAAAAATTAATGTTTTACTTTTTATAACTGTGCTGGGGGTTTACAATGTCAGAGAGTGTGGTGTTGGGTACATGAACATTTGAGAGGACTTGCTCTTGTGTGTTGACATTTTGCATTTCACACACTTGCAGGGTCATGGACATTTAGACTGCTCGGCAGTCGGACATGCCCCCTGCTTGCCTGCATGGTCCGTGTTAGGCTTGGGGTAGAGTCAGTGTGCCCTCATGAATATTCATGGCATGCTGACATCATACCATTTGACTGCAGCCTCCGAGTAAGACACGGAGGCTTCGTGAATCCGGGGGTATGACTTTGTATTGTATCAAGAGCATAACTAGAGTTATTCAAAGTATCTTGAAGTATGTAAAAGTGCTTACAGTGTGTGCTTATTACTGTGTATGTATTCTGAACAGTTTGTTTGTGAGATAAGTGCAACTATTTTGTGAATTACAGTCAAAGTATAGCCATTTCAAAAAGTTTCTTGTGCTGGGTGTGTCTATTCGCAAATTGCTACCAATACAGAATTTTTCTTGCACTGTAAAGAATTGCTTAGCAAGGTACCACTATTTTGGAGAAATTTCAGTGTGCTGTGTACAGTTTATTTGCAAAGTGCAATTACTTTGAAATGTTATTGATTCTGAGCTTCTCTTGCCCATTTCATTTGCATCATGCAGTTATTTGATGTTTCTTACACTGATAAGAAGTGATTTCTTGCTATACTGTAATTTCAAGAGTATTACAGTACTTGAGAGACTTATTTCGCAAAGTTCAGTTACACAGGAGCTTGTTGTGCTATTGGGCAAAGTTACAAATACTGGCATTAATCTCTGGCATATGTGTATGTGTTCATGTTTATTTGCAAAACCCTTCACTGGTATGTGTTAATATGGCAGACAGATTTCAAAAGCCGTTACCACTTGCATTTGATCAGAATGTTGCAGAGAACTAGAGAATATTTGAGCAAGAGTACGATATTTTTATACAAGCAGCTTATCCAGATAAAGATGCATGCACCAGGGCATTTATTTTGCTAAGATTAGCTGGGTCAGAAGCCATAGAAAGAGAGCGTTCATTTGTGTATGCACCAGTTGTATATAAGGGAGAAGGTGAAAATCATCATATTGTTGTACAGGCTGAATCAAGGGAAGACCCCAAGTGTTTGAAGCTCAAGTTCAATGAAATGTGTAACCCCCTCCTAGATGAATATTACATTAGAGAGACATTTGTTTTACATAAGGGATCAGAAACCAGGGGAAACTTTTGCAGCTTGTATAACTGACCTGAGAAACAAAGTCAAGATATGTTGGTTTGGTGACTTAAGAGATGAGTTAATAAAGGACAGGCTCATGTGTGGTATTAATAGTACTGCTGTGAGAAAGATTTTGCTTCATGACAGTGATTTAACATTGAGTAAAGCCAATAAGATTTGTAAAATCCATGCAGTAATAGGAAAAACACACAAGTATGCTTGCAAGTGACAAGAACATGATTTTAGCAGGTTCCAGAGCAAATGCAGATAGCATGCAACACGTGGCAAACAGAAGTAGGCCTAAGCACATAGTAGCCACAGCACCTACTGGCTCCCCAGGGAAACCACATAGCTTTCCAGCAAGTTCTAAGACTAGTTCAGTTAAAGTAGCATGCTCAGTACAGTACAAGCATGAATCAGCAAATTCCAAATCCAGCTTTATTGTTAACTGTCATAAGTGTGGTGCAAATCATAAGACTAAAAGAGAGAAATGCTTTCTATTTGGTCAGCAATGTCACAAATTTAAAAAATGGAACCATTTTCATAAGTTTTGCAAATCAAGTAAACTTCACACAGTTGTAAAGAAAGGTCACACAAAACAAGTTGATCAAATAGAGCTGCAGCAGTCAACTTTTTTATGTAGATGGTGAATCAGTAATTGGTGAAAGAGTTGATGCAGTGAATTTATTGGTAATGAGCGAAGTATTTTGTACAGTCCAGATCAATTGTAAATCCACAGAGCTTAAAGTAGACACTGGTTCAAAGTGTAATGTTATATCAGCAGACACATTTGCTAAAGTGAGAATTAATGAGCAACTCAGTGTGGCCAGTAATGCGAAACTTGTTGCTTATGAAAGTGAAGAAATTCAAACTGAAGGCTCAGTAATGGTTTCATGTTATTTGGCTAAGGACTGTTTCAACTTGTTATTCTATGTAGTCTGAAGACCAGTACAGCCTTTACTGGGCCTCAAAGATAGTTTGAGAATAAATCTGCTTTCTTTTACCAAAGACATTCATCACATAAGTGCATCTCCTGGTTCCAATTTTTCTGAAGCCATTTTCTCAGAGTATGCTGATGTTTTCAATGACAAGTTGGACAAACTTCCATTTGTGTATTCCATGAAGTTAGACCCAGAGGTCACTCCAGTGGTCAGACCAGCAAGAAGAGTTCCAATAGCTATGCAGGATAAAGTTAAGGTTCAGTAAGATAAAATGGTACAGCAAGGTGTAATTTGTCCAGTTACAGAACCAACTGAATGGGTGTTGTCTATGGAAACAGCTTTCTAAAAAGGCTCAGATGAAATCAGAATATGTATTGACCCAAGAGATTTGAGCAAAGCATTGAAGAGACCATATCATCCTTTGTGCACAGTAGAAGATGTTGCAGCCCTAACACCGAATGCCACTGTTTTTTCTGTCTTAGATGCAAAAAGTTCATTTTGGCAAGTGATGCTTGATTCCAAATCCTAATTTCTAACCACTTTTGGTACCTCATTTGGCAGATACAGATTTCTAAGGATGCCATTTGGAATAAATTCTGCAAGTGAAGTCTTCCAGCATGCAATGGAGCACATTTTTTTGGGTTATCCTTGTGCCATAATAGTAGTTGGTTGGAGGCAATACTGAAGCAGAGCATGACAGAAACCTAAAGAGAGCTCTAGACAGAGCATGTGAAGTAAACCTGAAGCTCAATCCTCTGGAGTACAAATTCAGACTACCAGAAGTTACATACATAGGTCATTTATCTACCAGTACTGGCTTGAGACCAGACCCGACCAAGCAAGCAGCTATTCTTGAGATGTCAGCACCAGATAATATTCAAGCTCTACAGCATTTTCTAGGCATGGTCAACTATTTAGGCAAGTTTATACCAGATTTCAGTGAGATGATAGCACCTTTAAGAGAGCTGATGTGCAAAAAATGTTGCATGGTCATGGTTAGAACAGCACCAGAAAGCATTTGAAGACTTTAAGTAGAAAATTGCCACCCCACCTACATTAAGATACTATGATGTGAATAAACCAGTCACTCTTTCCTGTGATGCTTTAAAATATTGTCTTGGTGCAGTTATACTCAAAGAGGACAGACCAGTAGCCTGTGCATCTAGAACACTTACCCAAACTGAAATGCAGTATGCTCAAATTGAGAAAGAACTTTTGGTAATAATATTTGCATGTTCCAAGTTTCATGATTATATTTATGGTCGAGCTATTCAGATTGAAACTGATAACCAGCTTTTAGTTGCTATTCTAAAGAAGCCTATACATTCTTCTTCAGTGAGATTACAAAGAATGATGCTCAAATTGCAAAGGTACAAATTCAAAATGATCTGTACAAAAGGCAAACTACTCTATCTGGCTGATACCTTATCCAGATCACCCCAAAATATGACAGAACAGCTTGAAGCAGAGAATTTTGACTTTGAGATTATGGCAGTGCATAATTATTTCTAGCACTAGGCTTGATGAGTTAAGAGATCACATAAAGACTGATCCAGTTTTGCCAAAGCTCAATCCCTACATTAACGCTGGATGGCCATCAAAGCAATCTAGTGTACTACCTGAAGTGCAAACTTATTTTCATTTACAGAGATGAAATTTTAATGGAAGATGGCATTTTCAAAGGTCCTAAAATTGTTGTCCCTGCTTCCTCACAAGAAGAATATATCAAAATTTTGCATCATGGTCACCCAGGTCCGCATCCACTAAGAGAAGAGTGAGATAATTAGTATTTTGGGCTTCATTACTGAAAGACATTGATAAAGTACTTTCTTCCTGTTCAGTATGCAATAGTACTAGACTGCATTTGCAAAGAGAACCACTTCAGCTAAGTCAAGTTCCTAAACTACCTTGGTCAAAAGTAGCCACTATCTTCAAGTGGGACAATCAATACTTGCTTAGTATTGGTAGACTCTTATTCAGATTGATTTGAGATTGACTTACTACCTAATCTAACATCCACTACTGTCATTACTAAGTTGGAACATAATTTCTCAGGCCATAGTAGTCCACACAAAGTTATTTGTGACAATGGTACTCAATTTACCAGTCAGTTGTTTCAGAAATTTGCAAGAGAATTGGACTTTGTACATGTTACTAGCAGTCTTAAATATATATAGTTAAATGGGATAGCTGAACATGCAGTGCAGAGTGCAAAGCAATTACCTGAAAGGTCAAAGCATGATAATACCAATGTCTTTTTGAATTTAGTTAATCTCAGAAACATACCTCTTGAAGATATTCTTGAGTCACCTGCTCAAAGACTTCTATTTAGGCAAAGCAGAATGACACTACCTATTAGTTCTAGTTTATTGAGGTCTAAAGCTAAGAACAACAGAACCATCACGGTTCAATTATTCAAGAAGCATTCTATCCAGAAGTCCACTTATGATAAATCAAGCAGATTCCTTCATCCATTGAGGGAAGGAGAGACAGTGATAACACAAACAGCGAGAGGTTTTGACCAGATAGGTCAAGTTGCAGGTTAATGTGCCAAGCCAAGATCCTACCTTGTAGAATCTGAGGGTGTGGAGTACGGGAAAAAATCACAGGCATCTTCTTCCTGCACTAGAATCATAATTGCAGCATTGTTCCTGTGATACAGACTATAGAGCGAACTAAATGCTCTTTCCATCCCAGAGTGTGTTTCAACCTCTACTTTCATTCTTGATGATGTTCCATATACTTCCAAGGTTGAACATTCTGTAGAGACAGCTCCAGTTGCTGAACTTAATTCTCAGTTTTATGTCACATGATATGGTCAAATATCCAGGCCCAGTGTGAAATACGCAACAACATGGACTTAGCTGTATATATATAGCTAGTCTTGTATTAATGCATGACAAAGAACCACCTGTGATATCCACATGCCAAATAGATTCATAACGTTGCATAATCTATTTCTCAAAGAGGAAGGATGCAGATCAAAGTGTATGTGCTGTATCTTTAAGAAGCATATCAAGGACTGAGTATGCACATATAAATACTGGCCACATTATCTTCCCAGTGCCCTTTTGAGAGTGCAGCTAGAGAGTTAACATGTATGATTGCAGTAGTTAGTTTGCATATAAGTTATCTAAGTTAAAGTCAGTAAACTTCTATCATGATGTGTTTGTATATAATAAAGCTGCTTGAACAGAACCCACAAAGACTCTTCTACTGTGTCCAAAGTAGGAGAGCAACAGATACTATCTAAGTCATCATGTTCTATAAAGCTGTGCAGTGTGAAGACATGTTTAGAGGAAGGCATGCAATGCAGTGTATACTTATTGGAAATTAAGGGATCCCTGTGAACAATCAATGACATACTCAACAGCTGCATCTGGCCAGACTTGAACACATGCCAGGACAGATATCTGAAAGATGTGTATCAACCTGTGATGCCACAGGAATAGGCATACTGTATTGAAACACACACTATCTGTGTATCCATGCTGTACAATGCATTGCTGAATACCTGTGCTGCAGCAGCACTCACACCACAACATTCATAGAAGAAGTGTTTCACTGTCAGGATATAACAAAATGAGTTTATATTTCTATCTCCAAAGTAAAAACTGAGAATAATAACTTCATGCAGTATTGTCTGTGTAATGCCAGTACATTCAAATGTTGCACTTTCCTGGAATAAAACAGCCAGCTATATATGTCCACTGAGTAATAAAACATGCAGGAGCCACATGCACCACAGTAATAAAGTGGTGAGACTCCACCTACATGAGCTCATCACATCAAACAATTTCTGTGAGATAAAAGGGATGTGCAGAGGGTAGCAAAGCTAAGAGCAGTACACAAAGGGCACCAGTGTAATGTGTCCAAAGGCAAAACCTCACAAAGTTTTGTCATAAGTTATGTACTTCCATTTCCCCTAAGTTACAGGTACTGATCAGTCCCAGATATTATGCAAATGCAGAGAAGAAAGACTGATAACACAGAAGGGAGACGATACATATACAGAGGAGAGGAAGGCAGGGACCAAGTAGATCTGACAGAAGCAAGATAATGATGATTCAAATGACATGTAGGCAACTTAAAACAGCCAAAAGCAGTTTGCAATGGCCTGGAGTAAAACCCTTGAAAGTATGCAAAAGTTAGTCTAAAGATCTGAGCATTATCTCATTACACCAGAAAGGAACTCCAGCTTCATGACATTTAAATCACAGTATTGAAAGAAAACTGAGAGCTTACTGAAGCAGAAGGGGTGAACAGAGAGAGAGAGAGAGAGAGAGAGATAGAGAGGTGGAGAGAGAAATAGCAATGGTACTATTTATGGTACATTTAGGGCCATCTGTATGGCATGTCACTCCTACTTATTTCTTTATTATTACTCTGTCATGCTCTGTACAATAAAGTGCTTGTTATAGGGAGCAAGAAGGGGAAGGAGAGCATACCTCTCAAGTGTACCTCTTTATGAGGAATGTACTTCATTTGGGGTCTTAAAAAGTTCATGTTCCTCAAAGTGCCACACTGAAAGGGTCTGTCAAGCATTTCAATGTTAGGAATTTTTTTAACCGATATCCATGGCAAATAGAAATGAATTATATTAATTAAATAAAATATATTTTTTATAAATAAAACCATCATATTTTAACCATCCTATGACCTTCCTAGTTGAACTTGTTAGTAAGCCGTTAGTATGTGTTCCACATTTTTCCCATTTGTTCCACATTAGGAGGGCTAGTGATCCTCATTTTGGAGATGGAAGTTTGAGAGCTATGCAGGAGAGTCGAAAGAAGGTGAAGACATGAGCAGGATAAGGGTGGCTTACTGAGTCTCTGTGTTGGGGATGGAATGTTTTAGCAAATGCTTCCTTGTTGCACTATTCAAATGTTACGTAACTGGAGATAAATACAGACATTTGCAGTTAAACATATGACAGGAATATAAAATGTCATGAAATAATTTGACATACAGCTGCAGTCGAACTCATAATACTAAGTAAAAACACATTCTAGAGATGGGAATTACGTCATCACACCACTTAGGAAGTTTTACTTCATTTCATCCAGCAACCTAACAACTATTAGTGTAACTGTTTCAAAGTAATGCCTTTACTCTGCCTTTACTCTGTATTTCTATAGTGCAGCAGAATTAAGTACATTTGTGTGAAAGTAACTGGTCTACTGCAGCTGAAACTAAAATTGTCAGCATTTGCCACAGGAAGTTAAATGGCATTCGCCATCACACAGCACTGGTACATGATGCCAACCTCTGTGCAAATGCTGAGGCTTTTTGATAGGCCATTTCTGGGCATGTGTGTTGTGTGTGTTTCCATTTTTTTGACCAGATTAAACATGTGAAAAGGGGGTTGATAGGACAGTGGTGAAAATGGGGGTAGTACGTGAAGGGTAGAACACAGGGGAAAAATACAAGAATTTGCAGGAGGGTGGTGGGACAGCACCATAGTTATCCCTTTCTTCAAAACATAAAAGTAGAATTTTATGAAGAATTACATGACTTTGGATTGTCACCACACCAGGAATGGGTGACAACAAAGAAATAATATTGTATAGTCAACTGAACCAAATTAAGTGTGCCAAGATGCCACATGGATTAAGTGGAGAACTATGGCTTGGATGTAAGGTTTTTTGACATTTTTTCCCACTTTTTTGGGGGGGGGAGAATTGTTAGTGAAGGTACTTAGGAATGAGAGGGTCAGCTAGGTATGGTAGGTTATGCAGCAGGCACAGACGTACACAGCATACAAGACAGTCAGGGATGGTGATGGACACAAAAGGTTGGAGGACACCATGATTGGGGATAGGCAAGATACCTCAGAGGCACATCCACATCCAGCAGGATAATAGTAAGAATCTAGTTCTTACTCTCAGAACTGTCATCATCAGTTGCCTTGGTCAGTGACAAACATGACATCATTTTGGCAATATGAAGCAGGACCTTTTCAGCCCATCTGATTCAGGCACTGAGGCCTACCAACAACCTGTCAGATGACAAAAATCACCATCTCCATTGTTACTGCTCCTGGAAGGTACTACTGCATCAACAGCTGGGGCAGAACTACCAGACCAGGTGGAATAGGTAGGAAAGGAGTTGCATAGGCAATATTAATAGGTTGCAGCAATGATGTGGTGAGTGCCTGTGCTGCCTGTGGTAATGCCGCCACAGTCACTTGTAGGCAGATGATGGCCAAACCACACTGCTCAGTCTACCTCCCTTTGCTGATGGTCATTCATATATAATATATATATATATATATATATATATATATATATATATATATATATATATATATATATATATATATGGGATCACTACGAAATACCGAACGGCCAAAATCCCGATGCTGAAAACAACAAGACCAGATGACCGAAACCCTGCATTACCAAAAGACCAGAAACGCGAAGTGAAAAATCCTGATGTTAAGGGATTTTGCGTTGGCGCTTCTGGTGTTGTGGTTCAGGTAAGTATGTGTGTGTAAGTGTGTTTGTAAGGGGTGTAGTGTGTGTAAGTGTGTGTTGTGACTGTGGTGTGTGTGTGAGGGACTGTAATGTGTGGGTGTGAGTTTGCCTTGTGTGTCTGTTTGTGCAATCTTGGAGTTAGAATAATAAAGTAGGAGGGTGTGGGGGGCACAGCCCCCCACATGAGGGGTGCAGGGGGGCTTGCCCCCCTGCCTATGTCTAGTGTAGGATGCATTGCTTAGTTGTGCGGGGAAGGTGTGTGTATGTATGTGTGTGTGCTGTGTTTTGTAACTTTCATGGTTTTGAATTTCGCGGTTTTAAATATTAGGTATTGCGGGGTTTTGGGCATGTGGTCTCGGTGTTTTAAGCATCGGGATTTTGGCCATTCGGTATTTAGTAGTGATCCCATATATATATATATATATATATATATATATATATATATATATATATATATACACATACACACACACATATCGATCTATATATATATATATATAGAGAGAGAGAGTGAGAGAGAGAGGGAGAGAGAGAGACACATATGGTGGGGAAACAAAAAGAGAGAACTGGATCAATGGCATGCCACATTACTTAAGTATTTCAATAAATAAACCACTATGAGAAATATTTCTTTATCAGAAAGGCTCATCCAGACTCTGCTACACTTTGCTGTGAAGGAAAGGTTAGTTTGCTGTTATTTTTTGTATTACTGTATTGCCTTTCTATATTTTGAATACTGTAGTTTGTTTTCTTTACTTTGTGTTTTGCTTGCATTCTGTTTTAACAGCATATTAAAACTTCAAAAGAGACCACAGCTCTCTCTCTTCTGAGTCAGGCAGAAATAAGAACTGATTAATTAAGGACTCATTCATAAGACAGAAGAGGTCACTAAAGGTTAATCACTTGTTAACAGAGGGGGTGGAGCTAGGAATTAAAATTTCTATTTAAGGAGTAAACTAAAACATTTCAGAGCTTTACCAGAAAGGCTCGTCCAGACTCTGCTACACTTTGCTGTGAAGGAAAGGTTAGTTTGCTGTTATTTTTTGTATTACTGTATTGCCTTTCTATATTTTCATCTCTACTTGATTCCTAAGTAGACTATTCTCTATCTGTAAAACCTAGCACTTGCTCCTACAGTACTTTCTCACCTTGATATAGCACTTTTATTATAGATAGTACCCCACCAGCCTGAAACCCCCTTCTCGATCACCCACATCCCCCGGAGTATTTTTTTACGTTTTTGTCTATTCCTTCTAACATGTCGAGGGATCAGTTGCTAGTGTCCTCTCCTGCTCAGCTGGTGAACTTGGGAATATTGAGGCAATGTTACAATTGCCTCATGTACACAGACAACCCTCTCCTTCTCCCACAAAACACAAATACATGCAAGAGATGCAACTATACAGCCAAACTGGAGGCTGAGCTCTCTCAACATAGGACTGGCAAGACCAGACAGGAGGAGAAGGTAACCACACACACCACATACCCAGTCTCACATAGTACTATCACAACTTCAAATCATACACATAAACACACAAAGACATACTCGGAGGCTCTGATCAAAAATCTACCAAAACAGCAGAGGCCACCAAAGCAGACACCCAAACAACTACCACCTCAGGACACAACACATGCAACACATAGACCACACAGTCAGTGTGCCAAACAGTCACAGCCCTTAAGGCCAAACACAATGCCAGACACACTAGTCATTGTTGACTCCATAGTCAGACACACTGACGCACCAGATTGAGTAAGGAGAAGGTCACAGTAAGCTGCCTGTCTAGAATCTGCCACATAATGCAAGCACTCAGGTCTCTCAACAGCAGGTACAAGTATGACTCAGTCATTGTCCACGCTGGTGTAAACAACCTGAGGGACTACATGAAAAGAGACATTGAGGAGCTCTCTGATTGCCCAGGCAGGTATGACCCTGACCTTGAGCAGTATCCTACCTTCACCAAGAATGATGCCACAATACAGAGATAAGATGATCAGCTTTAATAATTGGCTTAAACTCTGGTGTCATTCAAAGGGGATCCAATGTCTGTCTGCCTGGGATGACATGCTGGACAAGCCAGGCTTGCACCTGTCACCCTGGGCTTCTGGATATTGGCAAAGGCTCCTATAGTGCCTTTTTTAGGCAAGGCTCAAATTCTAAACCTACCACCCTAGAACACAAAAAAGGAAAAAAAAACTAAGGGTAATGCTGCTCAATGCCAGAAGTCTCAACCTCAAGATGCATGCACTGAGGCCCTTCTCAGTATGGAGAACATCGATGTCTGTGCTGTGACTGAAACCTGGTTCAAGGCTCCTGAGAGCACCCCAGCACTATCAGGTTTTACCTCATATCATGCCCGCCCCAAAATCCGGACAACACCAAGAAAGAAGGTGTCCATATTCATCAAGGACACCCACACCTCAAGGTTGGTGGCAATGCACGATGCATCGGAGACCATCCAGGTGCAATTAACCATAGGCAAGACTGCTCTGCAATTTGTAGCATGTTACAGGCCACCCTCTCAAACTCAGGAACCTCACATAGCTTTCCTGAAAACACTGGAGGGGATAAATGTATCTCCAAACACCATCATACTAGGTGACTTCAACTACCCTAATATAGACTGGGATCACTACTCAAGCCCAAACACTCTAGCCCAAAGGTTCCTGGAATTCATAAACTCAAATGCCATGGAACGACTAGTCACCATCCCCACAAGAGGTGAAAACATACTTGATCTCATCATCACGGACATGGGATCACAATGTTCAACACCGGAAGTATACCCTTCACTGGTGAGATCAGATCATAAACTAATCTCACTGGAGGTCCTCATCCCCCCCACCTGAGATAAAAAGACCACAGTGAAGAACTTCTCAAAAGCCGACTTCACACTTCTAAAGACTAGTGTTGTCTCCTTTAAGGGAAAACATTACTCAAGCCGCTGAATCACTTACAAATGCCTTCTACCAGCACCTACAGGACTGCATGGATCAGGCAATCCCAAACAAAACAGAAACTCTTTGTACCAAAGGCAAGCGTCCAGTCTGGTGGACCCCAGCCATAAACAAGCACTACAACAAAAGGAGGAAGCTACTACAAGATAGAGCAAAATCCTTAAAAGGTAAGACACCTTTGATCATTATAAGTAAAAAACTAAGAGCTCTCATAAAATCATCCAAGGCACATTTTGAGAGAAAAATCGCTAAGGACTCAAAAGGCAATCATAAGGCTTTCTTTAGCTATGTTAGAAACCTGGGAGGAAACTCCCAGATATGCTCAGAATTAGCTCAAAATGATGTGAAAATTACTGAATCTACAGACATTGCCAACATATTGGCTGACAGGTTCAGTGCAAACTTCCAAAAGGAGAGATATCTATACCAGAGGATTCTAGCCCCCCAAACATCTCTAACACCCAGGTGAGAACTGCTCTCTCCAAACACAGCATCCATGGGACCGGATGGTGTCCACGGCTGTGTGCTCCACAAACTCAATGAGGAATTAAACCCGCAGTTAGGACAGCTGTTTAATCTTAGCCTCACCTCAAGCAACTGTGGTCCCACTTCCATCAGCTTGACAAGCCTGATCTGCAAAGCTATGGAGAGGATCATAATGGAACTCATAAATAAAGACATAGGGAACTTGCAGACTTTGGATCCAACCCAGTTTGGCTTTGTCAAAGGCAGATCATGCCTTTTAAACTTGGTTGACTTTTTCAAACAGTCACCAAGGCCATTGATGAGGGAAAGGCAGTCCATACAGCCTACCTCGACCTGGCAAAGGCTTTTGACACAATACCCCACTCAGGTATCATTGAAAAACTCATCAGCTTAAATGTAAACCCATACATCACAAGATGGGTTGCAAACTGGCTAAGTGACAGAACCCACAGGGTCAGAGTTGCTGACGCCATGTCAGACTCAAAGCCTGTCACAAGTGGTGTCCCACAGGGCTCAGTCCTGGGCCCACTCTTGTTCGGCATCTACTTTTCAGAAGTACAAGCAAACACAGGAGGGTTATGGCTGACAAAGTTTGCAGATGACTGCAAACTGGGCGCCATAGTCGAGAACACATCTGACAGATATCCTTCAGAAGGGTCTCACAGAAATGGATAACTGGTGCCAGAGCCATGGCCTAAAGTTAAACGCCAAGAAATGCATAGTCATACCCTTCGGGAAAAACAAGGTTACCCCTAGCTACCATATAGGTGGCAATCCACTGAGCACAGAAGAGGTTATCAGGGATCTGGGGACCCAGGTTGACAGTAACCTTCGCTTGACACTCACGCTGTTAAAGTAGTTAGGAAGACCTTCTACATTGCCCACCTGATCATGAAGGGATTCACATCTAGATCAATGGAGGTCATCGTCCCCCTGTACTCATCACTCATCAGACAATGATTGAGTACAATGCCCCATTCGGAATGTATCTGACCTGACACCTGCAGCAGCTGGAAAGGCCCCAAAAGTTCCTCACCAAAAGGATAAAGGGTCTCAAAAATATGTCTTATGCTGCCCGACTGAAAGAACTCCAGCTGTATTCAGTTGCTCAGAGGTGACCTCCTGACATACAAGGCCATGTCAAACCCAGATTTGATGAACATGCTTCACCTCAAAAAATCTAGATCCCTTAGAACTACAAGGGTGGGAGACTTAAACCTTGACACGGTTATTAATAGGACGTGCTGGAGGGACAGATTCATCACCCAGAGACTCCCTATGCTGTGGAACAAAATCCCGGTACATGTGAGGCAGAGCACCTCGCTGGCCTTGTTCAAAAGAAATCTTGACCAATGGATGGGAGATCGCAGATATACCCCAGGGATTACCTCAGTGTCACTGCTTGACAGAGGCACAGCAAAATAATGGGCATAGATTCCTTCAAACTAAAGGGGTGGTGAAAGCCACAAAACTCTGGGCTAGGCTTATAAATGCCCTTGGGCAGATAGCCTAGTATGAACCTATGAACCTATGAACATAAGTATTCTTTTGCCGCATCAAGATTTGATGGGAAGGTATTAATGTGTCATAACATGAATCACTAAAGATTGTATGATATGATCAAGATAATCATGTATTTGACTATGCCATATCAGATATATGCTGTCAAAGTTAATAAATGCATGTGTAAGTATTGAATTCTTAATGTAATGCAATATTGCAGTTAATATCTTATAAATACTGTATCTGGATTTTGATTCCACACACAGTTAAGATGATGTACTCATTGCCTACTGCAATCACCAAGAGCTATTAGGGCAGGCCTGTAGGCTTGATATAAAATTTAAGATGTACCTGCTCAAGATGATATACAGTGATGGATTGAAAATCATTCTCTGCCTTACATTCAGACCCATGCCTCTCTAAGGTGAGTTAGTCTGTCCTAATATACCTCATGGTTTTAAGTTATCTGTACTGCAGCTGTACAGTAGAGAAAAGAAAAAATATATTCATGAAAGCATGATGAATAATTGCTTTTGCTGGATAATTAATGCCTATCACAGACTGATGATGGATCAGTATACTTACGCAACTGAGATGTTTGCATTCCTAAATTCATCCCCTCCACCAGGTCAAGTAGTCCCACGTGTACCTCATCATGTCACTGTAGTGGTGATGACATTAATCCCCAGTGTGTGAGATGCCAATTGCACTGGAGACAGCCTTAGCCAAGCTATTGCAAGCCCCGGCCTTATACTGAAACCCTTTCTAACCCCCCTGTAGTAGCCTCCAGTTGTAGTGCTTCTGGATTCCTCAACATCTCACTTTTGTGGTCTAAATGGAACACCGTCCCTACTGTCACCACCTTTGTCTGTAGCAGTCAAGCTAGAAATATGGGTCTGAACTGGCACCCAGTTCAGATCTCATATGTAACATCTTGTACACAAAGATGCACAGCCTTGCTAGCTGCATTTGCACAACTGGAAGCACAAAAATGGCTTTCCAGATACACTGGCATTGTGTACATCAAGCAGCATAGAATATGTTACAAATGGTAGTGAGATTTGGACATGTGTGATGTTCAAACCACTGAGACATGTTCCAATGGGTCTATATTAGAACACCGAACTTTCAAAATTTCAAGTGTTCTAATATCAACCCGTTTTCAGCGAACGCTGAAAATATCAAAGAAACAGATAACCGATTTTTTTTCTAGGGAAAGAATTTGGTCACCCATTTCTGTTTCTTTGGTATTTTCAGCGCTGTGGTGGAAAGTTATGGGTTGGGTTCAGGTAAGTGTGAAATTTTGTGGATGTGAGGGTTAGGGCGGGGTAGGTGAGTTTGGGTTAGGGCGCGGGTGAGGTGACTGTGCGATAGTGACGGACCTTAAGGTTAGAGTTTGGGTTAAGGTAAGTGGATAGTTAGTGGTGTATGTATAGTTTAGTTTAGTGTTAGGTGTAAGAGTTTAGGTGTATGTGTGTGGATTTCTATTTGTTTGGTGTGCTTGTGTTGTGTGTATGTGTTTTGAAACAGCAAATTTTTTTCCCTAGGAAAAAATTTGCTGTTCTGTATGTTCGATGTTTTAAACTTTTGATTAATAGGGTTCGATATTAGAACACTTGAAATTTTGAAAGTTCGGTGTTCTAATATAGACCCGTTCCAATGGTAAACACTAATATGTTTTATGGTGTTGTTTCTAATCATCATTGTTTGGAATAAAAATAGTATAACTTTTTACATATTTGATTGTTGGAAGTTACACACACTGGTAAGATTGAGTAGTACCACCTGGGAATTGAACCCAAAAGAAAAAAAAGAGATAAAAAGAGATAAAATTAATAAACTTTGTTTATTAATTGTCAGTGTCACAATGGAGATTTCTTTTTAACATGATACTTAGAGGTACAGTAATTTAAGATGGAATGGAGAAATACTTGAGAGATGGTGGTGTGTATGTGATTTCATTTAGCCATGGGATGGCATTTCCATGTAAAAAACACCGTGCTTGTAAATAGATTTCAGATGCATACAGTTGCTTAAGCTAAGTAAGACATGGTGGATTAGGTTACATACAGATTTCACAAGACATACTGTCATAAACACATTGCCATGATATGTGAGATTTCAATAGTTATTACAAAACTGTTGTGCCCATCATAGATACATATGTGCATTCTATATTATATATCATCATTGTCATGGTGAACATACCTTGCACCATTATATTGGAGCTCTATAGCAAGCAGTAATGAAACTTTTGTTGCAATAAACTTAATTATGATACTCAGGTGCATTTATTGTGACACTCAATCAAAATACTGTGACAAAATGCCATTCTGACTCTACCTGCAAAAGTATCTATCAGCTGGATTTAAACCCTATATCTGTTGTGTTTTTTCTTTAAACTCACTTCACTTATACCTTATGCCATGGGCATAGTTAGCTAAGAAGTGGAAATTATTAATTGAGTACTATCCAGAGTGCTGACATCTATGCACTGTCACCAGGCTCATTTGCACTACAGAAGCAACCCAAATTATAATTTTCACTTTTTCCCTTAGGAAGTGAACTGTGTTTGCATACTACCAACTGAGGCACAAATGCAAATCGCATTAAAAAAATAAATAAAACATAACAGATTAGTACATTAAATGTACATATAGAACAAGGAACAAAGTTGTTATAGTATTGCCATGACACAGTCATCCTATTCATATCTGCTAGAATTTAGATTATACATAACCATGATTTCATGTAATGGCAATTGCTCAGAAAGGGGACACAAAAAAAAAAAAGACAGGAGGCCATTCTTGGCACGGTAAATAAATTACATGTGTCATTAAAGTTTGCAATATATAGTATAAGTGCCTTAATGACAAATTATGAGATATGGATAATTTCTCCAATATAGCTGAGACATATGTCCACATTACTCACATTACTGCTTTTATGTTTTTCAGATATCACTACATCCATAGAACATATTATTATTACTTATGAGAAGAGGTGTGTTGACAAAAACAACACCTATGTACCATACATTCACATGGAGTTTAGGTAAGATTTTTATCATGTATCACAAACAGCCTGTTGATTTCATATACAACATTGGATGTCTATGCATCCATCCACAGCCCATATTTATTCTGAATGTGGTCATAAAAAATTTCTGTACACTCACCTTACATGCATGTTGTGCTACAGAGATAGCTATCTGACAGGTAGGAATTATTAACTGAGTGCTATCCAGAGTGATGACAGATGTACATTGACACCAGACTTGTTTGCATTACAGAAGGCAGCCCAAATTAAATTGTTCATTTTTTTCCTTAGGAAGTGAACTGTAGATCACTTCTAGGGACTGCTGCCAGTCCAGAGTGTGCAATGCCAAGTGACATGCAAACAATGAAACAGAGGAAAAATTATAAAATAAGCAGTCAAATGTACACCTCTAGGGACTGCTACCAGTCCAGAGTGTGCAATGCCAAATCACACACAAACAATGAAACAGAGGAAACATTATAAAACAAGCAGTCAAATGTACAGTTCTGACATTTCCTCGACATTGTTGTCTTCCAACATGAACATATGCTCTGTAATCATCATTATGCTCATATAAACACCACTCTCTCTGGATTAGAACCCCAGGACAGCAGGGCATTCCCATGACACACTTGAGATTTTTATCAGTATATGACACGTACATGTAATAATCCGTCTTCATGCGATATAAAATAAAGCAGTGTAACATACACCTCTTTTCTTCTCCTTATTTTGTGAACATCATTCCCTTATCTGTGTTTCTCTAACAAGACTGTTATGTGATTTGCTTTGCAGTTGATACATACTACAATGAGTAATGTTTTTCCATAGAAATGCAAATGCAATGCACTAAGAGGCACAAACTGTAGTCATAAACAATTCATATAAAAGTTAGGAATGTTTCTCTCTTATGTCAGTAAGTGTAGTCACAAACTTTCTTATAACTCCCTTATTCCTGACACATGCTTGGTTAGTATACATCACAAAGGACTGACTGTTAAAACCTGATTGCTACTGCAGTCATACTTATCATTCACACTTGTGAGCACAGTGCATGTCCTTGCAGAGATATGGCATGCACATGCAATTGTGTAGGTCTTTAAACTATGTTTACATTCCCTGCACTTAGTGCATATTTTGGAATTCATGAATGCTAAAGAGCTCACACCTCATTTGCATCCTTACCATGCTGAGAGGGCTGAATCTGCACTATATAAATGTAATCATATAAGTAGGAACTTGCATCACATTAGGAGAGACTGTTTGGATACAGAGAGCGCAATAATGCTACATGCTTTAAAACTTGCTGCTACTTTCACAACTAAGTTGCTACAAAGATAGGTTGCTGTTAAGTACAAATTAATGTATTTTAACCTTAGTTATGAATACCATATCACAATACAAGTATTGCTTTAGAGTCTGCATTATTCTCAATAGCTTTTGGCATAGGTATGTATACCACAGTTACTTCTTGACTCTGCAGATGTTTTTCTAAATAATGTTGACTTTTACATGGTAATTTGTATCTTCAAAGCTGACCATTTTGTGCAGAAGATTGTTATATTATTTATTATGAAGGTATGCATTTTTGTATTGTAAGCACAGACAATTATAATAAGCCTCTGATGTCTACCTGGGTGCCCAACACAGAAGTGGATATCACACAGGAAATTTTTAACCATTTTTGCTTAACAGTTGCACATTATTTTTTAATGCTGTAGTATAGTACACAATGACAGAAATATTTGTCCTGCTATGAATTTATTATCAAGTTCATTATTTTGTGGGGGGGAGGTCTGTTTTAGGTTTTGTGTACTTATATTGGGTATTTCTTTTTCATGTATTTTGTGTAAGATGGACAGATATATTCATTTTTTTTGGTTTAACAATCAATTTTGTTTTAGTTATGTATTTTCTTCCTATTATGTTTCATCTCATACAGGGCTATGGAACCCAGGACATCTGCACCCCATAAACCACCATGCACTGACACTGAAAATAATGTGATTATTCAGGCACTACATCACTATGGGTCATTCCTCTTAAAGAGAGGCAGTGGTGACAAGTCCTCAAACCATATTCGGGAGCAGGTGGTCAACAATGTGAATGCATTGGAGAGCTACAGATGAACATATTCCAAAATAAGACATAGGGCCATTGATATCATCATGGTGGCCAGACATCAGGCAGCTTCAATTGCCTGTGAATGTATGATGTTTTGGGGTAGTCCTGCTATGGAACCACCACTGACTGAAACAGAAGGGTTCCTGTCCACTGTCAGAGATCCACAGAGCCCAATACAGTGTTCAAATAGAATTCATGATATTAGGGCTGATGTGGAGGCAACCCAAATGTGTTTACTGCAGAAGTTTCAGGTATGCCATGTAACTAAATACTTAACATCACATAATATATATATATATATATATATATATATATATATATATATATATATATATATATATATTTATTTATTTATCAACATATACCTAGATATAGAGGCAGAGGCACAGGTGGGATAGCGGAAACATTGAGGGAGAGGGAGAAGGAGGGACATTAGGGAAGAGTGTCCAGTGGACAGTAAAAGTTTGCATGAGATGTGTCTTATTCTGCAGCTGTAAAGGCAATTATTTCTCATTTCTTTTGTCATTTGCTTTGTGATTCTTCTCATCAATGTTTCATCTCCCTTTTTTATATCTTGGCACAGGTTGGTCTGCCAGTACATAACCACCTGCGCATAGAAAACACACTTTATGTTGTTATTAATGGACAAAAGGCAGATGTGTGCGTAACTGAAAGTTATTTGATTTCATTCCATTAACATCTGTTAATTTTTAATATGCTTTCCACAAAACATAAGCTTGATCATTGTTTATTCCATTTCTTTTTTGTGTAGCTCACTTGTTATCATAGGTGGTCCTGACAGTGGCACTGTGAAACTCCTACCTCATAATGTCAGAATATTGGTGGCCTCTGATGATGCTGGTGAAAACAAGGCACATCTGGGGTGCGGAGAATCAGTCTGTCACTGAGGTCGTGTCTCTAACATCTCCTGCACTCATCTCAGACATAGTCAGCATGCCTATGCATACCCATGACACAGAGACCTCAGACACAGAACAGTTTGAGGATGACAGAATTGATCAGGGTAGTGTGGTTACTCCAGTTACATGACTGGTTGATTCTCCCTATAGCCATCATGAGGGTTAAGTGCCACACAGGTGGGTTGGTAGAGATGCTTGGAAGAGGCCTGCTGGCCCCCATCCTCCTAATTTTGGGTTTGTCAGTAGATGCCACACAATGTATGTGTAGGGATATCATGGAGACACAGGCACATTCCAACAGGGCCTCAGAAGAGATAGTGCGAATACTAAAGATTGTCCATTATAACGTGTGGGACTGCCTGAATTGTGTGGTTGGCTCAGGAAAGATGAATGACACACTTGATTGTGCAGTGTCTGTAATGGAATTTCTGCTGTGGGAGGTTAGGCATCCACATGATCCACAGAGCCACTTCATTGTCTGCTGCTAGCTGAAATGACTGTGCAAGATCCCACTCCATTAGTGCACTACTTCTACTACTTTGTTAGTGATTGCGCTGTCTATACCCAGACATGGTAGGCCCAGTGGTCCTGGTCCTGGATGTAGTCATGATGAAAACTACTTCAACAGACATCAGTCATGTTGAGGTAGCACCCCACATTGTAGCCAGGGCCATGAAACTAGTAGTGTAACTCATGGCAGAGGAAGCTCTCATGATCAGGGGTGATGATGCTGAACTGACTAGTCTAAAATGCACAGCTCATACCTTTCCAAGATGCCAGGACATAATGGAAACACAGTGCTTGATTTTGTTTATGCAGACACACACACACACACATACACACACACACACACACACACACACACACAAACACACACACACACACACACACACACACACACATGCACACACGCACACACATGCACACACACACACACACACACACACACACACACACACACACACACACACACACACACACACACACACACACACACACACACACACACACACACACACACACACACTCTACTTATCTAAGTAGTACGGTTGACTGCTATAAATATCTTCCAACTGCAAATTTGATATTTAAGGAATAAATTGTTTTACTGATACACATTCCCTTCTTTGGTGTAAGGCTTGTCCTCCAATACTCCCATGCCCACCCTGTGCAACTAATGATGACTGTGCCTTGACCTTTGCACATTTCTTTGTGACGTTGGGTTGTATGCATGTCTGATATAGAGTCGATAGCTAATGCTTGCTTACTCAGAACCTTCTTTAATGTAACTGTATTGCAGAATAAACGCTTTTATATAGTTCATAATCAGTTGTGAATGGTTGCTTCTGTAATTGTTGAGTTTCACAGTATTTCTGTTAGTATTCTTACTCATGTAGTCAAAGTACATTTTTATTTCTTGCTTACTATTATATTTGTGCAAATGATGCCAGCAATGACCTGCTCACTGGTTTTATGCTGTGTTCAGCTGAAATCCTTGATTTGCAGTATTGTACAATTTCCATAGCTGTACATTGCAAACATCACTCATAAGCTATTACTGATATTACTGTATACCTGGGACATGTATCACCTTAGGGAGATATGAGAATTTGCATTACACAGTAATCAGCAATATAACTGCATTGCTTTTTCTATACAGGTTTCAGACTTACTTTGGAAATAATGTATATACAACTTGTCTCCTTGGAGGGTTGCCAGTATCTGATGCTAATAGAATACAACCATTAAATGGTAAGTAAAGGTTGTGCAGTTTTGCAGGCATCAGTTGTAATATCTGTATACATATTTAAATATTCAAAGTGTGTGTGTGTGTGTGTGTGTGTGTGTGTGTGTGTGTGTGTGTGTGTGTGTGCTATCATTCATCTCTTAGCCAGAGCCATGGCATATTGTGCATGCCTGTGACTGCTGGCAGCATCTGCAGCTGGTGGTTCTCCCACAGAATCCTTATCTGCATCTGCTGGGGCTGTTGGCTCTGTCTGTGATACTGGGAATTGTGGTCCTGTCCATAGATGAAACTATTTCCTGAAAATGTTATTGAACAACATGGAACAGGCTGTGAGTATTTCAGCATAGGTCACTGGGTCATACTGCAGAGCATGTCCTGAGGTGTCTAGATACTGGAACCTTGATCTGAGCAAGCCAAATACAAGTTCTATGATATTCCTAGCTTGAGAATGGGCATCACTGTTTCCTTGCTTGGTGGGGGTTGTGTGGATTTTTCATGGGTGTCATGAGCCACTGTTCCAGTGCATAACCTTAATTCCCACTAGATGTCCTTGTGGAAAGTCTCCCCAGCAAACCTTGTGTACAGCTCACATGTTAGCCATATGTGTGAGTCATGAAAACTGCCTGAATTATCTGCACAGACATTGTATATGATCCCTTAGGCATTGCAGACAACCTGACAGTTTACAGAGTGGTATCATTTCCTGTTAATGTACCTCCTTCCCTGTTCACCAGGTGGAGCTTTTATATCTATGTGTGTGCAATCTGTGGCCCCCAAAACATCAGGGAAGTGTGCATAGCTTTTGCTTTCTCCTCTGGGTGCATGGTAAACAGATATGTTCTCTTGCATACTGTAACATCGCATTTAGAAACCGATGTAATATTCTGGAAGCTGAAGCCTCTGTCATCTCCAGTATACCCCCAGGGATCTCTGGAAAGTACCTGTAGCTGGTATATGTAGATACACATACCTTTGTCTCCACTGAGATGGGTACTCCACAATTTCCTGGGACATGAGTTGGGGGCAGCAGAGGTTGTATATCTCCTCTAATTTTTCCCTGCCCACCAGTATCACTGTACAATTTGTGTGTCATCTAGTCCATGGTAAGTCAAATGCGATCTAAACACCCTTCTATTTTGCCAATGTCTGGAAGCAGCTGCAGCACCTTGAATTAAAGTCTCTTGTACATGCAGGTTAAAGATGGCAGAGCAATTGCTAACATGTTTTTTTTTCTAAGTGTAATCATGGATGTAATCCAAAGCTCCTCCATGTTGGATTGGTTCATTAACATGTAATTCAGCTACGTATGCTGTCATTAGCATATTCTACCATTTACCCTTGTTTGGCAGCTCTGTACTAAGTGTAGAACTATTTAATGAATAACAAACCATGATATTATTTGAGTGACATGCTGCACCATGTACACAATAGCTGCATCTACTGTAGCTGTTCAGGAATCTGGACCATAGTATGAGGCATTATTTATTTTAATGTCTACATAAATAGTGATAGTATAAGAGAACCTGTGCTAGAAGTTTCTGTAGGGCGAGCATAATAAATGTGTCATAGCTAATATTAATTATTAAAAGTAATCCTTAATGTTTTATCAAAAAATGACACATTTTACAAAGTAAAATCAAATGTATGCAACAAAAGCAGGAAAATGAGTTAAATGAGACAGGTGAGATATGTCAAATAAGCATACATTGCCAGCGAATTTCCCTTATAGTTTGTGATTGTTAGGGTAAATATTTTGATCTCTGGCCATTCATTGTATATGTACCCTGCTCACACAAAATAAAGAGACCATAAAATTTCATCAAAACACTACATATATATAAATAAAAAAAAACATATATATATATATATATATGGGTTCCGTTCAGAAGCTCGAAATACTGAAATTTCGAATTTCAGTATTTCGAGCCCAAGAAGCCGAATCCACATAACATCGAAAGTTTAGAAGCGTGAAATTCAAAACCTCGAATACTGGAGGTTTTGAATTTCGCTCTTCTAAAGTTCCGCTATGGTTATGTATTCAGGTAAGTGTGTGTGTGTGTGTGTGTGTGTGTGTGTGTGTGTGTGTGTGTGTGTGTGTGTGTGTGTGTTAAGGGGTTTGAATAGGGGCTGTGGTGTGTGTCACTGTGTTTTGTTGCTGTGATGTGTGTGTGTGTGAAGAGAAAGTAGCTTGTGAGGTGGTGTTTTGTGTGTGTTTGTATGTAGTGCGACCTCAGAGTGAGAATATTTAAGTGGGGGGGTATGTAGGGAGGTTTGCCCCCCTGCTTTCATGTAGTAGAGTGATCGTGTGTGTTTGTGTGGTGGATGGTGTGTGTGTGTGTGTGTGTGTGTGTGTGTGTGTGTGTGTGTGTGTGTGTGTGTGTGTGTGTGTGTGTGTGTGTGTGTGTAGTAAAACCGCAAAATTCAAAATTTCCGGTATTAGAGGTTTTGAATTTCGCGGTTTTTAGTTTCAGTTGTTTTGTGGATTCCACTTCTAGGGCTCAAGATACTGAAATTCGAGATTTCAGTATTTTGAGCTTCTGAAGTGAATCCATATATACATACATATGTATATAAAAAAAATCTCCTTGCTGACTGGTCACCTGGCATGCTGTGTCTCTCCCTTCTGACGTTAGAGCCTAAATCCTGCAATGTTCAACCACTGCAGCTTTTATTCTTATTATATAGAGCTCCAGAATCATCCATGCACAGAAACAAGCACCAACCACATAATCTTTTTCTGACCTTAGTGCCTAAATCCTGCATTGTTCAACCACCGTGGCTTTTATTCTTATCATACAGACTTCCAGAATCTTTACATGCATGGAAACAAGCACCAACCACATAATCTTGTATGTCTTTTACTTCCAAAACTTAATTACTGGGAGAGCACACCATCTCGATCAACAGCCAGGACCCCCCCCCCCCAGCTAGACCCTTTACTATTTTAACTAAATAGTATAAAGTCTATCTTGATTCTTACACCCCCCAGATACAGTAATATTACAGATATTATAGTAACTTCTTTCCCGGAATTTACTAACTTTATGTTAACCTAAACACCACAGAAGCCCAGAAAGCATATTCGCTCACTTTGCTACAGTTTTTTTTAAATTTAGATAGATTCTACACATATAACAGGGAAACAAGTGACTGATTGTTTTATTTTTTTTTATTCACCCCTAACCTCCGCAGTTATGACTCTTTAGCTACCTCTTACCTTTCTAAAATTTCCCGAAACGCCTTTTCTCCTCCCTTCTCCCCAATTGCTCAGAAAGAGTTGTCAAATATCCCCCGATGCTTGGGCGCCATTTAAAAAAAAACAGCTCCTTGCTGACTGATCACCTGGTGTGCTGTGTGCCTGTGTCTCCCCTGCAAGTGTTATACATTTTGCATAAGTTACATCTATTAGAAACTACATTTGTTAGAAACTACAGCAAATTGCACTGATATTTGTCTATATTTACACTTAGAGTCAGCTAGCCATCTGTTGATAATTCTGTTAGCCTGGCTTATTTTGGTTAGTATTAGCATAGCACAGCTAGCCTGTTTATCACCAGAGGACACTTGTTAAGCAGTGATGTTATTTAGTACCGCTAGCTGCAGCTCCTCTGCCATCTTCTGAATTAGTAGAAGCCTATGTCATAGCAATATTGTGTTTACTGCAGTAGTGTTATTATATTGTAGCACTAATATTACTGGTGTCTACGACTGCATTGTTCCCTTATATGGCTTGTATTATAGTAAATGGTTACACAAGGTAACAATATCTGTAATGTATCTTTCCACTGTTGTTTGTTTATCCTCCTTATTCTACCTGTTTCTTTACTTGCTTTTATTTTGTCTGTTTTTATTTAGTTCTGACCTTAGTGCCTAATTCCTGCTCTGTTCAACTGCCATGGCTTTTATTCTTATCATACAGAGTTCTGGAATCATCCCTGCACAGAAACAAGCACCAGCCACATAACCTTGTATGTATTGTACTTCCAAAACGTAATTACTGGGTGAGCACACCACCTTGCTCAGCAGCTTTGTCCCCTCCCCAGCTACACCTTTTACTATTTTAACTAAATATGTATAGAGTCCATCTTGATTCTTACCCCCCCCCCCCAGATATAGTAACATTACAGGTATTATAGCAGCTACTTTCCTGGAATTTACTAACTTTATGTTAGCCTAACACCATAGAAGCCAAGAAAACATATTAGCTCTCTTTGCTACAGTTTTTCTTATGTTTAGTTAGATTTTACACATATAACAGAGAAATAAGTGACTGCTTTTTTATTTTCCCTTTACCTACACAGTTCTGGCTCTACCCACTCCATTGACCCTTGCTATGCTCGGGCTCACTCCACTCCCCTACTCTACCCCCATTCCTACCAACTCCCACTTTCATTGCATTGATACTTACCGCTCTCAAGTTTTGCCCACCCACTATAATTATCCAATCCCAACACTCTGCCTTGCAAAACCCTCCCATTTTCCCTTACCACTCTACTCACTTGACTGAGCTAATCTGATCACTATACTTCACATTCTCCACAAACTCCCTCTTACTCCAACCAATAATTAAAGGTATATTAAATAATCATTTGGTCAATTTCACATCCCTGCAATGTTTCATCTCAAATATCTCAAACCATGGCTCTTTCCTATGTCTTACCCACTTTACGTCTCTTTCTCATACTCCTTGTTTCCTATCAAACACAACTCTATCATTTCCAACTTTTGACTATCACTACACTTTCTGTACAGCAAAAGGAACCCTCCTTCACCATCAGTATCTCTCTGTCTCTCTTCAATATCTCCTATACCCAACTTCACAGGCACAAAACGCTTACACACACCAACATTCCCTAAACCTAATTTCAAATCATTATGTCACTACCACTGCCTCACAAAACCACCCCCACTCTTAAATACATTTCTACTAGATGGGGATAGCCACCCCAACCCAGGTCCTGCCTCCCCTATTAATTCTTCCACAAACCCATCGGCCACCAACTATGCAGTAACTGTCTTCCCTGTCCCCCAAGTAGCAAGCAGCTTGCTATATACTCTATTAATATACAAAGCCTACCTAACAAAACCTCAGAACTACATTCCTGGATTACCACATACTACCCACACATCCTAACCCTATCCAAAACTTGGTTAAAACCTCACATCTCCAACACAGAAATCCTGCCCCTGACTACGTATTTACCATCAAGACAGACTCACTAGAAAAGATGATTGAGTTGCAGTCATGTACTCCAAACATCAACATTTATTCACCCTAACCATTACCCATCCAAATTTCCATCCAGCTGAACTACTTATCCTAAATTGCCACCTTAATCCCCAAAAGAAATTTACCATTGCTGCTGTCTATATTCCACCTGGAAACAATATTCACATCCTTGAATTCACCCTATCATGGATGTCACTCCATATTCCCTATGAAACCATCCTATTAAGAGATGTTAATATTGATTGGCAAAAACTATCCACAACTAGCTCTTCCCTAAACATCAGCCATTATGGCTTTTATCAGCTACTTACTACACCCAGTTGTTTCAACAAAATTAATAACAATAGCTCAACCCTGGATTGGATTTTAACATCTGAACCTAACCTCTATTGAAACCCAACTCCCTTACCAGACTTCCTAAGTGACCACCTTCCTATTCGAGTACACAGGCACTCTATTCGGATACCTAAGTTCCATCTCTAAAGAGAATGTCACAAGCTGCCTTCTTTTGATAATGATACTTTGAACAACATGCTGAATTCTATAAACTGGTCCATTCTGAAATACACTTCCCTAAATGATGCATTCCTATAAACTGGTCCATTCTGAAATACACTCCCCTAAATGATGCAGTCCTATACATTGGTCCATTCTGAAATACACTCCCCCTAAATGATGCAGTACCTATAAACTGGTCCATTCTGAAATACAGTCCCCTAAATGATGCAGTTCTATAAACTGGGTCATTCTGAAATGCACTCCCCTAAATGATGCAGTCCCTATAAACTGGTCCATTCTGAAATACAGTCCCCTAAATGATGCAGTTCTATAAACTGGGTCATTCTGAAATGCACTCCCCTAAATGATGCAGTCCTATAAATTGGTCCATTCAGAAATACAGTCCCCTAAATGATGCAGTTCTATATTTCAATCAAACTTTCCTTGCCATTCTTAACTCTCTGGCACCTCTTAGCAAAGTTAGAATCAAAAGAACCCACACCCCTTGGCTCTCAAATGACACCCTCACTGTTATGAAAAAAGGGATATCACCTGGAAACAATGGATTAAAATAAAATCTACTTCTCTTCACCAAAAATATAAAGAACTTCGTAACCTTACTAAAAGGCACATTAACAAGGATAAGAAAAAATTCTACTCTAATGCTCAGCTCACCCATAATTCTAACCCCCAAATTTCTCCCACTCTATCAATAAAATCCTGCATCCAGGCACCCCTACCACCCCAACCCCTACCTTGACAAAACTCTCCTCAAAACTGCCACTCTTTTAAACTCCTATTTCATAGAATCTATTCTCAAACTAACCCAAAATAGTCAAAACCCTAATCTCACACATACCACTTCTAGTTCTAACAACACTTCTTTTACACTTACCGTGTCCCAACTTCTTACATAAAATCTCTTCTGCTTAAACTAAAACCTTGTTCCCCCTCCTCTGACAACCACCCCTCTTTTAAATTAGCTGCTCACTCAATAGCCTACTCTGTTTCCATTTCTGAATAATAGATCTATACAGGAATCCGCTGTCCCAGACATATACTGAAAGCTTTTTACACCATCCCATTACACAAAGGAGGCAATAATGACAAACCATCCAACTATAGACCTATTGCAGTCCTCTCTCCACTACCTAAACTCATTGAAAAATGCATGCACAAACAGCTACTTAATTACCTAATGGACAATAACCTCCTAACCCCTACTCACCATAAATTCAGACTCCGTCATAGTACAACCACTGCCCTTATGTAATTTACTCAGACCGTTGATGAAGCTAGAGCCAAAAATCTACTTGTTTCTTGCCTTCCTTTTGACTTCTCAAAAGCTTTCGATACTGTCTTTCACTCTGAACTTCTTAATAATCTATCCAATCTCAACCTATCCTCCTCTACTATTAAGTGGTTCTCTAGCTATCTCACTAATAGACAACAGTCAGTAAGATGGCAGTCCATCTGCTCCCCTTTCTTAACCATTCATACTGGGGTATCTCAAGGCTCCATTCTTGGCCCTCTACTCTTTAATATCTTTACCAACCAACTACACACTTCCTGTACAACTTCCATCCTTATACAATACATGGATGACCCATTCTTATCATCTGCTCCAACAACATTTCTAACCTTCTCTCTATCACTCAAAATAGCTTTCTGTCTTTTGAAAAATGGCTAACCGACAGCCAACTAATACTTAAATTCAAGAAAACCAAACTTCTACTCTTTATTTCCAAAGCCCTCTCTCAGCTCAAAACAACCTTCAACATTTCTTCTCTGGATAACACCACCATTCACGCTGAGCCACATACAAAGCTCCTCGGTATTATAATTGATGACCAGTTGAAATTGAATACCAATTTACAGCACTGTATCAAAAATTCAAATCAGAAATTCGGCTTACTCTACAGACATAAAAAATTCTTAGCCCCTGACTCCAAACAAACTCTAGCTCGGTCTTCCTCCTTACTTGTCTACTATACACCTCTCCTATCTTTACTCATGTACAATCCACCCTTTTAGCTAAACTCCATCAAACTTATTACAGTGTTGCAAGATTTGCTAGTAGACAGCCTTACAAATCACATCACTGTCTTACTTTGAATCTACTTCACTGGCTGGACTTCCCCCAACACCTGCTTTTCAACCATCTGCAACTCACACACTATTTACTTTCCAAACCCTTAGCCTGTCCCTCTCTGTCCTCTCTAACATCCCTTTATACCCCAGCATCTACCTGATACCTACAAACCTAACAAAAATATTGGCAAACTTCTTTACAAAAACAGTATGTCCCAGTCTTAGAACAAGCTTCCGTAACATTCAAACTCCTTGTAGCACAAATATCTTTAAATCTAAACTCGAAAATTTTCTCCTAAATGTCAGCCCCTGCCATTGCCAAGATCCCACTTAATCTCCCCTGTCCCCCCTTACATCTCTTTACCATCTCTCATATTGCTACCACAGCTGTCTTCATTGATTCATTACATACTTCTTACAATTCTTTTATTGTGCTCTATATCTGTCTGCCACCTACATACATCTTCTTACCTAATACCTTGTTATTTCTCACACGTATCTTCAATTTGTGTATAGTCATTCCTAGTTCTGCTTGTAATTACTATAAAATGTTTTTCTAAGCAAATAATTTATTTTTCTTTCTAGTCTGTCTAAAATTTTGTATCTCCTATAATTTGTATTTCCTGTAATATATATCATGCTTTTGAAATGGATGATTCTTTTGAAATGTTTCATAAACTGTATTTACTTGTATTGTAAGTTGAAGCTTTTCTCCTCGGGTCTCCACTGAAAACGGGCTACTGTCTCAGCTGGACTAACCAGGTTAACAAATAGTTGCCATACAAAATGTGCTGCACGAAACAACTCCGGTGCTTGGTATTATTACTATTATCTCCTCAAAATGAAAAAACAGAACTCAATTTAATGAAATGTCACACATCTATCGACATTAATACTCCACAAGGCAAAACTCTGAAGGCATTTATATTTAATTTAGAAGTTAAATAGTTTGGCTTAATCATTATCTATGGTGCTTCAACAATTCAAGCAGTGCAAACTGGTTCTGCCGAATGGTGGCACTGCTTGAATTGGTGAAGCACTCTAGATAATGTTTACTTTATGGATCATTATGTCAATAGATGTGCCATGTTTCATTAAAGTGAGTGCTGTTTTTTCATTTTTAGGAGCCTGTATATATGTATATATATATCTATATCTATATCTATATATATATATATATATATATATATATATATATATATATATATATATATATATATATATGTACATATATATTTGTGTGTGTGTGTGTGTGTGTGGGGTGTATATATATATATATATATATATATATATATATATATATATATATATATATATATATATATATATATATATATATATATATATATAGTTCCACTTCATAACATCGAATTATCATTTCATCGAATTTCAAATCATCGAGACCAAATCGTCAAAAACTCATTTAATCGAAAACTCATATAATCGAATCTCAAATCACTGATAACTATAAAGCAGCTAGAAATAACATCCCACAGAGTTTTTCCTATGTTTATGCAGGGGGGCAAGCCCCCCTGGACCCCCCATGTGGGGGGCTCTGCCCCCACACACCCCCGTAACTTAAATATACCAACGCCAAGGTCGCACTACAATGGGGGGAAAAGGTAATTTCCTACCCCACTGTAGTGCGACCTTGGAGTTGGTATATTTACTTTACGGGTGTGTGAGGGGTGCAGGGGGGCTTGCCCCCCTGCATAAACATATTAAACAGTGTCTGGGATGTTATTTCTAGTTGCATTATAGTTTTCAATTATTTGAGATTCGATGATATGAGTTTTCGACTAAATGAGTTTTCGACGATTTGGTCTCGATGATTTGAAATTCGATGAAATAATAATTCGATGATATGAAGTGGAACCATATATGTATATATATATATATATATATATATATATATATATATATATATATATATATATAAAAACAAGACAACTATTATTACTATACTGATGTCCATAGGCCCTGTGGCAAGCATGACTTATTTAGAAACATTTATTTTATAAGTTTTGTTTTATATGTTAGAAACATATTTCATAAGTTTTGTTTTATATATTGCGAATTTTGGACAGATTTACATAAATATTATGCATGTCTATAGGGAACTACTGATATGTTTGCTGTTTACCATCATAGATGATCAGTATTGTGGAGAAGGTTTTAAACAAAAAAGGACAAAAGGGAAAAGAGTGAAACCAGTTGTATGAACAGTGAGAAACAACACTGATGAAGAGAAAAGAAATGAGAGCAGATAAGATATTTAAGCTACACTGCTCATTGTACGATGGGAGTAAAGGGGCAAAGAATTTGACAGACTGTAGAAGAGCTTTGAAGCTTTGACAAAAAAAAAGACTCACATTTTACACAAAATGTGTGATTTATTCAGAGTGGATGGCAGTAATGTGGCAGTGTGCCTGTTTCCTGAATCATAACATTGTTGTCTTCCCTCATTCCCAGTGAAAAAATGCAGAGGTATTTTACTTTAGTTATTTCAGCCATGAACTACATTTCTTTCTACAAGTGCATTAACCTCATGCTTTTAGCATTTTTGGAATTCATCCTGGGGCATCCACTGTCACAGGTGCTCACACGTTCTGGTTCTTTAGTCTGTGATTCATCCTTCAGAACGTCAGAGAAGGTGGAGCTAGTCACCTCCCTCACTCATGCTGAGTGGAGTGCCAGTAATGGATGCTGTTTAAAGCTAACCCATAGATCATGGGATAGGATTCAAGAAATGTTACGCATGCAGGTGCATTAATCCCACTTTAACTTGCACGCAAATACCTGAAGTAGCCTTATTCCATGTCCCTGATGTTCTCTTTTGATTCCTTTCATAACAATTATGCTTAATTTATTCAAAGATTTGAGTTTGACAGTTATAGAGGAACAAACTGCACTTGAGAAACTGTCATATTCTCTTGTATTTTCAAAACATTTATTCCAAAAGAAAACAGTTTACTTAAATTTCATAGTGGCTAATGACATCAGACTGCAGACTGCCTACATACAAAGGAGTGGTTGTCTCTGCTGCTCTCTATAATCTATACCTGAGCAATGGTTTTAAAAAGGTGGGCTTTTCCACTCAGACAGGACACTAAATTATATTCTTTTAATGAGTCTGATACCTCTTCCAGTCAAATTGACTTTGTCTATGCAGCTCCATACTAAACACAAAAGAGTGGCCATTTCGTAGTTACTGTAATAAGTTATTATAATGGTTAACTAAATGTAATATTTATTATATTAGAATTGCTGTAGTCAAAACAAAGACCATATGCATATAGACCAATTTATCAGGATGCAATTCAGACTGTGCCAGTATGAAAGATGTGAGAACATGTCCTACACATTCTGTTAACTAATGCATATGGTAAGATGTCAGTTTTTGAAGTCATAATTATATATTACATTCTTGTTTTGCTTGTGCTATATTTTCACACAACATGCACAGACACACACACACATACACAGATATACATATACATATACATCTATATCTGTATATAAATATATATATATATATATATATATATATATATATATATATATATATATATATGTATATACACACACACACACACACACACATATATATATATATATATATATATATATATATATATATATATATGGTTCCCCTTCACAAGGTCGAACGGCCACAATCTCGAAAGTCATATGGCCAAGACCATATGCTAGAAATTGTATATATATATACATATATATATATATATATATATATATATATACATATATATAATATATATATATGTATATATATACAATTTCTAGCATATGGTCTTGGCCATATGACTTTCGAGAGATTGTGGCCGCCTGACTCTATATATATATATATATATATATATATATATATATATATATATATATATATATTAAAACAAAGAGTTAGAAGGTCACACTGAAAAACCAATCAGAAAAAAATAAATGAAAACTCCAGCCAAGCTAGAACTTCCAATGAGTGGCCTCCCATACCTCCTGTAACAGAGGCACATGGGATATATGCAAATGACCCTTATGAACATCAGGTGTTTCAGCTATATGGCAATTCTGATTGCCCATGACTTTTACATTTGAAGTAATTTTAATGGACAATTTCAGGCCAATAAAGCCAAACCCCACTAGCTAGGGATATGCATATTTCGGGCTTGTTATGATCTCATCAGCATAGCATAAGCAGAGAGTTTAACTAAGCATAAGAAACAAAGGGTTTTTATACCCAGCTGATGTCCATTATCATTAAGGTGATTGCAAAATATCCCAACTAACAAATTAAAACAAAGAGTTAGAAGGTCACACTGAAAAACCAATCAGAAAAAACTAAATGAAAACTCCAGCCAAGCTAGAACTTCCAGTGAGTGACCTTATATATATATATATATATATATATATATATATATATATATATATATATAGGTCTACTATTAAATTTCAAAATCCCAAGACCACGAACCTTTAAATCCCAATGTTAAGAAGTTCAAGGTTTTGGAATCTCGAAATGAAAAATAAAAACACCTAAAAGAAGAAAAACTCAGAAATCATGGTTTTGCAGGGGGAAAGCCCCCTGCACCCCCCATACCCCCTACTACTTAAATATATCAACTCCGAGATTGTAATATAATGAAGAAAATGGTAAAGGTTTCCATTCTGCGCTATATGGTGATCTCAATTTATGCATTTCGAGATTCTAAAACTTTGAACTTCTGAACGTCGGGATTTAGAGGTTTTGGGGTTTTGGGATTTCAAAATTTAAAAGTAGACCCATACACATATATGTGGGCGTGTGTATATCTGTGTGTGTGATGTAAATGTCTATATATATATATATATATATATATATATATATATATATATATATATATATATATATATATACATATACATATATATAGAGAGAGAGACGGAGAGACAGATAGAGAGACACAGAGAATTATATATATAGTTTTATTTCTTAAATGTGCAAATTCACAAAAGGTTGAAGGGTTTTGCATCTGTAGAGTTACATTTTGCTAGTACAGTTCTCTTTGTGCAGTAGTATTGATTCCCTTTTTATGGGAGATTTTGCCTTTTTTAGTTGGTGCGAGTCCTCCTGCTGCTTTTTATGGAACTTTGCTTCACTCTAATTCTGTCGGTCTCGTTCTTCCCTAGAAGATAGTCATTCTGCTCTTTTGTCATAATGCAGCCTTTGTCTGGACTAGTTTGCTTTCATCATATCTTCTATAGAAATCATTTTTTCAGCTTGAAGGATAGAAGTTGGGAAAGGCAGTTTACTCATAGGTCTGTGACACAATGCAACTCTGCTGGCAATAGATCCATTATAAGGTAATATTTATACATTCTAGCAAATCTACATTTCTGAATCATGTATTTCTGCCAACACTTCTTTTCTTAATTTTTCCAGTACTACTTTGCTTGATTTTAACAGCAGACTGTCTCTGCAGCTTATTGTTTCATTAACTGATTAATATTTAAGTAGTGTGGAATGTCATACCTCTAGTAGGCTCCGCATGTATTACATTCAGAGCATTCTCCAAAAAATAAACTTCAAAACAGGATAAGATAAGCAAAAGTAGATATTTAGTGAATAATGAAAGCTATAAACACTTTACAAATAGCAATGTTATCAACAAGAAGTATTCTTTGCAGTGATAATTGTCAGTGTATTCATTGTCTTTTCATAAATGCCACACAAACTAAACATTTTTTGCCAAACTTTCACAAATCATTTGTCATATGTTGGAAACTGTATAATCTAGACGTATATTGTTTAAATGATTTTATTAACCAGACATACATTTTATCATGACAACAAGTAATTCCCCTATGAGTACATGCTTACTGAGATATTTACAGAAATATGAAAACATATGCTTAGTTGCATATTTAACAGTATAAACATTGAATATTTCTCATGATGTGCATCTTAAAGTGTAAATTTTAAAGAAAGTTTTCTTCAGCACATATAAGTTTTCACCTCATTTCTTGCAACAGTAAGTATAGCATTTGTTTTTTGATGTAGCAAGTACATTTGGAGATTCTGTGTATTTTCATAATTGCTTACAAGTATGTAGCAGTATATCAGGTATGACAAAATACCAATGGACCATGACAATGAATTTTCCTGTCTCCCACGATGGCATATCACACCATACCTGCCAATAACATGTGGGGCTCTCAGTTATGAAAATATGAATATAAATATGAATAATAAGTGATGAACAGTGATTAATTTCTGTACTGCAGGACATCCTAGATTAATAATCATTGTGTAATTTTGCTAATATCACCTTACACTTTCTAATATTGCCTATTATTAGCTGGTATGTCACTTAGGGAATGAAGCCAGACCAGAAAAAGTTCTGGATGTGATGAGAAGCTGTGAGTGTGAATTGGAAGTATACAATAAAACAATACAAACTTGAATGAGTTAAATGAACAGGACAGTGCATTTCTTTGTTTACTGCAGATATATGCACTGGTTAGTCTTTTTGAGTTACATCTCAAAACATTTTAAACTCCAGATCACTGTGAATATACTTTCAAAAGAGTTTCAACTCCTCTTTCGTCATGGACACTGTCACACTACGAGCCCAACAATCTCGAATTTTGTAAATAATTCTATGTCATTTGTCATTTGATATGATTCATACAGAAGTGTATATAAAGGTGTAAAGTACTGATCTAAAATGTAACCACGGCATGGCCCACTGGATTAGAATAGAAATGTATATAAACTATTGCAATTGTGTAAATGTATGTATTTTTAACAGTGGCAACTGGGACATAAAAGTTTAACTTGCAAAGCTTCAAGAAAATAAGTTGAAATTAAATTGCTTGACGATTGTGCTATAAATGTTATGTTTCAGTTTGAGTCACAGGAGACAGGATGTCTACACTAGATAACTCTTTGTAGTGTCTTGTAAGTGTTTTATTGTTTTATGTCCTTTAGCAGGTGTACACATCTGAAGGCTGTGTATTTTCACAGAAAGCTGCTAAATTCTGTTTCTGACAACAGGGGTTTATTTTGGAAACTGAAGTCAGGTGACAAAGAGTGATGTCATTGAAGCTAACCCAGCAGTAATATTTGATATTAATTTAAGAACTCTGTCAGAGAGAGGCTGTGCATTTTATATTATGTCATTCACCTAACAAGAACATCCGCTCATCACCACATTCTGCACTTGTCTTACTGTAAGTAAGTTTTTGGAGCATAGAAAAATTTTAGATTCAGATAAAAATATAGTAAAGTATAGTGTAGATGTTTCCTTTATTCATTTGAGACTGCCATGCAATGGTGTTTTAAATATTTCCTGTGATTTTGAACTCTGAAGTAACTGTATTGATTTACTGAGTATTTTCTTGTTCTTTTATTATTTATTATGAAATATATTTAAACCTATCTTTGTGGCTGATATCTGTGAGACGTATTTAAGCTCTTAGAGTACTTGCATGTCTATTTGGTGACACTGTACAAGCCACTCCTAAATAGTCTTAGTCTTGGTCAGACTAGCATTTGGTTTAATAGTAACATTGTACAGTAAGATTGGATACCCTTTGTTAAGGGCCTTAGAGTAGATGATAAAGACTTTGCTGGTGGGAGCTGGAAGTACCTTATAGTCTAGGCAGAAGGGGGCATAGCTAGTAAACCTGTGCCGGCCTTCCCCATGTGTGTGTGTGTTTGTATATAAATCAAATCTCAAAGTGTGTGTGTGTGTGTGTGTGTGTGTGTGTGTGTGTGTGTGTGTGTGTGTGTGTGTGTGTGTGTGTGTGTGTGTGTGTGTGTGTGTGTGTGTGTGTGTGTGTGTGTGTGTGTGTGTGTGTGTGTGTGTGTGTGTGTCCACTACTTGGGCAGGGACACAAATCACTTGTTGGACAGAGAGGGTGCTGGAGGTTTTGGCTTGGCTACTTAGCTGAGACCTCAACCCTATAGCGGTGCCACTGGAGGAGTCTTATTGGGGATCTGGAGAAAGATGGAGAAAACAGCCCCAGACTGACTGTGATCTCTGTGTGCTCTTAAGGAAAATTGCATTTTACTGTGTGTGTACTTGTCATTCTCTAATTGTGCACATCCCCCACTGTTGCCAGTGGTGAGGATTGAGGCTCCTTGATTACTGGGTCAGTGCAGGGGTGTCACATATTAATTGGTTGGCAGTGGTGGGAGAGCCACATCACATATTAACTGGCTTGTAGCGGTGTGGATATTGAATTCCTGTAGCCTGTAAACAATTGTCAGTAAGGAAGGTGTTTATACTCTCAATCAGCTACACAGGGAACATTCAGAGTTTCATATCACAATTGTTTTATTTTTTTTATTAGCTTAGTTAGTCAGGGAGAGCAAGCAAGCATTTCAGCAGAGGAGTATAGCAAGCTGACAAGGAGCCAGTTGGCTGAAATGTGCTAGGCTAAAGGACTGGTGCATGCCAACCTGACTAAGGCAGAAATAGTTGCAGCCTTGGGAGAAGTTGCATCACAGAGCAGCAATCAGCAGGACAACCTGGCTGGTCTTGGAGATGTACAACTCTCAGAAAATGGACAGTTCAACCTTTCCACAGAGGAATTAAAAATCCATCTGGAGTTAAAGAGACTTGAGCTGGAGGCCAAGCATTTGGAAATAGAAGCAGCAGAGAGACTGAGACGTCTGGAGGCTGAGAAAAATAAGAAATTGCGATGTCTGGAGGCTGAAGAAAATGAGAAACTGTGACGTCTGGAAGTTGAGGAAAATGAGAGGCAGAGGCAACATGAAAAGGAGATGCTGATTCTTCACCAACCAGGGTAATGGAGTTAATGGGGAAAGGAGTAACTGAACCCCAGAAGGAACAAAGGTCAGTAAATTTCTTCTGCAATTTACAGAGGGGGATACTTTTGATGGTTTAATTCATATGTTTGAAAGGGTATGTAGACATTATGATGTTGACCAAGGGCTTTGGGTATAGTTCCTGATGCCCTTGCTCCATGGTAAAGCTGTAACTGCTATTTCTAACTTGTCTGATACTGATTGCTTAATTTACAATACAGTAAAAATTGTCTTTTAGAATGCTTTAAGTTAACACCTGAGGCTTATAGGAAAGGTTCTGTGAGCATAGAGGCAAGGGAGATGAAAGTGTGTGTGAATATACTGCTGAACTAAGCACTTATTTTCATAGGTTGGTGAGTGGATGTCAGGTCACCACTTTTGAAGGGCTGGCAGACCTTTTGGTAAGGGAACAAGCCCTTAACACGTTGCCTGAGGACATGTGAATCTGGTTAGCTGATAGACAATGCAGTACTGCAGATGAGTTGGGGAAGAAGGGAGACATATACCTAGCAAGCAGGGCATCACTGCACAGGAAAGGGACACCCAGTGTTGCTCATGGGTATAAGGGAACCCATGGTGGGCAGCCCAAACTGCCACAACAGAGTCTGCCAGTAGCAGGGGAAGCCACTAGTCCAGGTGCATCTACAGGACCAAGGGTTAAATGTTTTAAATGTAACCAGTGGAGCCATGTAGCATATAGATGTTCATGGAGGCAAGGAGGAGAACAAAAGATGGGAGATCCAGTAAGTGGGAATGACAAAATGCAGCAGTAAGTTGTCTCGAGACAACAAGGCTACCAAACTACCACAAGAGGTTATATCCTATCTTAGCTAAATGGGAAAGAGGCCATTGCTAAGAGAGACACAGCCTCTGACCTAACCATTGTGAAGCCTGTAATGGTTAAAGAGGAGCACTACTTGCTTGGGAAGTCTACTCCAGTCAGAGCTTTAGGAGGGACCCCATTCCAAATACCTTTGGCTAGAGTTCACCTTGATTGGGAGGGTGAAAAAGGAAGCCACCAAGTAGGTGTGTTTGAGGATATCCCTGCAGATGTCCTGAAAGGGAATGATTTTGATAATGCAGTACCTTGTGTGCATGCAGTTACATGCAGTCAGGCTTGGAGACAAACAAGATGGTCTGGTAACCTGGGGAGACCCAGACAGACTACACACTTGCAGCCAGAACTGGTGAGGTGCTTATTTCAGGGATGGAGCTACCCTGTAGCAGTGAGACTGAAGGTGAGCTACAGCTGCTTGTGGGTACTGATGTTCCCTTGGACAGAGTGATTGCAAGGGCAGAGGTGAGTAGTAGTACCCAGGCTGACAATGAGGCACCACTGTCAGAGGATGCCAGACTTCTTGTGGAAGGGGAGCTGGGAACGGTTACCAAGAGAGAGTTGAGACAGGGTCAGCTCTCAAACCCTACATTCCAAGGCCTGAGAGAGGTAACTAGTGAGGTACCTGATTTTCAAGGGAAGGGTGAATCTGTATACTGAGATAAAGGGTTACTGTGTAGAGAGTGAACCCCGGAGGGTGGGCTAGAGGATGAGAGAATACAACAGTTGGTAGTGCCCAGAGCCTACTGTCTGGCACTTCTAACCATAGCCCATGATATTCCCTTTGCAGCTCATATGGCCAGAAAACATACAAAGAGACATATTATGCAGAACTTTTATTGGCCTGGGATTTCCAAAGATATAACAAGATACTGCAGGACCTGTGAGCAGTGCCAAAAGGTAGGCAAGGCAGGAGACAAGGTGAAAGCTCCTTTGATGCCTTTGCCTGTGATTGAGGAGCCATTTCAGAGGGTATCTATGGATATTGTGGGGCATATGAGTACCCCAAGTTCTACAGGGAAAATGTATATCTTAGTGGTAGTAGATTATGCTACCAGATACCCTGAAGTGGTGGCCCTGTCCTTCTTTGAGGTAGAAAATGTGGCAAATGTTGTGTTAGAGATTTTCAGCAGTTTAGGTTTCCCAAAAGAAAGACTGACTGAGAGAGGTGCCAATTTCACATCAGACCTGTGGGCTTGTCTGGGGAAGTACTGTGGGGTAAAGCACCTAAAGATCACCCCTGACCATCCCCAGACTAATGGTCTTCTTGAGAGGTTATACTCTACACTCAAGATGATGCTACAGGCATTTGCAGACCAGTTTAAGAGGGATTGTGACAAATATTTTCCCCATATGTTGTTTGCTTATAGAGAGGATCCACAGGTTTTTCTCCCTTTGAGTTGATGTATGGGCATAGGGTGAGGGGAACTCTAGATGTGATTCATGATGAGTGGGAGGGTGAGTGTGAATCCCACAATGAGTCTGTTGTGGTATTTGTGCTAAACCTCAGGACAAGCCTCAAGGAACTCATGGGCTTGGCTGAGGAGAACCTGGCAGAAGACCAACAGCAGAAAAAGGTCTAGTATGACAGGAATGCTTGAGCTAGAGAGTACGTTGTAGGACAGCAGGTTATGGTTCTCATTCCTGTCAGACACAACACAGTTGCAGGCAGCTTGGGAGGGACCCTACAAAGTGGTAAGGAAGGTCAATCATGTTAACTACACTGCTAGGCAGGAGGCAGGGGTATAAATTGTACCATGCTAACATGCTAAAATCTTAGCATGATAGGGAGGCCCTTCTGCTGAGTATTTGCTATGGATGGCAGGAGGAGTCTGAGTGGGATCTGGTGACTGATCTTGTCAGTGAGGCTCAGATTGACACCTCAGTGGAAGGGGAAGCAATGTCCCAGCAGCTATCCCCTACCCAGGTTTGAGAATCCAAGCAGTATTACAGGAGTTTGAGGACATGCTCACTGGGAAACCATGGTGCAACCCTGGTGCAGCACCATGTGGATACAAGACCCCAAAGGCCTATTAAGCAGGCCCCTTATATGGTGCCTAAGAGAGTCAAGCAGACACTGAGGGAGGGGATACAGGCAATTTTGGAACTAGGGGTAATCCAGGAGTCCAGCAGTCCCTGGTCCTCCCCAGTGGTGCTAGTACCAAAGAAGGATAGCAGCAGCAGGTTCGGTGTGGACTACAGGAAATTAAATAGTCTCACAGAGTCAGATGCTTACCCCATGCCTAGGACAGATGAAGCCCTAGGGCAGCTCAATGGAGCTAAGTATCTTATCACTATTGATCTTACCAAGGGTTACTGGCATGTACCCTTGACTCACATAGCTAGAGAGAGGTCATCCTTTGTGACTCCTTTTGGCTTGTATGAGTTCACGAAGATGCCCTTTGTGATGGAAAATGCCCCAGTGACTTTCCAGAGGCTGGTAGATCATATCCTAGCAGGAGCAGGAGATTTTTCCCTTGCTTACCTAGATGACATTGCCATTTACAACCATTCCTGGCAAGAGCACCTTCGGCTTGTCAGGGAGGTGCTGGGCAGACTCCAGAGGGTAGGGTTGATCATTAAGCCCAGCAAATGTCAGGTGGGTATGGCAGAGGTCTCCTACCTGTGACATAGAGTGGGAAGTGGTAAGATCAGGCCAGAACCTGCCAAAGTGGAAGCCGTTCAGGCAAGTCCTGCCCCTGTTAACAAAAAGCAGGTGAGGGCATTCTTAGGGACAGCGGGGTACTACATAAAGTTTGTCCCCAATTATAGTACCATAGCAGCTCCCCTCACAGGCCTGACAGGGAAAAACAAGCCAGATAAGGTAGTATGGACCCAAGCATGTGAGCAGGCATTCCAGAATCTTAAAGGAGCTTTGTGTGGACCCGCTGTGTTAGCCAGTCCAGATTACAGCAAATAATTTGTTGTGCAGTTGGATGCTTCAAACCATGGGGTGTAGGCTGTACTCAGCCAGGTTTCTTCTGAGGGAGAAGAGCACTCAGTAAAACATCTCAGCAGTAGGCTCCAAATCAGGGAGGAATGCTATACAGCTGTAGAAAGGGAATATCTAGCTATAGTGTGGACACTGAAAAACTTCAGCCTTATCTGTATGGAAGGAAATTCACTGTAGTTACAGACCACAATCCTGTAACATGGCTACATCAAGCCAGTCAGTAAAATGCCAAGTTACTAAGGTGGAGCTTAGGGTTGCAGGCATATGATATGACAGTGCAGCACCACAGTGGGGTTAGCAATGCCAATGCAGATGGGCTCTCAAGACATGGAATGGGGTGAGGTATTCCCAGATAGTCAACCTTCTCAAGCAATGTTTCTCAAGGGTCACTTGAAAAACTAGCTTGCGTTTTCAGGGGTGAAGAAATGTCACACTGCCAGCCCAGCTATCTGGAATTTTGTAAATAATTCTATGTCATTTGTGAATATTGGTATGATTCATACAGAAGTGTGTGTAAAGGTATAAAGTATGAGATAAAATGCAACCACATCATGCCCTGCTGACTTGGAAAAGAAATGCATATAAACTATTGCAATTGTGTAAATGTATATATTTTTAACAGTGGCAAATGGGACATAAAAGGTTAACTTGGAAAACTTTAAGAAAATAAGTTGAAATTAAATTGCTTTATGATTGTGCTATAAAAGTTATCTTTCAGTTTCAGTCAACAGAAGACAGAATGTCTGCACTAGGGCACTCTCTGTGTTGTTTTGCAAGTGTTTTATTGTTTTATGTCTTCTAGCAGATGCAAACATCTGAAAGCTATGTATTGTCACAGAGTGCTGCCAAATTCTGTTAGTTTCTAACAAAAGGGGTTTAGCTTGAACACTGAAGTCAGATGACAAAGAGTGATGTCATCCAAGGTACCCCAGCAGTAATATTTGATATCAATTTAAGAACTCTCTCAGAGACAAACTGTGCAATTTGCATTTTGTCCTTGACCTAACAAGAACATCCACTCATCACCATGTTCAGCACTTACCTTACTGTAAGTGGGTTTTTAGGGCATAGTAACCCTTTTAGATTCAGATAGGAATATAGTAAAGTATAGCTTAGATGTTTTCTTTATTTATTTGAGACTGTCCTGCAATATTATTTTAAATATTCCAGTGATTTTGAACGCTGAAGTTACTGAATTGATTTAATGAGTATTTTCTTGTTCTTTTATTATTTATTATTAAATATATTTAAACCTATCATTGTGGCTGATATCTGTGAGACATATTTAAGCTCTTAGGGTATTTGCATGTCTGTTTGGTGACACTGTACAGGCCACTCCTAAATAGCCTTGCACTTGGTCAGACTACCATTTGGATTAATAGTAACATTACACATTAAGACTGGACACCCTTTGTGAAGGGCCTTAGAGTATCTGATAAAGAGTTGGCTGGTGGCAGCTGGACCTACCTTATAGTCTGGGCAGAAGGGGGCAGCCTTCCCCAGGGGTGAGTGTGTGTGTGTGTGTGTGTGTGTGTGTGTGTGTGTGTGTGTGTGTGTGTGTGTGTGTGTGTGTGTGTGTGTGTGTGTCAGCTACTTGGTCAGGGGTACGAAGTACTGGTTGGACAGAGAAGTTTAGGCTTGGCAACTCAGCTGAGATCTCAACCCTATAGCTGCGCCAGTGGGGAGTCTTATTAGGGATCTTGAGAAAGAGGGATAAACCAGCCTCAGACTGACTGTGATCTCTGTGTGCTCTTAAGGGAAATTGCATTTTACTGTGTGTGTACTTGTCATCCTCCAATTGTGTACATCCCCCACTGTTGCCAGTGGTGAGGATTGAGGCTCCTTGATTACTGGGCCAGTGCAGGGGTATCACAGACACCACTGGAAACTGAATCAGAGCTCACTTAAGCGTAGAACCAGAAAGGTTACTAACAAAACTTTGTAGATAGTATCTAACTTTACTTTAGAAGCCGTAGACTCAATATTTTCATTATGGTAAAACATTGTGGGATAATGACTTCATGTTATATACAGAAACATAAAGTGACATAACTTCTCATACTTTTTCAATGTGTATCACAAAAGTCAAAATGTGTCCATTAAATACTTTTAAGAAACACGGAGCAATCTAGTGTGCATTTTAAACTGCTATGACTTACTATGTCCACTTTAAATATATGAGTACTAGAACATAGGTTCATAAGTTCATAGGTAGATACTAGGCTATCGGCCTAAGGGCCTAAGTAAGCCTAGCCAGCAAGGTTCCCTAGCTTATGCCACCCAAGAAAGTTAATTTCCTGTGCCCCTGTTGAGCAGAGCTACAGAAGTGATCCCCGGGGTGTATTTCCTATTTCCCATCTACTCACTAAGATTTTTCTTGAAGAGTGCTAATGAGGAACTTTGCTTGACATAGATGGGTAGCTGTTTTCTGAGTATAGGAAGTCTCTGGGACAGGAATCTATCCCTCCAACATGTCATGTTTATTGCGGTGACAAGGTTTAGGTCCCTAAAGCGTGTAGCTTGTAGGATTGGGATTTCTTTAGGTGTAGCATGTCCAATAGCTCTGGGTTTAACATAGCTTTATATGTTAGGCAGAGATCTCCTCAGAGTAGGTGATATGCTACAGAGTAAAACTGGAGTTTTTTGAGACGATCAGTGTAGGGCATCTGTTTGAGACCAGTAATCCTCTTTGTGAGATACTTCTGTGGCCTTTCCAGCTGCTGCAGATGTCTTGTGAGGTACATTCCAAAAGGGGCGTTGTACTCTATAATGGGTCTAATGAGTGCCGAGTAGAGGGAAACAATTACCTCTTTTTTCCTGGATGAGAACCCTTTTGTGATGAGGTGTGCCACATAGAAGGATTTTCTGACTACTGTGGCGATGTGCTTATCAAAGGAGAGACTACTGTCCACCTGGGTCCCAAGGTCTCTTATCACACATTCAGCATTAAGTAGACTGCCATTTATGTGGTAACTCATGGGTACAGAGTTTTTACCAAAGGGGATGACAATGCACTTTTTGGCATTGAGCTTGAGGCCATGCCTCTGACACCAGGTATCTGTCTCAGTGAGGCCCTTCTGTAGGATGTCCACATCATTTGGGGACTCGACTATGGCTCCTAGTTTGCAGCCATCTTCGAACTTCATTAACCAGAGGCCTTCTGTGTTAGCCTGTACTTCAGAGAAGTAGATACCAAACAGGAGATGTCCCAGGACTGAACCCTGTGGTACTCCACTTGTCACTGGTTTGAAGTCAGAGTTGGAGTCTGCAACTTTTACAGTGTGGGTTCTGTCAGTGAGCCAGTTGGCAACCCATTTTGTGACATAGGGATTTCTACCTCGTTTAGTCAGTTTAGCTATAATTCCAGAATGGGGGATGGTGTTGAAAGCCTTGGCGAGGTCAAGATAGGCTGTGTGAACCACTTTACCCTTGTCTACGGCTTTGGTGACTGCCTCAAAGAAGTCGATCAGGTTCAGAAGGCATGATCTGCCTTTCACAAACCCAAACTGGGTGGGGTCCAGAGTTTGGAGGTTACCAATGTCTTAGTTTATGAGTTCCATGATGATACGTTCCATGGCCTTGCAGACCAGGCTTGTCAAGCTAATAGGGCGATAGTTCCCAGGATCAGTGGTGGCTTCCCATTTGTAGAGTGGGATAACTGTTGCTGTGTGCCATTCAGTGGGCAGAAAGCCTGACATGAGACTATGATTGAATATGGTGCTTAGGTGGGGAGCAAGTTCGTTCTGACGTTCTTGTAAAACACAGCCTCGGATGATGTCTGGTCCCATGGATGCTGTGTTTCTGGTTTTAGAGAGTGCAGCTTTTACCTGCATAGATGTGATTATAGGGACTCTGCATTCTTCCTGTATATATATATATATATATATATATATATATATATATATATATATATATATATATATATATATATATATATATATGGGCCTTTTAGGGTGTGAGAGGGGGGTAAAGGTAGCACTGAACCTATCTGCCACAATGTTGGCAATAGCAGTTGGTTCTGTAATTTTCATGCCGTTGTGTTGTAACTCAGAGCAGATTTGGGAGTTGCCATTGAGATTCTTGACATAGATATAGAATGCTTTGTGGTTGCCCTTAGAATCAGTGGTGATTTTGTTTTTGTAGCTAGCTTTGGAGGATCTTATAAGGGATCTCAGCTTCTTACTGAGGCTGACCAGGGAGCTCCTCCACTCATGGGATTTTACTCTCTTTTGCAACAGTTTCTTCATTCTGTTGTAGAGTTTGTTTATGGCAGGGGACCACCAGATTGGCTTCCCTTTTTTGGAGGATAGTGTCTTGGTTCTGTTTGTGATAGCACGATCCATGCACTTGTGTAAGTGCTTATAGAGTGCATTTGTGTAGGATTCAGCAGTCGTAACTGTATTGTCATCTGCATGGGTGTCATAAAGTTCACCACTTATGTCTTAAGAAGCATGAACTTGGCTTTGGAGAAATTTTTTACCATAGTTTCCTTAATGGTGGGTGGAGGCAGGATGTGGATATCTAGAGTGATTAGCTTATGGTCAGATCTGACCAATGAGGAGTTGACTTCAGGTATGGAACACTAGTCACTCATGTTGGTAATGACTAGGTCTAGGATATTGTTGCCCCTGGTGGGGGTGTGGATAAGTTGATTCAAGGCATTGGAATTTATGAATTCCAGAAAGAGTTGAGTGAAGGAGTTGGTACATGAGTAGTTTTCCCAGTTAATGTTAGGGTAGTTGAAAGCACCCATTATTAGGGTGTTTGGTTGAACCCTAATATTTTCCAGTATATCAAGAAAAGAGGAGTGGGAATCCTGGGGCATGGTGGGTGGTCTGTAGCAAGCTACAGTTTGGATTGCAGTTTTTCCCAGAGTTAGTTGCACTTGGATAACCTCGGATGCATTATGCTGCGCAACTAGCCTGGAGGTGTGAATATCCTTAATGAATATGGACACACCTCTACCTTTGGTGTTCTGGTCCAGGTTAGATGGCCGAAAAGTGTGGTATGAGTTATAGCCTGGTAATGCAGGGGTACTCTCTAGAGCCTTTAACCAGGTCTCAGTCACTGCACAGATATCAATGTTCTCCATTTTAAGGAGTGCCTCGAGTGAGAGCATTTTGAGATTTAGACTTCTAGCACTGAGTAGCATTACCCTCAAGTTTTTGCTTGCCTGTTCCTGTTATGGTGGTGAATTTGTCATTTGAACCTTGCCTAAAAAAGGCACTATAGAGGCAGCAGGACCTGTAGCCATTTTCTGGAATCTCAGAGGTGACAGGTGCAGGCCATCTCTGGCAAATCATTTTGGTCCGTCGACCACGTCGTCCCAGGCAGACAGACACTGGATCCCCTTAGAATAACACCAGAAGCTTAGGCAATTGTTAAAGTCAATCATTTTGTCCTTGTACTATGGTAACATTCTGGGCAATGGCAGGATGCTACTCAGGGGTAGGGTCATACCTGGCTGGGCTACAAGATCGGAGAGTTCTTCCATGTCTCTTTTCATGTAGTCCAGGGAGGTACATCTCAGGTCATTCACACCAACATGGAACAATGACAGAGTCATATTTGTACTTGTTGTGGAGTGACTTGAGTGCATGGGTTATGTGGCGGATCCGGGCACCTGACAGGCAGCTAACAGTAACTTTCTCCTTGTTTAGCCTGGTGAGTGGGACATCAGTGTGCCTGACTATAGGGTCACCTTTGACTAGTGTGTTGGGTACATTGTTTTGCCTTATGGGCTGTGGTTTATTGGCACACTAAGTCTGTGCACTATGTGTCATTTGGGTTGTGTTGGGGGGGTGGAGGTTGCTTGCGTTTCTGCTTTGGAGGTCTCGGTTGCTTGAGCAGATTATTATTGAGAGCCTCCGCAAATGTTTTTGTGTTTCTATGTGTGGATTTTGGTGGTGTAGGTTTAGTGGGATTATATGATGAGTGTGGTGTGGTGCAAGTGTTTACCTTCTCCTCTTGACTGTCAAGTTCAGTCTTGGTTGGAGAGAGCTTTCCCTCTAGTTTGGCTAGATAAGTGCATCTCTCACAGCTTGTGGTGTTGGGTGGGAGGAGGAGAGGGTTGTCTGTGTACATGTGGTAATTGCTACATTGCCCCAAGATGCCCAAATTCATCAGATAGACAGGAGAGAACACTAGGAGCTGACCCTTGGACATGCCTGAATAAAAATCTACTTTTATCTAGACAAGTGAGGAAAGTTAGCATAAGAGCTGTTTTTCCACTAAGCAAGTGAGAAAAATAAGTATAAAAACTATTTTCCTCCAGATAAAGAGGAAGGTTGAGTGCTATAGTAATTTGTAGCTTGATTAATGCTAACAACAATTTCTGAACAAGTGCTGAGCATGGATATACAAATTCAAGTCCTAAAACTAAGAATCTGTACCTGGATCTTGTGGTAGATAGGCTTCCTAGTGCTTACCACTCCCACTGATAAGCTAGAATTCTTCCCTCCAACACAGAAAGGCTTGGGGGGGGGGGCTCAGAGGCTTACAAACAGTCCTGGATACAGCAAATCTGTATCTGGACTAGACTAATTAGAGGAAAGGTGGTAAACAAGTGCAAACATGGGCTTTTAAACCAGAAAGTTGAAAGAGATTGAAAAACTGCCCAAACGGCCAATAAACTACAATTTCTGGGGCAGAAACCACTCTTGTGGTAGATAGGCTACCTAGTGCTTACTACTCCCACTGATAAGCTAGAAGGCTTCCCTCCAACACAGAAAGGCTTGGGGGGCTCAGAAGCTTACAAACAGTCCTGGATACAGCAAATGTGCATCTGGACTAGACTAGTTACAGGAAAGGTGGGAAACAAGCGCACAAGTGGGCTTTTAAACCAGAAAGTTGAAAAAGATGGAAAAACTGCCCAAACAGCCAATAAACTACAATTTCTGGGCCAGAAACCACTCTTGTGGTAGATAGCCTACCTAATGTTTACCACTCCCACTGATAAGCTATAAGGCTTCCCTCCAACACAGAAAGGCTGTCTATGTCTATAAATGGTCCTTTTGAATAAATTATTTCTGAAAAAGCAATATGTGATTGTTACACCTAGTGTCAAGCTCTTCTTATATAAATATACTAGTTTTGTTTTCATCACACTTTAATTCAGATTAGTAATTTAGTGGTAGATTATTAGAACTACCTAAATATCAATTATACCATGCGATGTTTAGAAAAGCCGAGAAACGTGCACGCTGATTGGCTAATCCAACCAGCGTGCACATAGTAAATCGTATAACAAATAACGGAAGAAGTCCGGTCGCTAAAATATCATGCTGCGGCAACAGCAAATAAACATAACCAAATGTAACACCAAAAACACCTAACAATTACACCTAATCACACAAAACTAACCAATTCCCTTATTACAGTCCTCAGTCCCTCACCTCGAACACTAATAAAATAAAATGTCATGCAGTCGCAAATACACCACACACACTACATAACCACCACTTATAATACAATAAAAGCAAGCATTCTGATAAAACCATTCACTCAGCTATATTCCCTACAATAGCTATACACAAACAACTCCAAAAATGTACACACTAAAAGTAAACACAGCACACATCCCTCGCAAAGTCAAAAACACACACCATACCTAACTTCCACATCAGCATACACCTTCTAAAAGCGCATACAACACCACCATCTAGTGACCAATTAGTAAAACTACATATTTTAAAAAAATTAATACAAATTAAAACTACACTACATTTCTAACATACCTATAAGTACTAAAACATAACTACACGTTATAAAGTTCTACCCTGCTTAAACTATATTATTCCAAGCACCACCTAGCCCTTTTGATTACATCCCTTCAAAAACCTGCACGAGCCCTGTTAAACAGAAACACTACAAACTCAGACAGGAAAAAACACCCAAATAAGAGACGCCATAGATAGAAAATAATAAAAAAAAAAAATGGAAGTAAACTTTGAACTAATAAGTGACAGTGAAATAGAAGAAATATTTAAGAACATACCACAAACCACAATTAAACTATCAACAAGCAAGGAAATTCTCCAACCACAAGAACAGGAATTACTACAGCATAACACGGCCCTTATAGAAGACAACAGTGTGACAAGCCATACTCTTCAGAAAGGTAAAAAAAACATTAAAAGCCTATTCCACTCAGAAACGTAAAAGACATGCAGAAAAAACTCTTAAACAAATAGAAACACTAGAATTAGAAAAAGAAGAATTAAGTACAAGAAAACAAACACAGTGGGCTATAAACATATTTCAAAACTGGAAAAAACAAAAGAAATACAACATAGACTTCCACACTATTACACCAGAAAATTTAAACACAATACTTAAAGAATTCTATGCTACAGTATGAAACACAAAAGGAGAAGAATACGTAATAAGTGCATTTGTATCCTTACGTGCAAGACTAAACAGATATATAAACAACCCACCATTAAATAGAAAGATTAACATCATAACAGATATATCTCTAACAAATGCAAATAATGTATTTAAGTCAGTAATTAAAAATTACAGAAGACAAGGAAAAGATACAGCAGAACAGCACCAGCCACTCACAATGCAAGAAATAACACAACTGAGAAACAGCCAAACACTTTCCCCAAACACAGGAGATGGACTAGTAAGAAAAGTATGGTTTGATATACAGTTACACTTTGCATGACGTGGGAATGAAGGAGTACGATACCTCACAGAAGACAGTTTTGCAATAAACAAATATACAGATGGCACAGAATATGTAACAAAAAATTTCAACGAATATACAAAAAAACCACAAAGAACATTATGATGTTACAAAACATTTGCTAAGAGGATTCATGTTCGAAAACCACACAGATCCTTTATGTCCTGTAAAAAGTTTCAAAAAATACTTACAAAAAAGGCCACCTAATACAAAACAACTGTTCCTCCACCCAAAAAAAATATCCACAACATGTACTTGACAAAATGGATACATGGTACACAACACAACCAATGGGAAAAAACTATCTTACAAACATGTTACCACAAATCTGCAAACAAGCAAACCTATCAAAGAGATACACAAACCACTCCTTAAGAGCAACAGCAGTAACATTACTGTCACAATCGGGAATGGAAGCAAGACAAATAATGACTGTGACAGGACATAAAAGTGAAAAATCACTAAGATCATATTATCAACCTTCAGTAGATGAATTTAAAACATGGGGAAAAATAATATCTGGAACACAAGAAACACCAAAAAATCCAATACATGAAGACAATATCAATAACACAACAGACAACGGACCAAGAAAAAAAAAAATGAAAGTCCATAACACAGAACATCCATACCTGGAAAATGAATCAGAAAAACCACAAGACAAACAACAGATTATAAACTATGGAACAATAAACATTTACAACATAGAAACCCAACAAAGTAAGTAAGTAAACTCTAAATTTATACTAAAACCATATATATAAATATATATAAATATATATATATATATATATATATATATATATATATATATATATATATATAGGATGCAATATATAAACATAAAATTAACTTTAAACACAATTTCTCATTACAGATACTACACTAAGAAGAACTCAAGCCAACATATGAACATAGACAACCATCAAGACAGAACCAATACAGAAATATAAAAGAAACTACAATAAGAAGACATACCAAAAGCTATAAAACCATGAAGACATACCAAAAGCTTTACAACTATATCTACTAATATAATTATTTCCTAACATTTCCTGAAAAATTAAAAAATAACATGTATTTAAATTAAAACAGAAATAAACAATAAACACAAACTGAAAGTGTGGACTATTTTATCTCACAAAAAGTGGAAGAATACAAAGAAAAGCAAACAAAAACCTAAATAACAATACAAAGATAATACAAAACAAACTAACACCATAGTATAATAGCAATAACCCACTTCTGGGTGTGGGTAGTGCTGGATATACCCACTGTTGTCTTTGTTTGGTCCCTCGGGCTTCGCCCTCGGGACCAAACCATGCCTACCGTGGGTAAATCCAGCATTACCCACACCCAGGCGTGGGTTATTGCTATATTATACCATGACCCCCTATTAATATTCCAAAACGTGCACGCTGATTGGCCAGCGTGCACGTTGTAAATCGACTTATACTAACGGAAGAAGGTCCGGTCGCCCGGACCTTTTCCATTAGTATAAGTCTTTTTTTAAAACACTGTCTCGCTATGCTAAAAGAGTTTAACATAGCGACACAGGTTTAAAAAAGCAACGGAGATCTCCGTTGCTTTTTTTAAAGCTGTCTCGCTATGTTAAACTCCTTTAACATAGCGACACAGTGTGTAAAAAGCAACGGAGATCTTGCTTTCTCTGTTGCTTTTTTTTTAAACCTGTCTCACTATGTTAAATGGGTTTAACATAGCGAGACAGCTTTAAAATAAGCAACGGACATCTCTGTTGCTTATTTTAAAGCTGTCTCGCTATGTTACAGTAAAAAAGCAACTGAGATCTTGCTTTCTCCGTTGCTTTTGGCCACATCTCTGATGTACTGTGTAGGCATGCGCAGTACATCAGAACTGCCGCGGATGCCAGACAGCTACGGAAGGGCAGCAAAGAGGCATTATACAATGCCATTATTTAAGAAAAGTAATTGTTTCTTTTCTTAAATAATGTCATAGATATAGCAATAACCCACTTCGGTGTGGGTAATGCGGATTTAACCACGGTTGTCTTTGTTTGGTCCCGAGGGCAAAGCCACGACAACCGTGGTTAAATCCCGCATTACCCACACCCAGACGTGGGTTATTGCTATATTGTTTTTCAGGTCTGTTCACATTTTCACTGTCACTACCTACATGCTTTTCCTTGCAGAAATGCTAACTACATCTCTTAAAAACTTTTTTTCTGATATATATATATATATATATATATATATATATATATATATATATATATATATATATATATATAAAGCACACTAACTTCTCTGTTAAGATAATATGTTTTCTTGCCTGTTTCCCCATCTGAAAATGAGTATTTATGAGCAAAGTACCATATAATTAACATGCTCAGAATTGAAATTAACGAAATGTGAAATGTGAAACTCTTTCTCCCTTAGACCTACCTTAAATGTTTTAGTCCTCCTCATGTATTTGTGCACTGTGTGATTACAAGACCTTTCCATATTTTACTGAGGGTTTTCAAATAATGTTGCAATCCATAATAACTGCTAACAGCCCTTTGGGTGGTATTCATAGTTCCACACATCACGTCAGCACAATGGTATTTTACAAATAGTGGAACTACACCTGTATTTAAATAAATAAAGTGTGAAAAAGCATCACTGACTTAGAAAATCTCAGGTATGGTTTGGTTGACCATTTAATAGAAACCAAACTTTTTACACGTAAATTGAATTTATCTATTATGTTTCAGAATAACACCAAAAACAAACAAACAACTGAGGGGGACAGTAACCTGTTAAAACCTAAAAGTACGTTTGTTCCATATATGAACCCTGTGGTTGAGCTTTTCGAAAAACAAGTACAAAGAGATCTTTACAAATTGACTGACACAGTGAAGAATATTAAAGTGAGGGACAATATGTCCAAGGATGAGAGAAAAGAGTTATACAATCTGAGAAAAAATAAAAACATACGTATCATGAAGCCTGACAAGGGAGGGGGGATTGTTATTTATGACCAAATGGAGTACATGTCCAAAATACACTCCATTCTCACAGAGACAGGCAATTATACTATGGTATCTTTGAATGAAATAAATATTGCCTATCAGAGGATCAGTTCATATTTGGAGGAATTTTGGATTGACAATCGAATAAACAACGATTTATACAACTTTTTAAAAGTGTCATACCCCAAAACAGCGACCTTGGTGGGTATACCCAAAATACATAAAGATTTAGCCAACCCTCCATTTAGGCCCATTGTGTCAGGCACAAAGTCAAAAACATTTCCATTAGGTAAATTAGTGGATGTTTGGTTAAAAGACATATACAAAAGTATTCCACACCTTTTGAAAGATTCCTGGGATTTTTTAAGAAAATTCCCTACAGTTATTGACACTAGTGATTTGTTTTATGTGACTATAGATGTCATCGATCTATTCTCATGTATACCTAGTGCACAAGGTTTACAAATGTTTTGTGAGAGTATTAGAAAATACACTAATTTTGACTGGGACAAAACATGTCTCATCATGGACTGTATGTCCTTAGTTTTGGAGAACAATTTTATATCGTTTGAAGGAGAATACTTCAAACAAAGTAAGGGAGTGGCAATGGGTTCAGCTAGTGCCCCCATTTATGCTAACCTTGTCATGTTGTACTGGGAGGAAGAAATACTATTTAAGAGTGAACATTTTTCACATATCTCCCATTACACAAGATTTTTGGATGACATCTATATCCTATGGAAAGGGAATATGGAAGAATTAAACAGTTTTATGACCTTTATAAACAACAGTAGTGATTTTCTGAAATTTACATATGAAATTAGCAAGGAAGGTTTACCTTATCTAGATACTATTGTTTCAAATGATGAAAAAGGTTTCAAATCCAACATTTACAGGAAGAACACATTCTCCAACGACTACTTACAATATGATAGTAATCACCCTAGAAAGATGTTGCGTAATATTTTTAAGGGGCAACTCATTAGAGCGGCCAGAATGACATCCAGATATGAAGACATGATTTCAGAGTTTGAACACATTACTAAAATGTTTATAGAGAGGAAATACAATAGAACTATGTTACAGGATGTTCAACAGTATGTGACATCTCAGAGGGAAATCAAATTTCATCCGATTTTAGGAGTTGGTCTTCCGGTAGTTAATGAGACAGCCTCAAATCCCACAGGCAAATACAAAATGGCTTGTATTTTGCCCTACACACCATTTGTTAACATGGTGAAGGAAATTTTGTACAAACATTGGGGTATCTTTTCAACAAATCCTGAGCTATCACGTATACTAGGAGAGAAACCACTTATTGTTCACAAAATGTCACACAACCTGAAAAGAATTCTTGAAACTGGGAATACATTAAATAGCAGGGGTGGAGGAAGTGGAATATATACATCTACCAAAAAATGTGGCAATTGCAATCAGTGTAGATTTATTATGGCTCATACAGAAATTGTGTTAGGCAATAGTAATAAGACAACAATCAGATGTGTGAAGGGGAACTGTAACATGATGAATGTGGTTTATATTGCCAAATGTGATATGTGTCCTGCATACTATGTTGGGAAGACTGAGAGGGCTTTCAAAAAAAGAATATACGACCATTCATATTGTATTAGAAAAAAAGATCGCAATAATGCTTTGTACAGGCATGTTGAAAGCAATGGTGACCAACATAGTTTCAAATTTGCTATTATTGAACACATTAAATCTGACTGGAAGGGGGGTAACATCAAGGAACAATTAAGTTATAAAGAGATTTGGTGGCAGCTATACACAGACGCTGCCACATTACCAGGATTAAACGATACTATTGCCATTAAGCCATTACTAGTTTGACAAACATTTAAGTCCCACCATCTTCAAGTATTAATTTTTTAATTTTTTAATTTTTTAATATTCTTCTACATACAGTTGTTTACAAACACAATGGTTTTTTAAATTTCATAAAATATTGAGGTTTATTTAATGTATTTATATATATATATATTTTTTAAAATTTATTTATTAATACATTATTATTATTACACACTATTAATCAAGTTGAACACAATTAATACATATTATATGAACATATTATTATTATAAAAAATTTTTTAAATAATTTAAAATGTAATTAATTCAAATCAAACTAAGCTATGTGAAGTCAACGGATTTTAAGCTTAACATAAGTTTTTAGGTTACATAGGAGTTGATTTATTTACACAGTAGTCCATATACAAGTTTGCACATTATTCAGCCACAAAAAATGAATTTTTTATATTCTGAGTTTTAACATCTATTTTTAACATTCTTTCATAACTAATACATTTTGTAACAAGCATTCACACACACTATATATCTAAAGTTTCAATTCACTAGCTTATGTATATATTTTTGTAACAATCGGTCAGCTTGAGTCTAATTGTTAGGAATTTTTTAACATTAGTGAAATGTATTTTAAATGTATTTTAAATGAATTAGTTATTTTAAATGAATTAGTTATATGGTACATTGTTCATTTATTTAAATCCAATGTTAGTATATTGTATGTATTTGGAGGAGGTATAGCGGAGCATGCTTGCAAAGGTTATTCTATTTGCAATTCATATGAATTAACAGGCACAGTGGCACTTTAAATACAAGTACTGTCAGACAAGATTCGCGCCAAAAAGTTTATTTAAAATGGCGTATTAATTATGTGAATGAGTTCTGAAGAAGCCTATGATATATAGGTGAAAGCGCTTAACTCACATGATATCTTTGTATTTAGCAGTTATATGCACTATTGTTTCTAATAAACGTTCTAGTGGTCATACAATACTGTGTTTCCTCATCTGTTGGGAGAGAAGATAGCACAGCATTGTTATATTTCAGCAGTTTTTTCCTCGCAACGTTCTTGTTCCGTAAATCTGCAAACAAGCAAACCTATCAAAGAGATACACAAACCACTCCTTAAGAGCAACAGCAGTAACATTACTGTCACAATCGGGAATGGAAGCAAGACAAATAATGACTGTGACAGGACATAAAAGTGAAAAATCACTAAGATCATATTATCAACCTTCAGTAGATGAATTTAAAACATGGGGAAAAATAATATCTGGAACACAAGAAACACCAAAAAATCCAATACATGAAGACAATATCAATAACACAACAGACAACGGACCAAGAAAAAAAAATGAAAGTCCATAACACAGAACATCCATACCTGGAAAATGAATCAGAAAAACCACAAGACAAACAACAGATTATAAACTATGGAACAATAAACATTTACAACATAGAAACCCAACAAAGTAAGTAAGTAAACTCTAAATTTATACTAAAACCATATATATAAATATATATATATATATATATATATATATATATATATATATATATATATATATATATATATATATATGATGCAATATATAAACATAAAATTAACTTTAAACACAATTTCTCATTACAGATACTACACTAAGAAGAACTCAAGCCAACATATGAACATAGACAACCATCAAGACAGAACCAATACAGAAATATAAAAGAAACTACAACAAGAAGACATACCAAAAGCTATAAAACCATGAAGACATACCAAAAGCTTTACAACTATATCTACTAATATAATTATTTCCTAACATTTCCTGAAAAATTAAAAAATAACATGTATTTAAATTAAAACAGAAATAAACAATAAACACAAACTGAAAGTGTGGACTATTTTATCTCACAAAAGTGGAAGAATACAAAGAAAAGCAAACAAAAACCTAAATAACAATACAAAGATAATACAAAACAAACTAACACCATAGTATAATAGCAATAACCCACTTCTGGGTGTGGGTAGTGCTGGATATACCCACTGTTGTCTTTGTTTGGTAGCCTCGGGCTTCGCCCTCCGGACCAAACTACGCCTACCGTGGGTAAATCCAGCATTACCCACACCCAGGCGTGGGTTTTTGCTATATTATACCATGACCCCTATTAATATTCCAAAACGTGCACGCTGATTGGCCAGCGTGCGTTGTAAATCGACTTATACTAACGGAAGAAGGTCCGGTCGCCCGGACCTTTTCCATTAGTATAAGTCTTTTTTTAAAACACTGTCTCGCTATGCTAAAAGAGTTTAACATAGCGACACAGGTTTAAAAAAGCAACGGAGATCTCCGTTGCTTTTTTTAAAGCTGTCTCGCTATGTTAAACTCCTTTAACATAGCGACACAGTGTGTAAAAAGCAACGGAGATCTTGCTTTCTCTGTTGCTTTTTTTTTAAACCTGTCTCGCTATGTTAAATGGGTTTAACATAGCGAGTCAGCTTTAAAATAAGCAGCGGACATCTCCGTTGCTTATTTTAAAGCTGTCTCGCTATGTTACAGTAAAAAAGCAACTGAGATCTTGCTTTCTCCGTTGCTTTTGGCCACATCTCTGATGTACTGTGTAGGCATGCGCAGTACATCAGAACTGCCGCGGATGCCAGACAGCTACGGAAGGGCAGCAAAGAGGCATTATACAATGCCATTATTTAAGAAAAGTAATTGTTTCTTTTCTTAAATAATGTCATAGTATAATAGCAATAACCCACTTCCGGGTGTGGGTAATGCGGGATTTAACCACGGTTGTCTTTGTTTGGTCCCGAGGGCAAAGCCACGACAACCGTGGTTAAATCCCGCATTACCCACACCCAGACGTGGGTTATTGCTATATTGTTTTTCAGGTCTGTTCACATTTTCACTGTCACTACCTACATGCTTTTCCTTGCAGAAATGCTAACTACATCTCTTAAAAACTTTTTTTCTGATATATATATATATATATATATATATATATATATATATATATATATATATATATATGTATATATATATATATATATAAAGCACACTAACTTCTCTGTTAAGATAATATGTTTTCTTGCCTGTTTCCCCATCTGAAAATGAGTATTTATGAGCAAAGTACCATATAATTAACATGCTCAGAATTGAAATTAACGAAATGTGAAATGTGAAACTCTTTCTCCCTTAGACCTACCTTAAATGTTTTAGTCCTCCTCATGTATTTGTGCACTGTGTGATTACAAGACCTTTCCATATTTTACTGAGGGTTTTCAAATAATGTTGTAATCCATAATAACTGCTAACAGCCCTTTGGGTGGTATTCATAGTTCCACACATCACGTCAGCACAATGGTATTTTACAAATAGTGGAACTACACCTGTATTTAAATAAATAAAGTGTGAAAAAGCATCACTGACTTAGAAAATCTCAGCCCTGCAATGAAACACTCACAGCTCTACCTCTCAACTTCTAAGCACAATAAATTGGACAAAGGCAAAAATATCAGGCCATCAAAGGCCCAAAATGTGGGACAAATTTTAAACATTGTGTTTATCAACTTAGAACGTTGCTGGAATAATTGTTTTTTGTATTTGCATTGTCAGAAAAAAAAAACATATTTTATGAGGAACAGACCAAAAATATGAGTCAAATATTTGGACATTCTGAGAAAATTTGGACAGCTGAGAGGTATGCCCCCAGCAGTTTTGTACATCTGAAGTGGAGTAAAATAAGAAGAAATCACTATACTCATGTGCAGAGTAGGTCATAAGTGCATCCAGTCATAATTAGTATCAAGCATTTTTGGCAGGTGGCTGCAAGTGTAAGCTTGTGCTGATTTCTTGAGACATCCCACAAGAAGCTGTGCTGAGCTGAGTGTCACAGGCCCACAGTTTATACAAACTGTATCAAGGTTTCTTTTCTATAAAGTCTTCAGTAGACACCCTGTTTAGGCTTTGATAAAGTTGGAAAGGGGAAGATAGGAAACTTAGAAAAAGGGGAGAGAGAAGACAAGTAAATACAAAGAGAACACATTAAGATGATTGTGCTGCAGGAGGTAGGAAAGGAAGGGCACTATGTTTCTGTTTTGTATAGACTCCTAATTTTTCATTTTTTTAAAGAAGAAAGCTGGGGAAGGAGTAAGGTAACAGGTACAGGAGGGAGGGTTATGGAAGTATGGAACGCATAAAATCAATGAACTCGACAGAAACCCTGTGGTGGGCAGATATGGGGAGGGGCGGTTACAAGACATTCACATTGCAAACAGACACAAAGGGAGGAGAAGATTTGCAGCACAGCTAATAATTCAGTCCAGAAGACATAAATTATCTCCCTCTTGAGACAGACTTGGAGGGTAGAACCTGATAGTGTGGTGGTGAGACATCCAGTAGTTTGATGAATGAAGCCAATTGGGTCAACAAATTTTTTAACCACTGGATGACAGAGATTAAAGTCAGGACAGGTGCCTCTCCACAGCCATCTGAAGTTAGTAATTGAACTAATCAGTAGTAATTGAACATTCTGTACAATATACTTGTGCTATTCAGTATATTCTGTGCAATAATTGCTTTTCCACATGTGCAATATTTGATGAAGGCTGCTAACAGTGTTTTGAGGTTTCTCAGATCTTGTCAGTCTTGTTTAGTTTATGCATATATTACTGTACTGTTATATGTCATTGTTATTCTCTGCAGTTGTATGTCATATATGCACCTGGAACCGAAGCAAAGTAATTTCGTTTAACTTGCTCTGTATGTGGGTCTAAATGACAATAAAGTTTACTTTCTAAAACCACGGAAAAAAACACTAAACCAGTACAAATAAGTAAAATCAAGAGGTTTGGGCAGACAGGAACAACAGCAGCACAAATAAAAGAGAAGAGTCTTTAATGTTCAACAACACAAGCACTTTCATACTGCAACAATGCAGGACTTTTTCAAAGTGAATAAATTACAAACATTCCTATCCTCTTTAAGAACCCTCCTCTTAAACAAAGGTGTCAAAAATCTACAAAATGTTTTAAAGGGACAAGTATGCACAATTCAAATGTCCAAAATAAACTCACTAAAATGTAAAAAGAAGAAACTTATTAAAAAACAGTAAATTCATAGTCAATATAAACTAAGCATCCATAATTAAAAAGTGTAATCTCCTCTTACCAAAAGATATATATATATATATATATATATATATATATATATATATATATATATATATATATATATATATATATATGTGTGTGTGTGTGTAAAGTGTGTACATGTATACATTGTGGTACATATGAATCTCATAACTTAGTTTTGTTTTTTAGGAAAAAGTTTAATAGGAGTATGGTCATTCAACCCTGGGGCAGTGATGGTTTTAAGTCTAAGCTGCCAAGATGCTTCCCTACAACAAAGCCGATTTTCCCGAGCACCCCCTCCAGGTTCAACCAAAACCTGGTCTAAAATTCCAAATAAAATCCCAGTGTGTGTCATCTGTATAGAAAGGTGTTTGAGCAAAGCATTGTTAAGGGTTTTTTTTCTTTATATTATAAATGTGTTCGTAAATACCCTCCACCAGGGATCTTTTGGTCTTACTGACATAAAAACAGGGAAATCTTTACACAAAGCTAAGTAGACTATCCCCCTAGTGTTACAGTTACCCTTTTAAAAATGTATTATGCTTTGAACATTATTACCTAAGACAGTAGATTCTTTTTCAAAAATGTACTTAGAGTACATATATCTACCACACTTCTTAGTCCCACTGTCTCTTTTAGGTTCCTTACCCCTGCTGTTCTTTTCAAATGTCTGCTTTAGTTTTTTTTCTGGTCTTAAACACAAACTTAGGGGTCACTCCTAATAATTCCACCATATCTGAGTTGAACCTTAACACTGTCCAGTTGTTTTTAACTATGTCCTTAATCTTATGGGAACCATAATTGTATTCTAATAGCAGTGCTCTCATAAATTCATGGTTTTCATTTTTCTCATTAGTCATGGGTACCTGTTCTTTATTTCCTAACAGGGGTGTATATTTACTCCCCCAACCATTAATAATTTCCTGGGAAACTTCATTAATCAAACTTTCAGAGTAACCTCTGTCCAAAAATAGGCCAGAAATAAATTTATTTCTTCCATAAAGTCACCCATCTGGGAAGTCATCCTCGCTACCCTGACCATCTGACTTTTCACTATACTTTCTTTGTTTGAACTTGTGTGCACCTGAATAAGGCAAGTAAGAGTTACTAAATGTAGATTTCCTGAAAATCCTAGATTTCATGTTTCCCACCATTGTCCACTCTTACATCCAGATAATCAATTCCAGTATTGTTGTAACTATGAGTAAACTTTAAGAAGCTAGTAGTAGTGTTCAAATAGTCAATGAATATTGTAATAGAATATTCTGGTCCTTCCCAAATGACAAAAATGTAATCCAAAAACCTCCTATACAGTTTAATGTATTTTCAAAATTCTGATTTAAATACAAATGTTGTCTCCCAATGTAGAAGGACTAAATTAGTATATAAGGGGGCACACACTGCCCCCATAGCAACTCCTTTTATCTGTTTAAAGGTCTCCCCCTCAAAGTACACATAATTGTTTTCTAACACTACTTTCATAAGGTCAACAAAAAGATTTAACTCTTTTCCTTCTAAAACTTTAGTACTGTTCAAAGCATCCAAGAAAAAGTCCAACCCTTCTTCGGTCAGTATACAAGAAAAAAGGTCAATAACATCAATGGTTTACGACCAAATGTCCCCAGTACAAATTTCAGGGGTAAGACTCCTTAAAAACTCCCATGAGTCCTTCACTAAATGTGAACATTTCTTAATGGTGTGTTTTAAAGAATGGTCAAGAAAGGCAGCTATTGCATGTGTCTTTGAACCTTCCCCCGCTACAATTGGCCTGTATAGAGGGTTAATAGTGCTATTATGAATCTTTGGAATGCCTAAGAAAGATGGTGTCTTAGGTTTCTCAATTTTCAATGATTCACATGTCTTAGGGGTGATCCTACTTTGTAATACAAGGTCCTCCAAAAACAGATCTATTTTTTCTATAAGAGATGTTAATTTCATTAATAGATACTGGAACATATACCTTAGTATCCTGTAAAATCTGCAATATTTTGCATGAATAGTCGATGGCATGAACCAGGACCATCCCCCCACCTTTGTCCAGCTTCATAATTTTTAATTCTTTGTTATGCACTACCTCGTCCAAAACTTTCCTTTCTTCCTTAGTTAGGTCATACCTTCTACTGCATTTCTTTTTATAACCCTTATCTGTAGAAAAAGAATAAATATCTGACATACAGGCTGCTTCGAACACTTGTAAAGCTGGATGCAAAGGAGGATTGTAGGTACTAAGCTTCCTAAAGGGGGCCTCAAATCGAGGATTTTGTTGGTCAAATAACAAAGCTAAATTTAAATTTTCTAGTGAACAACTTTAATTCAACAAGAGTGTCACAAACATCAACATGTGGGGACAAATTTAAAACCTTTCCCAAAGAGCAAACAATGTTCAGTCCTATCTTCAACTTTATTGAGGTTAAAAATATGGAAACCTTTAAAGGTATATGTCACCCCATCATTCCCTAAAACTATACCTTCACTTTCCTTTTCATCCTGGGCTGACCCTTCCCTTTCCCCTTGGATATCGAAAAGTCAGTCATTGTTGTCACTCAAATCCCCCTCATTTCCCCCTTCAGATGGTTCAGTGATATCTAAACCAACCTTTGGGTTCAGGGGGTCAGGGGTGTTAGATCCTACATGTTCACAGTTACACTTTGAATGTTCATCAATCTTCTCCTCCACCTGTGTGTTGTCACTCTCACTCACAGTCAACTTTAGCATTGACTTTTTCTAAATTATAAACTTGTTTGTTAAAAATTCTCCCTTTAAATACATAAGCTTTATTATCATTATATTGTTTCAAGTCCCAGAAAATTTTTTTCTGTTTTCTAAAAAAAATTTCTTCACATTTTCTATCAATACGTGTAAAGGAATATTCATAAACATCTATCTAAAAATCAAACAATAAATCTTTTTTAATTACTCTGTTTAGATTTTCAGCTTTCCCCAATAAAGCCTCAACTTTCCTTTTAGCAAATTTGATCATAAGCTTCATAATCCCAAAACCACAATCATCAAAAATTTGATTGAACTGATTAATCATTTCAGTGTCATACGAAAAACCTTCCGAGTAATTACAAACATGTAGACCTTACGGTACAATATGTTTTTAAACATTCGTCTAAATACAAAGTGTCCAAATTAACATTCTTAATCTTAAATAAAATGTTTTCCAAGTCCATAATTCCTTCTTTTAAAGATGTCATACAAACAGAAAGTTCGTGATGGTCATGGTGTTCACCAAATACAGCCTCCTTGTAAAAAATATTTTTCTTGTTATTACAATTGTGTACCCATTCATTAATCACACAAGAGTCAAATGTTTCAATATTTTCCCGTTCACAAACTCCTTTTAGTTAAGAATGCCAAAACCAACACTATCTGCATTGGAAGTGTGTTGTTGTCCAAAACTTTCAGACGTTGAGTGAACGCTTTCCAAGGGGCTGTGAACCGTACAATTCTTTCACACCTTTCCCATGCTGAAATCAGTTCTAAAGGCCCCACCAGAAAGTAGCTGGCTCTCTTGTGAGCCGTGAAACAGAAATTCTCTAAGCAAACCATCCTCAGAAACCCCAACAACCCTGTTCGCATCATCACTAATCCGGTTGGAGACTGAAAAACCACCTTGGCCACACAGAAAGTGAATTTCCAGTCTGTGTGAAAAGATCCACCAATTGGAAAAGATCTCACTTCAAACTCTTAATGTCAAAGCTCAATTCCACAAATGCTGAAAGAATATCAGGCTCCTCACCATTAAAATTAGAATGGTCTGACTGACTCTGACTTTGACTTTGAAATACTGCCTCAATGAGGCCCTGAAGCTACTGGTGTTACTGTCTTCCAGGCTGCCTTGCACTGGGGTGAACCCACAGAGCTGTAGAGGAGTGCAGCCCCAGCTATGCTTGTACCTGTAGAACAAAATAAAAGGAGAGACACACACACAATAGAACTAGAGACATAGGAAACCTCCAAACACTGCACCCAACCAAATTTGGTTTTGTCAAGGGTGGGTCATGCTTACTCAGCCTGCTGGACTTCTTTGAGAAGGTCATCAAAGTAATGGATGAGGGCAAAATGATTCACACTGCCTACATTGACCTGGCCAAGGCATTTGACACAATACCCCATTTGTTCATTGCTGGCAAACCCAGGAGGTTAGGTATACACCATTATGTCACCTAGTGGATAGTCAGTTGGCTCACTGATAGGACCCAAGGAATTAGAGTTGGGGGGGTACACCTCTACAAAAAGGCCAACCACATGTCGAGTCTCTCAGAGCTCGGTCTTGGGACTGCTGCGTTTTTTGTATTTAACTCTCTGAGGCCAAGGCCAATATCAATGGCTTAGGGCTGACTACATTTGCAGATGATCACAAATTAGGGGCAGTCATAGAATCCCCCACAACACAAATGTTTTCCCGGAAGTGCTAAAACACACAAATAACTTGTGTCAGAATAATGGGCTAAAACTAAATGCAAAGAAATGCAGAGTAGTATCCTTTGGGAAGTCATTCACCCTGGTAACTATCATATTGAGAACACACCTCTAAGAGACAACCCAGTAGTCAGGGACTTGGGGACAAAAATAGACAGTGATCTAGCCTTTGGCCATCGCATGTCTACAGTAAGTGAGGAAATCATTATGTTTTGTGCAATGTATAAACAAAGGTATAGCATCTAGGTCCAAGGAGGTCATTGTTCAACTGTATTCAGCATTCATCAGACCTATCATTGAGTACAATGCCAGCTTTGGTATGTACCTAAGCAAGCACATTAAACAACTGGAACATCCACATAGGTTTTTCAGTAAAAGAATACAAGGAGCAAGTAACATGTCTTATGCAGACTGCCTCAAAGCTCTAGGTCTGTATTCTGTCTCCTATAGGCTGCTGAGGGGAGATCTATGCCTAGCATGCAAGGTATTGTCAGATCCCACCCTAATGGACCTCCTGCAAAACAAACAGTACCAGAATTACTTCTTCTAAAGTCTTAAACCTTACCTGTGATATAAATATAACCTGTTGGAGAGACAGGTATGTATCCCAGAGACTACCCCTTCTCTGGAACAGGCTCCCCCATCCATGTGCAGCAGTGTTCCTCCTTCACCCAATTCAAGTGTAAGTAGGACAGTTGCATAGAGGATAGGAAAGTTATCCCTGGTCTGTCACCTTTGTTTCTAATGGACACTGACAGCCTGTAAATGGTTCTTCTTCCAGGCCCCTGCTTGTAAATGTCTCATTTCCAAAACCCCTGCTTACACTTACCAGAGTCAGAGCTTTGAGATGCATGGCTAATCTTATAAAGACCCTTGTGTTCACACCTATGAACCTTTAAGTATATATGACTATAATGTAAAAGAAATAGAATACTAATTCTGGCATCCAATCCTCTATCTCCAAAACCCACCTTGCCAGCTGATCTATCTGAAGGTTGTCGTACATGTGGTGGACCTGCACCCCGGTGAAAGAATCACCTGGTGATCTTTATCAGTGATGACATATTATCCCAGATGTCCTGCCATGTGTCAGTTTTCCATCATTCTCCCTCAGCAGTGGTCTGTTGTAGCTTCTACAGGTTTGTCTCTTGCAGCAGGTAGAGGAGTATTTTTGCCTCTTTTTTGGACTTGGGCCATGACCTTTGGTTTTAATGGATCGCATTGCAATGAAGTATAGCCTAAAACATTACCTAGTGGGACCACTTGAGGCACTCTTCAACTACAACCTCAAAACAGATTGCATGCCAGGTGAATGGAGGGCTGTAACTGTCATCCCTCTTCATAAAGGTGGACCATCAACCATCTCCAGGAACTACAGACCCATCAGTGTGACAAGTCCAATATGTAAGCCATTAAATGAATTATTATGGAAATGATCAACAAGAATCTTAGCAATCTACAATTACTGGTCCCATCCCTAATTAGCTTTGTTAAGGGAAGTTCTTGCCTACTCAGCTTGGTAAACTTCATCGAGAGGGTCACTGAGGCTATGGATGAGGGAACAAATGGTGCATACCATATACCTTGGCCTGGCAAAGGCATTCAATAGAATACTCCAGTCAGGTATTGTTGACAAACTCTCAGAACCAGACATAAATCACTACATGGCTTCCTGGCTGGCTCATAGACAGGACCCAAGAAGTCAGGATCGGTAAGACCAACTCCACCAGGAAACCAGTCACCAGTGAAGTACCCAAGGGCTTTGTGTTGGGCCTGGTCCTGCTTGGAATCTACTTCTCGGAAGTCAAGACTAATGTCAAAGGCATCTGGCTCACCAGGTTTGCAGATGACTGTAAATTTGGAGCTATCATAGATTCCCCCATGACTCCAGCATCCTAAAAGAGGGTCTAACACAAATAAATTACTGGTGTCAAAGTCATGGATTAAAACTCAGCATGAAGAAATGCATTATAGTGCCCTTTGGGAAATCATCCACCCAAGCTAATTATTCATAGGTTCATAGGTGTGTAGTAGGCTAATGGCCCAGGAGCCTTTGCAAGCCTAGCCCATTGGATTACCCTGGCATCATGCCACCTGACCTTAGTTCCCAGTGCCTCTGTCAAGTAAAGCCACTGGAGTGATCCCTGGAGTGAATTTTCTATTTTCCATCCACTCATCAAGATATCTCTTGAAGAGGGCTAGTGAAGTGCTCTGCTTGACATGTATGGGAAGTCTATTCCATAGCTTTGGCAGTCGTTGGGTTGTAAACCTGTCCCTCCAGCATGTTTTGTTGATTGTGGTAAAGAGGTTGAGGTCTCTGGAGCATGTGGTGTGGAGGGATTGGGATTTCTTTAGATGTAGCATTTCTAACAGAGCTAGGTCAGACATGGCTTTGCAAGCAAGCAGAGATCACCTTTAAGTAGGCGATATGAGACAGAGAATAGTTAGAGTTTTTTAAGTCTGTCCATATAGGGTAAATGTTTAAGGCCTAGGATCCTCTTTGTGAGGTACCTTTATGGCATCTCCAGTTGTTGCAGGTGTTTAGTGAGGTACATGCCAAATGGGGTATTGTACTCAATGATTGGTCTAATGAGGGAAGATTAGAGGGAGATAATGACCTCTTTCTTCTTGGATGCAAAACCTTAGTAATGAGATGTGCCACATAGAAGGACTTTCTGACCAGAGTGCAATGTGGTGGTCAAAAGAGAGGATGCTGTCAACCTGTGTTCCCAGATCTCTTATAATGGCTTCTGTGTTTAGCAGACTACCATCAATGTGGTAATTCATGGGAACTGAGTTTTTCCCAAAGGGGATGACGACACATTTTTTGGCATTGAGCTTAAGGCCATGGTTCAGACACATGTTGTTGGTCTCAGTGAGGCATTTCTGTAGGATGTCAACATCACTTGGGGAGTTAATAGCTCCCAACTTACAATCATCTGCAGACTTTGTCAGCCAGAGTCCCTTCGCGTTGGCCTGGACTTCAGAGAAGTAGATACCAAACAGGAGAGGACCCAGGACTGAACCCTGTGGTACACCACTTGTGACTGATCGACAGTCTGACTTGGAGTCAGCTACTTTCACACTGTGTGTTCTACCCGTGAGCCAGTTTGCAACCCAGCTAGTGATATAGGGGTTGATGCCTAGCTTAGTGAGGTTTTCTAAACCATCAATAAAACATCTCAAAGAGCTGACATGATAGTTAGGGATCTGGAAACATACGTAGATAGTAATCTGGCCTTAGTACCACTCTGCTCAGCCCTTATCAGACCCATCACTAAGTTCAATGACCCCTTTGGCATGTACCTCATCAAGAATCTAAAACAGTTGGAATGCCCTCAAAGGTCCCTCATCAGGAGAATCCAGGGTATAAACACCATGTCCTACAAAGATCACCTTAAGTTCCAATCTTTGTACTCAGCCTCCTACAGATTACTGTATGTACTATATATACAGAAATATAATATTTATTAATTATGAATTATATCTTAATTATATATAAATTATATCCAAGAGGTTTAACATTTCTCTCTTTATATATATATATATATATATATATATATATATATATATATATATGGATCTACTACTTTACAACGAATTTTCACTTAACCGAAAACGAAAAGTAGAACTCCACTTCAGCAAAAGTGCACTTTAAAGTGTACTTTCACTGAAGTCTCGGCACCCGATCGCCTCACAAATAAAAAAAGTATAACAAAAGCATACTTTTTCACCCCCACCCCCTATTTAAATATACCAACTCCGAGATCGCACTACAGTGAGGAAAATGGAATATTCCCATTCTGCGCTGTATTGTGATCTCCGTAGTCAGTTTTCGAAATTTCAGTACTTTGAACAAGTGGGTTCACACAAATGAAGTTGGAAGTATTGAAACTTTGACCAAATATAGAAGACCAATATGGGTCCATTTTGTAATTTCGAAATACTGAAATCTCGAATTTCAGTATTGTGAAACCACAAAGCCGAAAACCCAATCCACAACTCACAAACTTGAAAACACACAACTGCGAAATTCAAAATCCCGTACTCACGCTACACATACAGTACACACATAAACATACACAAAACTGCCCCCCACAATAAAACAGACTAATATAAACTACATATAAGCAGGTGGGCAAGCCCCCCCTGCACCCCCATGGGGGGCTGTGCTCCCCCACTCTCCTACTTATATATTCTAAGTTCGAGATCGCACAAACTATAACACAAATGAAACTCACACACACACATCTTACAGTCCATCAAACACACACTTACACACAATAAACCCCTAACCAACATACTTACACACACAAACTTACCAAAATTAAAACCAAACTTCCACATTCTAAACCAATGGAAGCAGAAATTCGAAATATCCGTACTTCGGTATTTTGAATTTCGCATTTCTGCCGGTTTTGGAAATGTGAGTATTTGGCTTTGTAAGTTCGAAATACTGAAATTCGAGATTTCAGTATTTCAAAATTACAAAGTGGACCCATATATATAGATATATATATAGATATATATATATATATATATATATATATATATATATATATATATATATATATATATATATAGAGAGAGAGAGAGAGTATATGCACGCACACACACACACACACACACACACACACACACACACACACACACACACACACACACACACACACACACACACATATCTATTTACTTTATATTCTCGAAATACTGAAATATCGAATTTCAGTATCTCAAGACTATAAAGCTGAAAAATCAAAATACAGAAACCCCAAAAGATCGAAATTTAAATTGCAACTTATAAACACACTGTACACCACACAAACACACATACACCTTCCTCCCCATACTACAACAAACAAACAAAACACACACAAGCACAACAACACAAATACATGAACCTACCCTACATATAAGCAAGGGGGCAAGCCCCCCTGCACCTCCCATGTGAGAGCTGCGCCCCCCACACCCTCACTACTTATATATACTAACTCCGAGGTCGCACTAAAAAGACAAAGGCACGAAACCCACCACTACACAGTCTACATTCCCCTTGGGCAAACACACATCACATACATACAAGCACCACAATTGTCAACACTTACACACTCACACTCTTACCTACATATCGTAACCTAAACCTACAACTTCCCAACACGCTAACATACACTAAAATCCCTAACCAAAACCCTTAAAATATAAACAAGTACCTGAATCTCCAGCTATCCATTAACACAGCGTACCACCACAACCGCTGATTCAACATTTCTGGATTCGGTTATGTGGTCTTTCGCGGAACTGGGCTTTTGCTATTTTAGTCTCGAGATACTGAAATTCGATATTTCAGTATTTTGAGATGGTGAAGTGAACCCATATATATACATACACACACACACACACACACACACACACACACACACACACACACACACACACACACACACACTCACACACACACACACACACACACACACACACACACGTATATCTATATATATATATATATATATATAAATCTATATATATACACAATGGCAAGCTTCTTGGAATATAAAATTGGGACAAATCATACTACTGTGCACTTCATTTTTTTATTTCTTTTTTTTTAAATAAATAGTGAAAAACGTGGAATGTGATATTACGGTTGTGTGCTATATGTTTTCAAAGCTTTTTAAATATACTGAAATTGATCCTTGCAGCACTAACAGGGAAGTTGCACAGTATTTTCTGTATGAATATGTCAGGGAATACTTTATTTTGAAGTTGTGTGATATAATTCATGTTTCCTGTGGTAGGGACTATGCATGGGGAAAGAAGGAAATATGGGATCACAAAAGCCTGAGAGAGTAAGGCTGGCCTTTCTCAGACGTATAAATGCATACATGGCATGCACAAGGTATAGCAGGCTTGAATGCAGCCAAGGTGTGAATGCTGCTTAGGTGCATGCACGAGCATGGTGCAGCTCACCCATAGCAAGCCAACTGCACTTGTATGTTGACAGGTTCATAGGTATATACTAGGCTAATGACCACCAGGGCCTTTATTAGCTTATTCATGCTCCCAGCTCAATTGTGCCCCTTATCTATCATGAGTGTTTATTATGTGTGGGGGTTAGTTTAGTTTGGGCATGACTGTCTGTCTCTGTCTATCAGGGACATTGGTGCCAGGCCCAAGATGATTTTCTGACTTCCCACATATTGGTCAAAGTTTTGCTTAAATAAGGTTATATCTGGCTGACATATTACTACCATCTTTGCAAGAAGGAGTGTGATCTCAAGAAATTTCATACTTTGTAACTTTGCTTATATCTTTTATACATTTTTTTAGATAAATATACATTCATTTACAGATAGGTTTCAAAACTGCATTCTCAGTATTTTAGCTCAGATGAAGGGTGTCCAGGTAGGAAATCTACAGGTATCAGGCAGTGTGGAATTCCAATCAGTCTAGGTTCTAATGAGTTAAATGATTACACATCACTGCTTTGTTCATTTCTTCCTATTCTAGTTGAGCCTTATCCTTCCCCATCATTAGCATAATTCCATCTCCAATAAATATTTCCTTCTTTACCCCCTCCTGGCCTCCAAACCACCCTGATCCACATATATCTCCATAAACCATCTGAAATATCTCCAGTACTCCCTCAGGATCTCCAGGCAGCCTTCTTGCCATAGGCCGCCTAAGTCTGGATCAACTCTCTGCTGCCCAAACTGTGCTAGACATGTTTGTGTCTGCAGTTGCTATCAAAACATAATTGTCTAACAGCAACCCCTCCAAACTGATGTATGTTATCTAAACACTTCTCATCCTCTCTCTAGCACTCCACAGCTGCCCCCTCTCCTGCCCCATTTGACTCACCCTACTCTGCAACACCCAAACCATTGTCATGCTCTCTAAATAATTTCCATTGTGTCTTCCACATCTTTTTCTCCTTTACCTCCACTCATGCTTATTAAGAGCAATATACCGCTGTGTCACAATGTGATTCAGAGATGCCAACATAGCCGAGTCTCATTTGCATGACAACTTCTCAGATTAGCTTTAACTTACATTGGTCTGCTTCAGTCCACTATTTTAATCATTTCTGGGCTCTGGGAGTCTACGAATGTCCATGAAAAGTGTGAACAAACTAAAACACTTTATAAAAAGTAGAGATAACGTAATGTTTGAAAAAAGGGCCGTTATCACAGCAATTTTAAACTGAGGTCCCATTTTGTTAAGTTGGTGGTGGTACTCAAGTGGATGTAAAACATCCCACAACACCTAACAGAAAGAGTGAATGACATTCCCCTGATGTCCTGGCCAAATTTCCCTTCATACTATAAATACTGTCTCAGAGTTCCCCTGAAAAGAGACCACTAGCCTAGTAGCACCAACCCAGTCAACAAAGGATAGATAAATAAAGCGATTAATGAATATGGATTTATTTAGTTAGTTATTTAGTGTGACCTATTCAGCTGGATTAACTGGAAAGAAGTTGTATTTTGTAATATTGTTCCAATTAGTCATTAAATGCTTGGGAATGTGTAAGGTGCCATTTTCAGTGTTGTGTATATACATCATGTGATTATCTACAGACTTAGCATTTGGCAGTGAGTAATGCACAGGACCAAACTACAGGCCTCCTTAGTTCAAGTAAGTAATGACACACATGAGCTATTATTTAATGCAATGTGTACTAGACCCTCACAGCAAAAACATACAAGCATATATGTTACTGTTGGAACAGGGGGACACAAAATACTGGCAGCACTAACAAGAAAACTCTGGCAACTCTGAATTAATGCTTGAATGTGCTTAGTGTTGTTTTTCTTTCTTTTTCTAAAACACTAGCATGAATAATCCCTAACACATTAAAGTATTGTACAAGGGGCAGGTTTGATTTTGTCACAATATGTGATCACAGGTTACAAAATGCCTCTGCAGCAGGGAACTAGACACAGGAGATGCAACTTCATTCCTGAGGAGAATCACATCCCCAAGGATGCTCTAAGGACATATGGAAAATGCATTCTTGGAAAGTGGAGGGGGGGACAGGTAGACAGAGCTAAGGTATGGAATAAAGTCCTGGCTGACATTAATACTGCATGAAGAAGAAACTGCAGTTTGGCACAGTGTAGTAAATGAACCAACAACAAGGTGGTACATGTAACGACACAAGCTAGGCAGAATGCAGCTGCCCATAACAGCACTGGTGGTCACCCCTTCACTCTCCAGCCTTTAATGCCAGAGGAGATGGGCCTGTTCTGTATAAGGGGTGATGACTTTGAGACAGATGAGGATGCTGCCAAAATCATCAGAAGACACCAGTACTTTCAGACCCCTGCAATAGCCACAGTCAGGCAATGTGAAAGTTTAATGTGTATCTGATTTCAGACATTATTCAGATGTACTTGGCATGACACGTGTGTACCTACTACCCTTTCATGATTCATAATTAGGTATGCCATCAATGTTAGGTGGGGTACAGAGTCTAGAGACAATGCATGGCAAGTGTAGTCATCTTACCTTTATGTAAAACTAATTCCACCCGTTACAGGTCAGATTAACCACATCCTGACAAAGTTCTTCATACGGTCAGCACCAGAAGCAAACACCTCATGTGCCTTTACACAACAGGTTAATGTTGGCAGCAAAATGAATGTAGATGATGATGCCATAACTCTCATATTCATGACACAGGCCTGAAGACAGTGTGATGTGATACAGTTGCAAAGTATATTGGCAGTGTCCCAGCACCACAGGATGTGACTCACTCTGTAGGCAGTGACATGTGCTCACTCAGCATAATGAGGAAATGTCATTACCAGAGGGTGAAATATGCAATTCAGCACCTTCTTCTTGTGCACAACGTGAATCTCATGATGAAGGGTCATCTCATGATGAAGGGTCATACTCCTTCAGATCTTAGAGGTGCCAGGCAAAGACATATTTCACAGGTAGCTCCCAATACATACAAGGCTTTGGCTGTCTAGCACCTGATGTGTTGTGACATTGTTCATCCCCAGGTCACTGCCACTGAGAGCCAGGTGGACATGATTAGAGTACTGTAGGGTATATGTAAGGAATTTCACCACAATGTGGGAATGTGGGTGCCAGAGAGGATGTCATGACAATTATCTTGGGCAGTAGGCTTGCATACAAAGCCTCTGCATGCACAGTTGTAAAGGCATTTCAAACACATATTGGGAGCACAGGCAGATTGGTGAGGGAACTGTCCACATATGTTGTGGATGAGTAGGCTGCACAGCATATGGGTCTCAAGAAAGTGGTTCATGCACTCATGTGGATTCACCCCAAGAAAAAGGCAGCCACGTCTCATCAGACTTCAACAACATATGGTAGAACCTCTCAGTCAAGGTCCAGGTGCCCCAACATGATTAGGTTGGTGTCAAGGGATACTCCTACATCCAGTAGATGATGGGATCTGAGCAATTTAGCATCAAGCTCATGTGCCAACTGTTGTTCTCAATCCACGGGACCCTCATTCACACTATCCTTAGGGGATATTGTGTATGACACCTTCCAAATATTACTAACATTTTCAACATCAGTAACGTGGAGACCACTCACTCAGCAATCACTTTCCAGATATAGTCAATGCTGCAGTTCACACTGGTATCTGAAAAACAGTAAGGACACTATATCGCATGGAAAACATAAAGAAGAAAAAACTTTTTCCAGTGCAAGTAATTGGTGCACAGTAACATTCATCATACTGTGTTCTGTAAACTGCAGTGAAAAAATATCAGTATAACGTTAAACATGTTTCCTAATACCTGCTTTTTTTTACACCTAAATCAAACCCTGGCCATATAACTAGCACATGGGTGACTTACCCCTCAACCCTGTATAATGATAACTGAAGCAAATTTTATGAAAGAAAACAAATTTTCCTTGATAAGTAGAAAATGTCTTATGTACTGGGTAAGTTGACCATGCACTGCTCACCATAGCCCACAGTTAACACTACATGCATCAAGTACTACTTGTGTGAATTGTTTCGCTCTTTCACTAAGTGAACATCATGGCCCATAGGTGGAGACTAGATGCCTTCTTTTTATCTGCTCAACTATATACCATGCACAGGCCTGCAGCGGGGGTTGCTGTATTACTGCCATCAGCTGACCACCATTGTTATCGTCACTTGTGGGAGGAATAATAAATGGAGTTGCGCTGCCACTATCAGTCACTGGCAGTGGCAGTCACTCACCAGACCAACCCATAATCATGAATGGCACCCCAAGACTTATCAGCCAAATTAACATGCTATGAGCTGGCCAGATATGCACTCAGTGACTATTTGTGTGTTGGACAGGAGAATGCTGGCCTAATACACACTCACTGATTATTTGTGTGTGGGATAGAAGAGTACTGAAGTTCCTCAGCAGCTTCTGCGGGGTTATGGACTGGTGTCATTAGCCAAGGTTTGAGTGGTAGCTTGTGTCTCAAATAAAACAAAACAGGAAGTGGACACACACATATCAAAAAGGGGAGGGGTTATTATTCAGTACTACCTATACCACTGCACAGCTATAGAAATACATATGGTTAGTAACATTATAATAACTTACTCTTACCAAATAGGTGACCATAAGGAATCCTACCATGCAGGAGGAGGTACAGTAAGCTTACCTGCCAAATACAGGAATCATGGTAGCTGCCAGGATGAGGGGCCCACACATTGGTCATGCGCCCCAATGTATCACACAATACCTGGCAGTTAATGGAATGGCAGCCCTTCTTGTTCTAACATTGCTTCCCCCATGGTCCAGATGCAGTCATAATGACAACATTGGTGCAATATATCTCTCCAAGAATCTCATCCCTTAGAAGGCACTCACAGTACTGGCTTAGTCCCGAAGTGACAATAGGAAGTAGATTTACTTACCATCATGTGCCAAGAAATATATCGAAGAACTGTTGAGGTCTCCTCAAGGCAAAAGACTGTGAGATACTTAACATGTCCCCAGTTTGACTCTGGAAGGTCCCGGTGGTAAGTATAGTGAGGGCTATACATACTTTTGTATCTACTGGTATGCTACGAGCATGTATTCTCCCAGTACTGGTCTGTGAGTAATATACACTTATGGAAGCCCTTACTATATGTCTTTCTTCTCTAATCCTGTCCAAGATTTTCTGATTAGCAAACTTCATAAGGGTCATTATCTGCCTGTGTCTTCGCCTTCTTGGCCAACAAGCATTATTAGGCACACCTGATTTTGGTGCAACCAAAGTGAGTGTCACAGAATGGGTGACAGCTAAGCTGGCAGCAAGTACAAGCTTCATCATCAATTGCAAACTGGATGAAAAAAATGCATTTTCTCTTTTTGTAAGTGTGTGTGCCCAGCGCAGCTGAACATCAATCAGCCTTGACTATAATTAGCACAGAGGAGGGAAGAGTTCTTAATTTACATAAGATGGTCACTAATTTTTTCACATATTGCTAATTTACATCTCATTGTAAATTAGTTTGCGTATTACTTTCTCAGGCAGGCTCTCTGAATCATGCCTAAGCTAGGCACAGATTTCTACCATTTAAGTGCAGTGACTATGAATACTGCCCTTGACATTTGTGTCAGTGACTTTTTCATCAACCACCATTATTGAAGTGGCAGTGCTCCTTGCTGTATGCCTGATTTCTGGTGTTGCTTTTTCAGACTACCCAATGCTACTACAACAGGAGGAAGTGACTATTTTATTTTTACTAATCTCTTTTATATAACTGTTTTTATCTAAAAGCTTTAGACTTGTTTTTATTAGATCTGCTGAATGAGCATCATGTTAAACTTGTCATATAAGGGAGATTCATAGTATCCTCTTTATGTACTTGCTGCCGCTTGCTAACACCAAGTCTTTTGACTGATTGAGGTACTTGTGTTTGATTTATTTTTAGCACCATTACACCTGTCTTGGGATTCATGCATGAGCATGTGAGCAAGGCAGAAGGCTTTCCCTGAGCTCCCTGTATTCTTGTGTTTCCCAAAGAAATAAAACTATCCAAAGGAGCTGCATTTGAGATTCAGTAGATGTAAATAAGTAGCAGAATGCTCCTAGAGCTGCCTTTGTGTGTCATAGCTTGGACTGAAATTATTTTTATATAGTTTCTTCGAAACATCCATGAATGATTTCTTGTGGGAAAGAAAGGCAAAGCAAGATGGAATTATCAATGAGTGAGAATGTCTCAGAGGACAAAAAACAAATAAAAGAAATGTTGGAAGCAATATCTAAATTATTTTAAAGTTCAGCAATTGACATAACTCACTAAAAACACCATTGCCAACCACAAGGTGTAGCTCAACCATCTACGATCTCTTATTACAGCATGAAAAAAGGAAATTATGGAAAACAGGTGTGGTTTGCAGAAGTGTGAAGCTAACTGCCAGCAACTATAACAAACAGTAAATGAATGTGATACTAAATTTCACGATATGGAAAATGAAGCAAGGTTCATGCCAGGACATGCAGAGGGCAGTAACAGCAGAACTTTCATTGCAAATGAGTTAAAAATATAGCAGGTTTTGAAAAAGTACATGTAATTGAACATGTCCAAAGAATCACTTCCAAAATCCTAAATACTAGAAATCCAAGGCTATTCATAATTAAACGTCTGAAGTATACAAAGTAAGAGAACACATTAAAAGCTAGAAAGTTTGGATCTGAGCTGAAAATGGGGGGAACATCTGTGAAGTTAATGACAGCTGCAGTCCAGCATTGTTTCTCAAAAGGAAAGCTCTGGCCTTGAATGTCAGATTTTTAAAGACAAGTGGGTTTGTAGTTCAGTTCAGATTCCCAGCTTGTTTATATATAGCAAGACGCAACCAAGTGCATACGTTCACCGTATTAGAACAAGTGGAACCATATATTGCAAAAAATTTGGCCTTTAAAAAAATATGTTCTTTGAAATGGTTGCTAATGCAGGAAATATAATGGAAAGTGCAGAATCTTTGTAAAAAAGACGGGGAGACTTATGACACCCTTTAGCGCCTAGTTTGTGGTGACACAAAAAGGCAAGGTAAGGAAGGCATAGTACATGGGGCAGGAATGCAGACCTAGACCAGCACAAAGGACTTAATGGAGGTATTCAATCAGTGTAAACCACTAGCCTCACTACCTAGCTTAAATGAAGAGGAAAGACAAATAGAAACTGCCTTTCAAAGTCCAGAAATGGATATACCAGAGATGGAACCTATAAAAGCCTAATGATGTGTCCAGCCAAAACAAGATTCAGTACATCAGCAGGATCTAGTGATATTTCACTTCCGTTAAATGTATAAAACACTATAGAAAGTGAGTAGTAACATCTAACTAATGCAATGGATTTGGTTAAATGCATGAGGAGCAGAAAGAATGCTGAAAAGTGGACTTCTACTATTTGCTATTTGCTTTCCTTCCATTTATAATGCATAATATTTACCTAAATATTAGATAAGTACAGTTGGAGCATAAAGAACTCACTGCAATATGCAAACAATGTTGAATGTGCATAGATACTGCATTTAGGAATCTCTTATTTACATAGCAAGGCATACTTGAAAAGATGCAAAACAGGCAGGTATGTGGCTATGTATCATTTTTTCTGTTTTGTTGAAAGAATGCCTTAAAAAGTAGCAATACTGTGTGATCAGTGCTATACTAGCCTGGGGGAGAACACACTGGAGTTTGGGGATTGGGAACTTGAGTTTTGCTTAGAGAGAGAGTAGCCAGAATGAGATAAGAGCGGAATATCTAAATTACTAAATAAGACGACCTTCCGTCTGATGCCTGTTCCCACTCGTAAAGTTTTGGAAGTACCTAAAACCAGATAGTAAAAGCAGATTGGCTAGTAGTTTGAAAATACAGCATGGTAGCCCCAGACATATAGGTAAAACAGCAGTACAAGGAAATAAAAGAGCAGTTACAGAGCAGGAGATGCATAAACAGTATACTTTTGTAGGATTGTAACGTAATGTACATGGTATGTCAACATCACATAAGGGAGGGCTATTTTTACTATGTTAATCAAAACAAAGCAAAGTTAATTTGTTTACAGGAAAGGAACATTAACAATAAGGATAAACAAGGGTATGGGAGTTTTATAATAGGTGAGGAAGCACAAGTTCTTGTAATAGTGCTAAAACAGAGTAATAGCACTTGTGCATAATTTGTTAGTCTCTACCAGGATAAAAGATCTAACAGACAAGGAGGGCAGAAGGGATATAGTTATGGTAAAACAGAGTCATAGAACTTAACTAACATGGAATGTTTATGGTCTCAGTAACAAAGGCACACCCCTTTTCATGGGTTTACATAAAGCAGTAGTTGAATACAAGGTTTTGGTAGATTATTTTAATAGGAGGATACTTAGTGATAGACCCCACCATGGACAGGCTTCCAGAGGACAGGTACACTAACAGAAAAATGCAGCTATGTTTAGAATGCTTGTTGAGGATTTTGAGTTGGTAGATGGAAGGAGGATGACACACCCATGGAAAAAAATATATACTTATTGGCCCAAAGGTAATGAGTTGGATAGTCAAATTACACTATGCTTATTTTCAAGGACCCTAGCTGAATATTTAGGAGACATAATTATACAATCCCAATATGGTCACCACATAATGATGGATTTTACATTTATGGGTACGAAAAATCAGCTCTTGTCTGAACATGGAGGTCTGACTCAACCATACTGAAGCAGGCATGGTTTAAGAACATGAAAAGACAAAGGTTGAAGACTTATTGGCCTTTCCCACCATATGGAAAGGATGGGCTGTGCCTCAACTGGGGCTTTTTTAAAGTCAGCATAAGAGGAACAGCTGAAACATAGTGCTTCAAAGAAAAGAGAGACTAGAAAAAAAAGTGAGACTGAAAGGTGAGTAATGCTAATGGAAAGTGAATATAAGCACTAAAGATTCCACAATAAGGAATCGGCAGTATCAAATAACAGAAGAGAAACTGGAACACTACAGATGGTTTTATTTGACAAAAGGCATCAACTCACAAAAATCCATAACCTTTAGTTAAAAGAAAGGTATAGGTGAAATGAAAATATTAGGATTAAGGGATAAAGTGGTGTGATAATAACAGATCCATGATCTATCAATGACATATTAGTACAGAAGTATGGAAAACACTTTGGTCCAGATGAAATTGATATGTGGAAGTACCAAGAAATGATTTGTCTGATACAACTGCCAAGAATAAATGGGGGATGGTCAGGAATATGCTAAAAGAAATAACAGAGGGGAGGTTATACCAGCGATTGAAGGGCTGACTTATAGAAAAGCTAATGGGATAAACAGACTGACTACAGAATTCAGTAAGGAATATAAAAGTGAGTTAGTGTCCCTGCTGTTGAGTTAGGATAAGGACTGTGAAGAAAAAAGCTTTTCCAGGAGATACCAAAGTATCCAAAGAGATTATGTCTTTATAGCCAAACAAGAATGCAGTCAACCTATACAATTACAGACCAATTTTGCAGCTCCAGCTATACCTGAAATTTTATACAAAAATCTGAGAAATACTATGTTGTTAGATCTTGTGTCACATCAACAGCAAGGGCTTGTAAAATATAAAGCAGGCAATCGAGATATATTAAGAATATGACTAATATACAGAAATTATGCTAGCTCTAGAACCTAAATACTATGTTAATAGATTTAAAAAAAAAAAACTTTAACTCGATAAAATGGCCATTTATATGATGGAAGAAATGCATTTTCCCCAAATGTTTCTATCAAAAGGTCAGCTGTTATATAAAAACCATAAAGCCATTGCATCTACAAATGGCTATATGTTACAGACTACAGATCTCACTAGGCTGCCTACTGTCCCCGTTACCATTTTTGATAAACATGGAATTTTGTATATGCTATTTGAACAAGCATATCTCATATCTGGATATACCTCACAAGTGAGAAATGCAACTAGTATCTATATGGTTTGATAATGATTGTGTGTTATGGCCGTCCAAGGAATGTAAACAAGGCAATAGCAGTCATTTGGCAGTTACATCACATTTTAGGTGTAGAACTGAATGAGAACAAAACTTACATATTTCCACTGTGGATATCACTCAAGCCACGGTTAGACAATCACCAAAACGGACTTTAAAAAGGTGGTATTAAAGTATCATTCTCTGTGGATTATAATGGTGTATGATGGAGCAGGCTTTATTGGCATCAATGCAAAGCCTTTATTAGGAGATTTAAGATGGGTTAGAAGAAGAAAAGATGCCCCTTGTTAACTAGTAAAGATGTATATTCTCATTTAGGTCTTATTTTTCTACGACACTTACCACATTATATCTAAATATCTGATTTCTTGTTGGATGGAACCCATTCGAGAATCCAAAGGAAGAAGCTAAACCTACCGTAAACCTACTATAAATGTATGGAGGGATGGATTTCCCAGATTTCATCCAAGGCAACTGTGGGTTCCCTTAGCAAGTTCAATGATAAAGGAAGTATAGGTAAGTGGGGTAATGTCCCAAGACTCTAAAATGTGCAACCCAGGGAGGCATGACAAAAGGGGGTAGAAGAGAAAGTTTGGAAATGGAGTTTAAATACAGAGGAGGGCATCTATTGGATTAGGCAATGGAGGTCCCTAATGTTCAGATTTATTTATTTATTTTTATTTTATCCTTTGTTGACCTGATTAGTCCCAAAAGACTAGCAGCTTCTTTTCAGAGGAGACCCAAGGTGGTATTTATATTACTATGGGAAATTTGGCCAGGACATCTGTGAACTGCCTCTACTTTTTTTCAATAGGTGTCATAGATCTTTTATATCCACCTGGGCTACCACCAACTCATGCAGATGGGGCAGCAGATTAACATCTTATCCAAAGGACAACACACTCAGGAGTGCAGCACCTCCTTATGCTACACTGCAGTGTCAGCAATCAGTCCACCTGGTGCAGGATTAGAACCCACAGTCTTTGGCACCAAAGACAATTGTGCGACCTGTTGTTCCACTGACTCTAGGATGATAGTTTGAAACAGTTAAGCCAAGCAGTGTATGTAGATTTTAAGTTATATATGGGATTGAATGAAAACTTCATTGTTAGTCTATGATCTAATACTGGAAGGTCTCTATGGTCAGATGTTTAGGTGGCGACAACATGTGTAAATAGGCAATGAGCTGCAGTACAGAAGTAAAGTCTGCAGTGCGCATTATGGAAAATGAGAATCAATAATGAAAAATATAAGCCTTTTTATAAGGAATGATGCAAGCTAGATGATCAGTCTTCAAATAAAATTCTAGTGAAATGGAATGCAACCCTAAGTATGCAGATGGAGAAAGAGGTATGGCTAAAATGATGTAACTTCTCCCAACCTAGGGGATGTTAGGTATATTGCAATTTACTGTATTCAGGCTTATGCATGTGTGGCAGTATTCCACAATGAGATTATTTAAAAGGGGTTGATCTATGAGTTCAAAGTGTTAAATTAACAGATTATGTTCATATATTATGGAATTACTCATTCACTAAGATGATATTTAACTTCTAGGAAATTAGACCTAACTAACCCAAAGCAGGACTGTAAGCTTGCTATTACAGGGCTTAATATTTATAGCAAGGAAATTACCTCCAGTTAAATGGCAATTGAAATTTCTTTGGTATACAGCTCGAAGCTCAAAGTGATTTTCAGCAGATGACGACCACATTGAGTGGCAAGGACATTAGTGAAGCTTTTTATAACAGTGGTTATCTCATCAGCCTTCCTGCATCTGGGCAGTAAATTGGACGAATGGCTTAAGGGATTTAACAGAAAGGCTTGAACTCATCCATTGCTATAGACCAATCAGCCTAACAAGAGTGTAGTATATGTACATATAAGAAACATTATATAATTTCAAAGGAAGTCCTGGATACCAGTCAGAACCATGGAAGACATAACTAGAGGAAATGATATTTAGGAATATACTTAGCAGTTATCAAATTTGCCAGTCTGTATACTCATAAAGATGGAAGGAGTAGGAGAAATTTTATTCTGTTATGATATACTGTACTAGTAGAAGAAAAGATCTTTAGAATAGCAACAATTGTATAAGTAATTTATAAGCCCATCCATCTGTCCATCCATCCATCCATCCATCCATCCATCCATCCATCCATCCATCCATCCATCAATAACTCCCTTTTCCCTATTTTGTACACAGGGTCAGGGTGTCACATCAACAGTGACTATCATCTAAAACCAATGTTTACACCACCGGGCATGAAGTTTGTTTATGTTAACCAAGCAAATAATACTAACATCCTTCCTTTTATATCTCCCTTCTGCAAGACATGATGGTGGCTCTTAGCTACAGGAGCACTAGCTGCCACCTGCTGTTGCCCTGGCTGAGGGTACAGCTGAGGTGGGCGGATAAGGTGGGAGAGCATCACCTGGGGACCTATGCCTTCTCTAAGTGAGGTAGCCTGGCCTGATGATCTACCTCACTTACCTCAGATCATTCAGAGGTGAAATGGGTAATAGAGATAGTGGAGGAACAGGCATTGACATGCAAGTATTGCTGCAAATCAGTATCTCCTACAAAGAACTTCAGACTCAGTGGACCAGCTGGTCCATGTTATTGCGTCACGCAAGGGGGGTGTAGCGCATACCACTGGCCAGCTGGACCTAGGGCCTCTATCTACTGTGTTCCAACAGCAACAGCAACCCTCTGGGCCAGTCTGCAGTTAGCATTCTGCCCATAACCCATCCTATCCCCAGCAATGAAGCTGCCCTCTGTGAGTCTGTGTATATTGTATGTCACCACCTCCTGTTGTGCACACATTTGCCCCATTTGTCTGTGCTGTTTCATGTATGTGAGTCCCCACTGCCTCCCTTCCCCCACCTTTTACCCCTCTGTCTTCTTAACATCAACCTTCTCATTAAACCTAGCTGTATATCTATATATATATATATATATATATATATATATATTATATATATATATATATATGTGTGTGTGACTGTGTGTATATTTATATTTATATGTATATGTATTTATATGGACATGTACGTGTGTGTGTGTGTGTGTGTGTGTGTGTGTGTGTGTGTGTGTGTGTGTGTGTGTGTGTGTGTGTGTGTGAGAGTGTGTGTGTGTGTGTGTGTGTGTGTGTGTGTGTGTGTGTGTGTGTGTGTGTGTGTGTGTGTGTGTGTGTGAGTGTGTGTGTAATGGAGAAATCTTTTTCAAAGAAATGTTATTTTTACCCCCTCACCCTACATGGTGATCTACCTTTATGAGTTCTTTCTGTGTATTCCACTACTTGCTATACAGTACTTTCCTATAAACCCTTCTTCACCCCCTAGAATGGAGCCTATAGGGTATCTATCTAGCTGGATACAGATATACATCCTTAACCATATGCTAGATATTATTGTTAGGCAGTACAATTGGCTGCATACGATGACAGGTGCTGATTCACATAGCATGCATTCTCACAAGGCTCATGTGAGGTAGAGTGAGACCACTACATCCCTACTACATTTGCTGTCTTTTATTTTGTTGTACTGTGCTTGTAATGTATCCTTTTTGCTTAATATACCTCTCTGAAGTTCAGCTACCTATCTGCCTGCCCAATATATCTCTTCTTACTTATTCAAGTGTACTTTACACAACAGTTTACTGCCTGTATATGAGAGAAGCCTTCTACCATCCTAATTGCATCTGTGTGAATTCTGGCTATAATCCCAAGATTTAAGGCTGTGGGTGGTAACTAATAGTAACAAATACAGAGGAAAAAAAAAAAAAGACCAACCCCGGGAATCATGAAGCTCGGCACAAGTATAGTGTTAGCCTTGCGCCGACCGTGCAGCATAGAGATGGCGCAGCAGCACCACATGCATATTTATGAAGGTGCCCTGCTGCAACGGCCATGTGCATAGGAAATGTGTGCGAGTGCAGGGGGCGTGTCCAAGTGCTGCATGGAGGTGTGAACATGGCTGCATACGCGCAACCTAAAATGCTGACTAGTACAGCCTGCCTCTAATAGTAATCACTCCTGTCAGTATTTGTGGATACTGAAATGTATGCAAAGCATACAAGACAGTTTTGTGAACACCAAAATAAAAAATAAACACAAAGGCACGTAGCTGAATATTGAGTCCCCGTCCCTCCAACAAATGACATTTAAAACCTTGTGCCCATATTCCATTGTAGTGTTGATAGTTATACCAAGTGGAAGTGAAACACATCATGTTAGCGTGCCGCCAATTGCTAAGCCTAGCCCAATGGTTAGGGTTACCACCTGTCCCACATTGTGAGGGAAAGACCCCCTCTGGGCAGTTGTGTCCATACCAAAACCATTATAAATGTAAAATGTCCTGCAATTGTAGGACATAATTATGTCCCATATTTTATGTAATAGTCCCATACAATACTTATTTCCGTATGTAAACTACCTAAATGTTACAAGAAACAGAATAAGCAAGTAAATGAAACAGAATAAGCAACTAAACTGCTACAACAATAAGCTTACATTTAGGCGTAAAACTAAAGTACTATCCTTTGTACTGACTGTGGGTATGTGTTGGCCTGTAAAATCTGATGTGTGTCCTGAAATTTTCCCATCTTGGTCATATGAAAAGGTGGCAACCCTATCAATGGTCAGAGCATTTGCACAATATCTGCCCATTCCCGGTCCAAGTCGTCCTTGTCAGGATGGCCCAAAGATGAACGAGTATTACCCGGGTCTACCTACCATGTCATGAAAGATAAGTATTCGCGTGTACCTATGTGCGTGAAGTACAGCATGTGGAAGATCAAAAATGCTAGGGTAGTCCTCACAACCATATTGGTACCAGAGATATGTAGTGTACGCAATGTGTTCTGTTGACTGTGACATGGGCCATCAGCCAGAGAAGGGATGGATGGTGTGTGTGGAATATGGGGGTGGGGGGTGACGGCTAATGTAATAATTCACCAAGGGGAGACTGGGTTGGATGCACAATAGGTGAACTGGAGGTGTACGAGGGAGCAGTGGGTGAATCAGAAAGAAAACCAAAGAACAAACATTCACATCTGCAATACAACCTGACAGGCCATACTGTAGAACACAATCCCACAAACATATGAACATTAAAATGTGCGATACACATGTACAGAAACTTTACCGGCACATACCAACAAAATGGTCTGGCCTGAACTGAGGCATCCAACCCTAACACACCTGGATACATAATTGAATACCCATCATTCCCTCCACAGCACACCCCCCCTTCCAGAATGTCCACCAAAACCACCCATACTCGGGCTGCTAGCTTGGCGCAGCCATGTCTGCACATAGTGACCCCTACTCATATCTAGTAGGCAGTCTCACCCTAGGCAGTCTCAGGATTGCAAACTATGTATCCCTTGCATGTATAACTCTACCTCATTTTTGTAAAACCAAAAGAATTAAGGTTATCGGTCTCCACAATTTTTGGATATCCCTCATGGGATAAGTATCTCTTCTAAACATTAGACTTGGTGTCACGACATGATGTCCAGTCCTGTAGACATATGGACACAAATTGTTTGAGCAGTAGTTGTCCACAAGACTGCTCAGCCTCCAGCCGGTCCTCCAGACCCTACGACCCGAGATTAAACACCTGACCATGATGCACGTCTCCCCACGTGTATTATCGGGAATATATACCTTACACATTTGCATAGTGGCAGTTGGATATAGGGTGATTAAGACGCTTTAAAGCAGACATAAGTAGGGTTACCACCTGTCCCACTTTGGAAGGGACAGTCCCTTTTTGGGCAGTTGTGTCCTGACCAAAAATAATACAATGGCAAATGTCCTGTGATTGTAGAAAATAATTATGTCCCATATTTCATGTAACAGTTGCATAAAACAGTTATTTCTGTATGTAAAATTAAATGTTACAAGAAACAGAATAAGCAACTAAACTGCTACAAGAATAAGCTTTCATTTAGGCAAATAAGTAAAGTTATAACCTTTGTATTGACCGTTGGCCTGTAAAATCTGATGTGTGTTCTCAAAATGCCCCACTTTGGCCATTTTCAAAGGTGGCAACCCTAGACGTAAGCGGGTATGCAAGCGTGTATGCGTGATGGTAAGTGGTGGTGATTCAACAGTATGGGAAATGTAAATAACCATGTAGGTGTATAGGCTTTGGAGGTCTCAAACGAACACCAGGCTCCAAAACAGGAACTCACCAAGACAAAATGCAGTAAAATTCAGACCACAGGACTGGCAAATCGGACAATGAGGCACAAACCAGGAGTTGAGAAGAATAATTTAATCCACAGAACAATAGACTGAGCGCTTTCTCCAGTAACACTGGCTTCATCAGAGTCAATGATAGACACACCCAGTAACCTTCCTAAATACCATGGTGTTACAATCACTTAATTAATTAATTAACTAAAAAACTTCTTAATTTCTTATAATAAAAAATTAGCTTTAAAAATGCATAAAAATACATAAAAATGAAAATGTATATATAAACATATATATAAACACACACTACCTAGCCAGCAATATACTCTGTTATCATATAATTGTGCAAAATCTACCCAATTAGCATGTTGGAATATACTTATGAGTAAACTACTTGTTATTTACACAGAATCTCAATTTCAAAACTGATATTATATTGAAATATTCTATGTACAGTATTTATGACTATTAGTTAACCATTGTGTATGATACATGTTAGATATTAAACCCATTTGTATCAAATATGAACAGTGTAACAAACATTCTCTACTCAAATGAATTGTGCTTTATATTTTAACACGGGCTTCAACGAAATACATTCATTAAGCCCAGGAAACTTCGTGGCATTCAACCTTATTTGCCACTCAGTTTCACGTAGAGCTACATAATTCTTGATGTCACAATCAGCATTTGGTTTCACCCTATCCACTATAAAGAATAAAAACTTTTTGAATCCCTGACAGTTATTGGAATGTAAATATAGGGCATTGTGTTCATTCCTCCTTCTTATAGAACTACAGTGTTCACTTATTCTTTCTTTTAAACTTCTTGTCGTCATGCCCACGTAGAATGCCTCGCAGGTCATGCATGATGCTATGTATACACAATTTCTAGTGGTACAATAACAAACCCCAGGACATGCAATGTTGTATCCCGCTATACTCAGGTAAGTGCCCTCAGCGATGTACCTACATGATTTGCACCTACCACATTTGGTCATCTTAGATCTTACATCTCTACTACTATTCCTTTCTAATATATCTTTCAAATTATTACCTCTTGCATATGTTATAACAGGGCGCACCCCTAATATTGCTTTCATATCCTGGTCCATAAAGTAATCCCAAAGACCTCTAAGATTGGAACTCAAATCACATGCCTTCTCATTATACTTAAGTATAAATCTTGGAGTATCCTCTCCACTGCTAGTACCAGTCTGTACATTCTCCTTATTCAATGCTTTTATCATTCCCCCTCCATTTCTCAAAATCGGTGCATATTTGTTTCTTCTCCCCCCATATATTTCCTTTTTAACCTTTGTCAGTAATTCAATAGGGTAACCCCTCTCAAGGAACATACCAATAAGTATGTAAATCTCAGCCCTAAAGGTATCTTCCTCACTAATGAGTCTAGATAGCCGGACCATTTGGCCCTTCACCAGCCCCTTCCTTTGGTACAACGGATGGCAGCTTGAGAAGTGTAACATAGAATTAGCATAGGTCAATTTTCTATAAATAGTGCTAATGAACTCTGTACCATTTTTCGTTATTCTAATGTCCAGATAGTTAGCTACATCCGAGTCCCACTTATAAGTGAATTTAAGAAATTCTGATGTCCCATTCAGATATGCAACGAAGTCAATGGCACTTTGTTCGTCCCCTTTCCAAACAAAAAGCAGGTCATCCAAAAACCTATTGTATGAAAGGATGTTGTCATAATAACTGGACCCAAGAATGTGTTCTTTTTCCCATGCTAATAATACTAAATTGGCACATCCTCCTGTGGATTGCTGGTATGTTTCCCCTTCAAATAGAATAAAATTATTCTTTAATATTATCTCCATCAGGTCATAGCATAGTTCTAACTTACCTCCATCAAAATTTTACTAGTCCTCAAGCTGTCATAAAATAAATCAAGTCCTTGTTGATGTGGAATCACTGAAAATAGATTAATGACATCTATAGTCAAAAAACTAAGACTGTTCTTATCCACAAATTCTATCTCTTTTAACCTTTCAAGGCAGTGCCAAGAATCTTTAAGGATATGACCTGCATCCGTTAATGCTGTCTTGCATTGTTTGTCAACATACGCTGCTAGTGGTTCAGTTTTGGCCCCACTAGCGGAGACTATGGGTCGAAATTGTAAATGTTCCGTTCCTTTGTGTACCTTAGGTATCCCATGAATCCTTGCTAACCTAGGATTTTCAACCATGAGGTAATCAAACTCATTGATGGTCCCCTGATATAGTGCATCATGTAGAAATAAATCGATTTTATAATACGCTCTGTTAATTTCATTAATGGTAACTCTCCTGTATGTATCTTCTTCACATAAAATTCTCATCATCTGATAACTGTAGTCTACATTACTCATTATAACCATCCCCCCGCCCTTGTCAGGTTTCATAAACCTGTATTGATTGGATGTAACCAATTCATTGAGCAAACTTCTCTCAGCGTTGGTCAAATTATCATCTTGTCCACTGTTGCGGGAACAAATTTTCCTAAATTCATACTCCACCAGCTGCTCAAATGCATAAAGCTCATTGTTAGGGGTGGCATAAATGTACTTTTCTTTTCAATGTCCTACTTGCCTGTCTGTTGTTTTGTAAAAAATCCATTGACTGCCTTGTGTTGAAATAGATTTGTAAATTCAACTTTCTCATATATAGTTTCAAATTAACAAGTAACTGTGTGACATCAAGATGAAAATTGGGTACAAATTTATTTCCCCTGCTGAATAAATCAAAATAAACCTCATTAATCACCAAATCTGTGTAATTATAAATAATGAATCCTTTTGCCTTAACAATTTCATGTTTCATCCCAGATGCGGATTCAACCAAATTGCTGAACGCTGTATCAGATATAATATTATTTCCACTACTACCTAGGTTACTATTCTCACCTATATCCCAGCCATTTGTGGACAACTCATGTATTTCACTGATATTTCTTCCATTTTTATCCATAGCATCCACCATGTTCGTGGCTAGTAACAACCCCTCATTGATTTCTACCCCCCTCCCCTTTTCCGAAAAAATTTTTTGGTATCCATCAACATCGTTCAATACATAATACAAATTATTTTCCATTTCACCTTCCTTATCCAAAGGTGTTTCAAACTCATACACATTTGCAAAAGTGGGTATAGTATGCACAATAACATTTTCTTTTTCACTATTATTACCAGTATTATCAGCATCGCTACTGGAATATCTAGAAAAATTGCACTCAGAGTATAGTGTTTCAATGTCATCACATATATTAAAATTGACACCAAAGTCCATATTCAAAACGCCTCCTGTTGTTATTTTCTGCCTCTCCCTCTGGGGCTCGAATGCATTGTCCTGCCGTTCTGCGGTTCCCTGCTCTGAATCCAATGGTGCTGGTGGGTCTAAAAAAACCTCCCCCTCTTGCCCATTGTCAGTCATATTTTGTTGAAAATTGTTGGAACCCGCCCTACGACTAATTCTTTTCATAGGGTGTGAAGCAAACCGCCCTGGTGGAAAAGCAGTCTTATTTTGATATTCAGCACTGTCTCTACTAAGTTTTTTGTTTTTCCGAACTATATGAGATTTACATACTTATTGGTATGTTCCTTGAGAGGGGTTACCCTATTGAATTGCTGACAAAGGTTAAAAAGGAAATATATAGGGGGAGAAGAAACAAATATGCACCGATTTTGAGAAATGGAGGGGGAATGATAAAAGCATTAAATAAGGAGAATGTACAGACTGGTACTAGCAGTGGAGAGGATACTCCAAGATTTATACTTAAGTATAATGAGAAGGCATGTGATTTGAGTTCCAATCTTAGAGGTCTTTGGGATTACTTTATGGACCAGGATATGAAAGCAATATTGGGTGCACGCCCTGTTATAACATATGCAAGAGGTAATAATTTGAAAGATATATTAGAAAGGAATAGTAGTAGAGATGTAAGATCTAAGATGACCAAATGTGGTAGGTGCAAATCATGTAGGTACATCGCTGAGGGCACTTACCTGAGTATAGCGGGATACAAACGCACTCATTGCATGTCCTGGGGTTTGTTATTGTACCACTAGAAATTGTGTATACATAGCATCATGCATGACCTGGCATTCTACGTGGGCATGACGAACAGAAGTTTAAAAGAAAGAATAAGTGAACACTGTAGTTCTATAAGAAGGAGGGATGAACACAATGCCCTATATTTACATTCCAATAACTGTCAGGGATTCAAAAAGTTTTATTCTTTATAGTGGATAGGGTGAAACCAAATGCTGATTGTGACATCAAGAATTATGTAGCTAAATAAGGTTGAATGCCACGAAGTGGGCTCCTTAATGAATGTATTTCGTTGAAGCCCGTGTTAAAATATAAAGCACAATTCATTTGAGTAGAGAATGTTTGTTACACTGTTCATATTTGATACAAATGGGTTTAATATCTAACATGTATCATACACAATGGTTAACTAATAGTCATAAATACTGTACATAGAATATTTCAATATAATATCAGTTTTGAAATTGAGATTCTGTGTAAATAACAAGTAGTTTACTCATAAGTATATTCCAACATGCTAATTGGGTAGATTTTGCACAATTATATGATAACAGAGTATATTGCTGGCTAGGTAGGTGTGTGTTTATATATATGTTTATATATACATTTTCATTTTTATGTATTTTTATGCATTTTTAAAGCTAATTTTTTATTATAAGAAATTAAGAAGTTTTTTAGTTAATTAATTAATTAAGTGATTGTAACACCATGGTATTTAGGAAGGTTACTGGGTGTGTCTATCATTGACTCTGATGAAGCCAGTGTTACTGGCAGTCTATTGTTCTGTGGATTAAATTATTCTTCTCAACTCCTGGTTTGTGCCTCATTGTCCGATTTGCCAGTCCTGTGGTCTGAATTTTACTGCATTTTGTATAGGCTTTGGAGGTCAGAATACCCTCGGAGTGAGTCAACATGCAGCACAGGTCCAGAGCAGTAGGAAATAGGGAATGGCGCATGTGTAGTAGTGCGGTTTTCCCAGCAGGAAAATAGATGCCTGCTGTGTAAGCGAAGTGTTGAGGCATGTGTTCGGGTAACTATGAACCATGGGTATACATATAAATGAAGCAGAACACCAATAGTGTAGTGGTTTGAGCATCTGCCTAACGAAAAGGTATTCATGGTTCAAGTTCGACTGTAGCACATATCATTTTCCTTGTGGACTGAATGTCACTCTGCTGTAAAGCCGACATTTAAACATGTAAATATGAACGTGTGTATCGCATGGGACTATTAACCAGATCCCTTCAATCAAAGTGTTACTGTCATAATGAATAAGGCATAAGTAAGCACAAATAAGCAGCAGTAAACATATGTAACGCACAGTAAGCATAGGCGAGTGCGCCTGTGCGGGTGTAAGCAGCTGCCAGCATACGAAATGTATGTTTGTATGTACAGATGTTATATATATATATATATATATATATATATATATATATATATATATATATATATATATATATATATATATATACACACACACACACACACACACATATATATGTGTGTATAGATATATATCTACATACATGAAATATATATATATATATATATATATATATATATATATATATGTACATATGTATGAAGAATGAACGTCATAACAATAAAGCATACACAAGGGATGTGAAGGGAATCAAGAGCAATTATGGTATTATATAGTGCTGTCAGCATATGTCATAAAAAGCTGCCCAGGAGTGAGCAGAGCACAGCTACTCACACCACAGGCAGGGTTTTACCAGTGGGAGTAACACTGTTGAATTGCTAAGTCTACTTTACACACAGATGGAATGTAGTCCATGCTGGGACCACCAAAAATTGTAAAGCACAAATGGCCGTAATCCATAACCCCAGGAAAGGCACGTATGTGCAAATATATATGGTGGGAGACCCTGTGAATACACAAGGCAGGACAAAATGTGTGTAGGGCCCCAAACGCTCTGGAGAGGGCAATGTGTAAAGGTGTGTCATGGCTGCGATAACAAGTGGATAATGGATGTTACGCATGTAAATTCAACACAGGTGGGGTGGAGGAAATATTGGTATGCAATTATGGATCCAGGCATGCCAGGGTTGGATGGCCCGGTTCTAACGGACTGCCCCATAGAGGTCAGCTAGTTCGTAATAGGTATATATGCATACACACATGCAGACAACAATATGTTGAAGTGCATTCTCTGTAACACATGCATTCCATTTGTTGACATAAATAATAGGAATATGCACATACAAACATCAACAGTAGATGGAATAATAGGCTGTGCAGAAGAGGGATGGGTCAAATCACACTGTATCACATTCCACTTACCATTGGTAATCCGTACATGAACATATTGGAACATCTGTCCGCTGTATAACGTGCTAAATACCAATTACAAGATAACTGGAGTGAAGTGTCGGTGTCATAATGAATAAGGCACTAGTATGCTGGTGAAGCATATATAAACACCATTATGCATGTGTAAGTGCGTATGAGCGGGGAATGTATTGGTCTACAGACACACAGATGCATATATATTCATAAATATATATATATATATATATATATATATATATATATATATATATATATATATATACACACACACACACACACACACACACACACACAGATATATATATATATATATATATATATATATATATATATATATATATATATATATATAGACAGCAAGATATGAATATACATGTATGCATACATATGCAGATATATCTGCATATATTAATGTAAATAGATATATATATGTTACAGTAACTATACACATGTATATACCTAGGTTATGTTACAGCAGTTACGGGTAACATATGTTCAGACCGGGCTTATGTTGGTGGGACGTCCAGTAAACAAACGTCTAACTCCCACCCCCCAGCTAGGCCGATGAGACATACAGACATGCAATAAAGGTAAATACACCACTGCTTCCCAGACCAGCGGCAGGAAACTACCAGTGGGAGAGATCTTCAAGGTCTACACTTTAAACATGGACAGCGATGTCCCTTGTGGGACACCAAAAATTCTGTTCTTGTAGCCAAGCCCAGTAAAGATTGCTATGAACAGGATGTAGCTGTACACGGAACAGTAGGTTTTGCAAGCCTGATAACACATGGGTTGACACAACATACTACATGTGTCTCAAGATGGGGAGAGTGGGCAGTGTGTAGGGGTGTGTTCATACCCCACTTGTGCCCACAGTAAGGATGAGTGCTGTAGAGGAGTGGCAGGTAGAGGAACTATGGGTATGTGATTATGGGCCTAGGCATGCAGGTGTTGGCTGGCAGAGACGTATTAGGACTGCCCCATGGATGTAAGTAATATTCCAATGTGGGTATAGCAGACGCCCATACCACCCAAACCTTAAGAGCACATCTACTGGATAGTCCGTAAACCATTGGGGGAATACATAGGGACCATATCATTGAATTGTCCCCGATTACTAGGGGCGTCCATGATTACAAATCAGAATCTAACACAGTCCCAACTAAACCCTCCTAGAACTAGTGATATTAGGAGTAAAGGTGGCAGAATACACGTAATGAATAATGACAGCATGTAAGAGTCATAAACAGCATGTACCTCAGACAATGTGTATGAATACATATGTGCTCTGGGTCCGTCAATGTGTCAGGTTAATAGCACCAAACTTCTAAATGTCTCCCTGAGGTTGTTATGCAGTGTCCCTGATTCAGTGTTCATTCTTCCCCATTCGTATGAGAGGTCTGCTAATGAGAGAAAGCGCATGTTCCGCCGACTATCTTAGAAAGATGATAGAATAATAGGGTTGTGGTTACCACCTGTCCACCTTTGCGAGGGACACTCCCCTTTGGGCAGTTGTGTCCTGCAAAATAAATGTAATTATGGCAAATGTCCTGTGATTTAGGGCAAAGATTTCCTATATTGTCTGTAGTAGTTGCATAAAACAATTATTTTGTATCTGAAACACCTAAGTGTTATAAGAAACAGTATAAGCAACTATAATGCTACAAGAATAACCTTTTATTTCGGCAAAACAGTGAAGTACTCTCCTTTCTACTGGCTGTGGGTATGTGTTGCCCTGCAAAATCTGATGTCTCTACATACAGGTCCTATAGGGTTGCCACCTTTCCAAATGGCCAAAGTGGGACATGTTCTGTAGAACTGGTAGACTTTCCAGGACAAAACATACCTACAGCCATGCATAGTACAGAATTATACTTATTTGCACAAATAAAAGCTTATTCTAGTAAGATTTGAATTGCTTATGCTACTTCACATATCATATAGAAGTTTCATATATAAAATAACTATTTTATGCAAGTATTAAAGAAACATAGAATATAATACTGTCCTGTAATCAGGACATTTGCTATGTCTTGATCATTTTCGCAGGACACAATTGCCTAAAGAGGGACTGTCCCTCACAAAATGGGACAGGTGTTAATCCTAAAGTCCCATCTTGGCCAGTTGAAAAGGTGGCAAACCTATAATATGTATGCAGTAGCATGACTCAGCCGATGGATGTCGCTCCCAAAACTCAATTACTTGTCTGTATTGAAGAGTCTCAGTTCCCATGTATCAGCCAGATGGGAGCAGATTGTATGAGGAACACACAAATAATATGATTAATTCACTGGACAGACCGCTGATTCCGTACAGTCGAACGCCATGCCATTACCTAATGGGCAGCCATTCCCAATACTGTAGTCATGTAGTCTGATGTAATAGGCATCACAAGGTGGGAGCAGATTGTATGAGGAACACACAAATAATATGATTAATTCACTGGACAGGCCGCTGATTCCGTACAGTCGAATGCCATGCTGTCGCTTAATGGGCAGCCATTCCTGATACTGTAGTCATTTAGTCTGATGTAATAGGCATCACAAGGAAATATTGTAGTCCTCGCTCCCACCCAGGGATGTGAGTGACAGATGCAAGCACCAATGTCAGTGCATTTGCAAGTGTGGGAGTGAGTGGGTGTAAGCGTGTTTGGCTACCAGTATGCGAGTATTGCACTGGTAAAGCAATGTAGAGGCTAACCGAGTGTAAGAAGCTGTAGCCAGAGGTCAGCAGTGCTTAACACTGTGCAAACCCACGCACACCCACTCCCAACTGCTTTAATGTGCCTTACTCCCTCCGTATCCAATGGGCTTGTTCTGCCCTGCAACCAAATAAATGTCCTTTGCAAGGGTCGGAACCAGGACCCTGCGCACACAGCTAATGTGAATTATCAATATGTCATGGCAGATATACAGCAATGGATAGTGCCACAAACATATCATACAGCGCAGTCATTCAACAGTATAGGAATGTATCCCATCATGTAGATGCATATGTGAGTGTTTATGTCCTACATATAGGTACATACATATATAGAGATATATCAGGAACATGCCATGTGGCAACAAATCATTACAAACAAATGAAACGGGAAACACCAGCAATGCCTGTATTATGCAGTGGTATTGCTCTATGTGATCTCAAGACTTCCTCAGATAGACATGTGTCATTTATACATGCAAATAGTTGTACATTGGCCGTATACATCACTCTGTGCTTGTAATGTACATTAACACAATAGTACCTGTCCAGTCATTATGTGTGAACAGTACTCTTGCAAGGTGCTGTGTGTAACATCATCATCATGATAAAGGTAAATGGGGTAACCATAGAGGGACCGGTAGTGTTGTGTGTACAATGGGGTCATCCTCATCACGTGTACCTGGACCATGTAGGAGTGATGTAAATACCAGGATTGTGTGCCTGAGGGACAGGGTTGAGGATAACAGGAGTATGTTGTGATACATATTACAAGGGTTTCATGTGTCCAGTGGATACGCGTGTGTAATGGACAGCTATGTATAGGGCAGATGTTGTCCTAGGAGCCGATTGGCCTTATGTTTATGTAGTTGAGGGTCGGATGTAGGGGAAGGAGTGTAGGTATGGCCATGGAGGAGAGGTAGGATCACAGAAAAGACAGCATACAGGGTTGGTATATGACATGTGGGGGGGATACACTCCAGAAGGGGATGGATGTTCGGCATTCACAAGCCCATGGGAACAGTGGGATGGAGGTCCCCAGCCATGGGCAACTGCCACTGCACCTAAACAGCTGCAAAGGAGGCAGTGCTGGGGGCTGTCCAGGAGGGGCAGCATCACCCTGTATATGGGACACTCTGCCCTTGAGCTGGCATATCTGGCTTTGGAACCCCTTAGTGAGCCACCAACGCAACACGTCTGGGACCACATGACAGCAGACATGTACCTGTCTGGTCCCACTCCCAGGGGGGCATGCTCCATCCTCAGTGGTGGTACCACCAGAAGGTGGTGCAGAGCCAACAGAGGTTGATGTCTAAGGCTGGGCCCCAGATGTGCTAGTGCCCGGTGCCATGGTCAGCTAAAGTGGAACAGGAGGTTCTGCCGGGACCTCCCAACCCATTCAGCCTATGGTGTTGCAGTTTAAACCCACATATGGCTTAGTGATATACAACAGCATACAGGATTACCTATGACAATATGCATAGATAGCACCATCAACCCAACACAACAGCATACAGGATTATCTACAACAGTATGCATAGATATCACCATCAACCCAACGCAACAGATGGTATACATTTGCAGAGGGAGCACAAAACATGCATATATACTGCATGCCATCTGTACAATGTTTAGTAGATGTGTGACCACAGCTATGAACAGTTGCCCATTATTTGCTTGTCACTGGGAACCCCAGACAGTGTCTGTCATACCACTGTCTCATGTGACACATGTCCATTCAGGGATGCGATGGCAGTAACACATCCCTATCATCATGTACTGTCTGCATTCCTCACACCATGCTTCTGCTGTGCACAGGTGTGTGTTCAGTGTGTAACACAGGAAACAAATGGTTGCACACACTAACCAGTTCACAGATGGCCCTACAGATGGGGGTCCCTCATGAACAGAGTACTGTCATGTCTGTATTATAACATGCAGAATAGCCATTATCACACACATGTTAAACAGGCAGTAGTCTCAATGCAGCATAGCTACGCTTACATGCTGTAGTAATTTGCGGCACATCACCCTCTTGTCTTTAGGCTATTTCCCACTATGGAAAATGATTGAGGTGCATCCAGATATCATCTGTGATGCCATGTCTGAACACCACATCTAGGTACCACTCACAGCGACTGTCATGGCCAAATAACAACATGTTTTCCCTAGATAGTGTACTGTGTTTATCATGTGGATGGCTATGGGAACACCATCACAGCTGTACCACATGCAATCAGCTAGAGTAGGACTGCAATAGGTGCAGAGGCCATCACCTGACCATGTCCATCACTTACAATACACATGCTGCTGCTGTGCAGGTGTACTCATTCACATCCACTAGAGAGTGTGTGGGTGGGACTGGCAAAGTACACCAGGGAAGGGCTTGGAGACTTAACACTAAGCATTGTCTGCCACACTCTGAACAGTACAGGGGTCAAACCACTGACTGACTACTCATTACTATTACATGTGCATGACGTTACTACATGTGCCACAAAGGCGACATGTTGCTGTGCTGTAAGAACATATATGTGTGTAGGTGAGTGACATCTGCAACAGAGATATAGTAGACATACATTAGGTGTGGCACACATGGCTGTCCACGTGAACAGATGCCAATGTCACCACAAACACACTCTCTAATGGACACGCATTGACACTCTTTGCCAGGGCCACAAATACACAATCTAACTACTTAGTTTACCACACTGCAGTAATGCACAGGACTAAATGCACCACAGGGGATATCTGGAGGTTCTATGGGCTAGGGCATGTGAAAGTGCTTGACATCTGTTGGTATGCCAATGAGGGTTATACTGGGAGTGACTGTGGTTGGGAGCATCACAACCCACATGCAGACACAAGGTGCCAGTACTTGCATGCAGGTATGCATTGCTTAATGGGTGTGTAGTGGTTGGCTGTGCAAGATGGCTGTACAAGTCTGGGTGAGGGGTAATCCTTGGCATCACTTCACCCAACAATGGTGTGCAGTGCAGGGGTGTAGTGTCTGCAATGTCCCACACAGATGGGTACTGCATTATCTGGCCTGACATCCTGGTTACCAATGTGTATGGCCATAGCTTTGCAATGCATGCCATGTCTATGTTTGATAGTCCTTCACATGGACATTGCCTGGGATGTGCATGTCCCACAATACTGTACAGTGACATGTACAGGTATACCTGGTTTGGCAGACACATGTTGTGTACACAGCCTGTTATACCCCGATATGCCAATACTGGCCTGGTGTGGCAAAACCTGCTTATGATGAGCAGGTTGATCCTGCACCTGCATTGATAGTATGATACAGGTATTCCGTGGTTTCAGTGGCATGGGTTCATACAGGGCACATGTGTACAGCATTGTCTGGCCTCTGTGGATCACATTTAATGGCACCACATATGTTGCAGGCATTCAGTGCGGAACATAGTGAAGGCACAATGTCTGCTTATATGTGCCTATTGTACCGCTGTACAGGGTGCTATGTCCTCTGCAGGCCACTGCATTCACACCATGCCTACTATCTGTCATCAATGTGCATGGTACTAGCAACATAGCGGGATATCCTAGGCAAGTTTGTTTGTGCATGGCACATGGGTGCGAGACATATACCAGGTACTAGCAGGACTGCATTCTTTGTTCACCAGGCCTTTTGCCAGATGTATGGGTATGGCTTGCCAACACAGTCCCGTGGCTGACTGACAGCTGTACTCCTCATGAGGTGGCCAATGTGTCATAAGACGTACACCATATAGGAAAACTACAAAATCCACTCCTAAACATGTCCAATGGTAAGACAATCATGGCCACCTGTACACAGGCTCTGACAGACAAACACACATTTGCCATGTCCTCTATACAAACCCCTACCTACCTACTGTATCATACTGCAGCAATACGCTTTTAGGGCACACACTACAGTGAATACTGGGTTGCGGCATGCCTACAGGTGTATACCTAGGTGGGTGACAACAGCAGGAATGACAAAGGTGGTCATGCGATTTGTACAAAGAGTGCATACTCTACAAAGCACTGTACTTGTCTCACGTAGGCAGACACACACTTGGCATGTCTGGGATTAGAACACCGACCTAACTCCTTTATTACACTACAGCATTACACAGTTACAGAATGCCCTACCGAGATTACTGAGACACAGCACTCCCAGAGGTGTATTTGTAGATGGGTGACATAATCAGCTTTGCCAAAGGTGGGTATAAGAAAGGTATGGCGTGTGAGCAGACTAAAAGCATTACTCAGTCCTCAGGCAGATGGGGACAAACACACACACACACATGGCAAATCTGGGATTAGAACACTGACCTAACTACATTATTACACTAGAGCATTACGCAGTTACAGAATGTGCTGCTGAGATTACTGGGACACAGCACTCCCAGAGGTGTATTTGTAGATGGGTGACATCATCAGCCTTGCCAAAGGTGGGTATAAGAAATGTATGGCATGTGAGCAGTCTAAAAGCATTACTCAGTCCTCAGGCAGACGGGGACAAACACACACACACACAGCAAGTTTGATATTAGAACACCGACCTAACTACTTTATTACACTACAGCATTATACAGTTACAGAATGCGCCACCGAGATTATTGGGACACAGCACTCCCAGAGGTGTATTTGTAGATGGGTGACATCATCAGCCTTGCCAAAGGTGGGTATAAGAAATGTATGGAGTGTGAACAGTCTAAAAGCATTACTCAGTCCTCAGGCAAATGGGGACAAACACACACGGTGAGTTTGTGATTAGAACACCGATCTAACTACTTTATTACACTACAGCATTACGCAGTTACAGAATGCGCTACTGAGATTACTGGGACACAACACTCCCAGAGGTGTATTTGTAGGTGGGTGACATCATTAGCACTGCCAAAAGTGGGTATAAGAATTGTATGGAGTGTGAGTAGTCTAAAAGCATTTTTCAGTCCTCTGGCAAATGGGGACAAACACCCATGCCACTGGTGGGAACAGAACACCTGCCTATTTAGAGATCACTATTACAATAGTGCACAGTTACGAGTCACGCCACACAGACTACACATTTTAAGGCTGTCATTATGACCTCCTAGGAATGTGGACATCAACAGGGATGCTGGCAGTTAAGATGTACATTCCTGTGAACCTGTGTGTTTAAAGTAGGAATCCATCCTGACCTGGAGTATGCCCATCTGTGGAATGGACGACTACTATCACTATACATGGTTACAATGGCCATGCCCATACACAGAGGCACATAACTGACACAAGGTGTCACTGGGCATGCTCACACACTTAGTAGCACAGGGCTGTTTGGAATGCACTATGTGTCCGTCTACACAAGGTTATACTGGGCATGCTCATACACTTAGTAGCAGAGGGCTGCCTGGCATGCACTCTGACTCAAAACATGGAAAGCCACAGTGGCCATGCTATTACAGGTAGATGTAAAGAGCACATTATAATGGGTTCTGGTGTTAGTAGTTGTCATTGTTAGCAGGAACGCTGCTACATATATTTGACACTGGTCTTTTACACAATGTCTGCTGCTGTCCATCACCTTAGATGTACCATCCTATACCAAACACAATATCACCACTTGTAGTGATGTCTTGCTAGGAGTGGAAACTGCTTGACCAACACAATGAGCCTTGCTAGAGGTGGCAACTGCTTGAACAACACAATGAGCCATTGTCCTGCTGTAAGTACAAGGTTGTCCAATGTTTGTCATTCTGGGATGGCATGACTGACAGTAGACAGGCCTTTGACACATATCACATACATCCATAATTCAAGGGAGTGGGGATAATACCCAAGTCACATTCGCCCATACAGTGCCACTCCAAGGCAAATGCCCTAAACACAGGATAACACCCTGACACCTACAGGACAACTGCATTGTATGCGTATGCTAACCAGTGTTAGATGTGTAATGTCCATAATCACAGCTGCTCAATGTAGATCCAACAATAAGGAGTATTGACATCTGTGCAGTGAGGAACACCTGGCTGATGGCTCTGTAGTGCACAATAGCACTACCACCATATACCTCAGAACCAGACATGTGGGCCATAACACAGGTACGGACCGCTCCAGGTGGTGGTGTCCCCACATACATGGAGGCCACTCACATGTACTGACCAGTACCCCCACAAAAGGCATCACAGATGAGTCATGTGCAGGATACAGTGTCATATATTGTATTCTAGGATGTAAACCTCAGACAACACCATGCCCTCGGACCACCAACACGCATCCATACATGTTGTAGGAAACATAAGAGTACACCACTATGTGACCCTTGACCAGTGGACTGTACCAAGCTCTACATCAACTGTAGAGAGTACCCATGTACTGACAGAGTTGCATCATGTGTCATGCAATGCAATGATACCACTGTCTGTAACCAGGTCAGCTGTACACATACCAGGGGCCCTCCATTATTTACAGCATTAGCAGATGACTGTTGCTGTACACCAGTACACACTCTCATATGTGGATATGACATGCATGTACCTGCCCTGGGTATGTACATGCCACACACACACACACACACACACACACACACACACACACACACACACACACACAACATACATGTAAATAGCATAGCTGTTGTTGTCCTTTGTGCAAACAGGTGGCTACAGCCATTACACACATGCACATGGAATGTAGGTCCATGGCTGCTAAATGCTAACAGTACATAAGGTCTGATATCAATGTTGACAGAGGTAACATTCCCTCTGTACCGGTCACCCATTACATGTATCATATCATACAACAGTCCTTGTGTCATGTATGTCATTACACATGTCCACAAATTGCAATGCCTACAAATATGCCTAAATGACAGGATTTTAGGACCTACACACATGTACATGTAGTGGTGTGTGTTCAGATACCATGTGTGCAGTTGCTGATGTATGCAGGTGACGTGTATCCTAGTACATCATGCAGTTGCAATGCAGCCTCAACATTGCCAACTGTATATGGTCATATGCTGAATGTACGGAAAGATGTACCTCAGGTATGGACAGATGTGTGGAAATAACTAAGTGGTGAGGCATCTTTGCAGATGGATGTTTGCTGAGGACAGCTCACATGTGTGTCACAAGCAGTCCTACAATAACCTGTGTAACCGGTAAACAATGGTTTCATTAATTGAAGGACATAACACACATCTTAGACAGCGGTCAGGGTGACACCGAAGGTAAATCACTTGACACCTGTTAACAGTTAAGACGTTCCGTGTGCATATATCAGCACTGTTGCCAAAGGAAGCATCAGTACACTTTGTAACTCATGCAATACTGCTGTAAGTCTGTCATACATATCATGAGTTAGGCAGGTCTTTGATTCACAGTACTGGCATGTGTGGTTGCGTGTGCATCCATATATGCCATCTATGGTGGGGAATACATCTCAATTGTTACTCACTCTCCTGTACACTAGTGTACACATCTGTACAGACTGCAATGTAGAAAGCAGGACATAGCAGGGGCGTGTATCTCACACGTGAGGTATCTGTATGTGCATGACATAGGTGTTTTCAATACTGAATGCCACAGTGTGTGTATGTGTGTGTGTGTGTGTATGTATGTATGGCTGCCTGGTCCCTGGAGTGAAGATGTATGTTACCATACTGAACTGATAAGACCCCACCCCCATCCAGGCTATGCAATCTACTATCCGTGTTGATGTCCCCGATCTTAAGCCATACCGACTACCTGTACATGTGTATTCACTGTGTCACATCATGTAGGTGCACAGTACTGTAATGATGATTTGCACATAGGCAGGGGTCCTCACCTCAACAGTAGCAACTGTGTGTGAGTGTGTGTTACTGTGTCAGTGAATCCGTGAGTGTGTGGGTGTATTACTGTGTCACTGAATACATGTGTGGCAACACCTGAGTGTGTGTGTGCAGTTGTGTGTTGGCATCCTGTCATGGGAACGCGTATTACTGCTTCCCAATGAGCCATCACACTTCCCACTGGCCTCTACTCTTGTAATCAGCTAGACCACTGTCTTATCTCACCACTCCATGTAACTGCACCTGTGATGTCACCCAGTATGGATGTCACGTTTGTAGCCACAGTAGCATAATACACAACTATCATGCTCTTGGATCAGTAGACATGTTTAGAACGTGGGACATTCTTACTGTTATATGGCAGCTACACTTTGCATGCTGGTATATTCATACATACCTGTGAGTAGTCCACATTGACATATGGGACACTAACTGCAAACACTGACATTCACCGGCACGTGCAATTAGACCTGAAGGAGGACAGCAGAACATCATGACCAACATGCAGTTACTGTTGTTACACAAGACACATACTGTTAACAGTACGAAATGCATTGTACACCTGTAGTACATGGTATGTCTGCTGTCTGTCAACAGTACTCAACAATTGTAAACTACACTTATCTTCCTAGTCTGTTCACCCTGTGCATTAGACCATATGAGCATGTCCCTGCACCGATGGTGTGGATATCAGGGATGTGGCACAGGCATCATCATATGCACAGGGTAATTATGTTTGCCAGAGGCCTAGGCTGCACCATTGGATGACATCATGTATGTGGGTTAGGGCCTTTAATCTAATTGGGCGTGTGTGGATGTTATGCATGTGTGTGATGCGGTGCCCTACATATGTTTCCAGTGTGTGCATGGATGTATGCACACAGCTCTGGCATGTGTCTGGCCTACAGAGGGGTATTATTGACAGCTGCGGACTGTACAGGCCAAGTTTTACAGTTCATGGTGTCCGGCCATGGACATGTGACCTGTGCCTGACAGGGGTTGCACGGGCACTACCAGGCAGAGGTGCAGATTGGGTACTGTCTGATAACACTTGTCCACTGGAACTGTGTCCCTGTTGGGACAGTCCGGGGCCATGTGCACGTGGCCTGCTGTGTCATGGTGTGGACAGCACAGCACCAAATGCACTGCTGCTGCTACCGTCACTATGGGAGTGGACATGTGAGGTAGCTCATGCATGTAGACCTGAAATAGGTGATGTAGCAGGCCTACGTCCACATGCCCGATGCCTCACTCCTACCAGATGTTCCAACACAGGCAGCTCACGCTCGTGGATTGTCATACCATGGTCAAGGACTACAACCATGTCACCGAACCGTCTAGCCAAAGCTTCAGCAATCTGCTGTTGAGCATTTACCATTGCCTGGATGTTGTTGTTTAAAGGACGGACAGCAGCCCTTTGAAACCTCTGATCTTCTCTGTTGTGCCATTCAGCCCTTGCCTGTGCCTCCTTTACAGCCTGAAATATGCATCTGGTGACACCAGCTGCTGCACTCTGTCTTGCAGGAGCATGTTGGCCAGAGGTCCTCCTATGAGCAGCACTGGCCACATGCCTGTGTGGGGCACCACCAGTCAGTTGGCTGACACCATGGTGTGCAGACACACCTTCCATAGCCCCCACACTTTCCTGTTCCAAACTACCACATGCCAACTGTCGTTCCTTTATGGCCATTGGTGATGCGGAATGTGCAGGTTTGGGATCTGTGTACGGGGATGAGGGGGATATAGCTATAATGGCAACCAATGGCACAGTTTCAGCCCCTGACAACCCTGCCTGTGCCTCAATCATATGTTCATCATCACTGCTAGAGTCTGTGGGGACACTAACATTAGATGGACCGCAGAAGGGCAACGCACCTACATCACCTGTGAGGGCAGACAAGAACTGTACATTACAATCTATACAATAGACACACACACACACACACACACACACACACACACACACACACACACACACACACACACACACACACACACACACGCATGTGATATGACAGAAGGCATGCAACATGCATGTGATACAGCAGACAGCATGCAGCGCAGACAATAATAGTGGTAGTTATCATACATCCCTGGGTTGCACACAACAGCATGCATGTGTCATAGCAGATGGCATTTAAATTACACAATCATAGTAGTATTTAGCATACATCCCTGTGTTACACCATGTAGACCAGCACAGGTTAACAGTACACTTGTCTGATGTGTGGCATATGACCTTGACAATCGCATGTAGTATGACATGTGATTTGCTGATATGTGCAATGACATGCATACATGTTTAACACAATGGTGTCCTGTCAAATATACTGTGGGGTAATGGTGTCCCAATGCAGTGTTGTCTATCCGTCCTACAGATATACTGCACATTTAGCTGATGTGCATGGCCATTGCAGGTAATCATGAGGCATCTCTATTGCTATACAGTGTGAGTTACAGACACAGTTCATAGCCATGGCTGTGTTCAGATACAATACATATATACTGTGGAATGTGACCACATCACTGAGGTGTATACACACTAAACCATGATGTGGAATGTGTGACATAGGTCTCTGAAGGGTATACGGATGACACCCCTGCACATCTGCAACCATATTGCTGCTGCCTGGCAACTATGGCCAGACATGGTGAACACGTTGGTACACCATGTCCCACATGACATCTGTGTACCACACATACACACACACACACACACACACACACACACACACACACACACACACACACACACACACACACACACACAGACACATGAGGAGCAAGTATGACATTGATGTCTGACACCAGCAAGATGGATGTACTGTATCTGTGGACTGATGTGGATACTGTACAGTGGACTGATTTCATGCTGTGACACCCTCACGATGTTCAACACATCTTATGTGGTGGATTGATATGGATTGATGTCACGCCTACACAAGATGTGCACAGGCCTGTAGGATGTCTAGTGTTCCACATCTACAATATAACCATTACACAAAGGCCATAGTTGGACCATGTGTAGCCATTGTATGACAGGGTGTGCCCACAAGCACATTACATCTACTGTGTGTGTTGCTTCATGTCTCTGGCCATCCTCCATGGCCATGTGTGTACATGTGTTGGCCAAATTATTGTGACGGGCATCTATTTCACATGTGTGTGTTGTCCCATATGACATACACCCATAGATGTCATATGCTCCACTGACGACAGGATTATGCAGGCAAAGGGTGGTAGTGTTGCAGCCAGGCCACTAGATGTCATAGACATGTCAAGATAGCACATCACATTGTGTGACATTCATTGCAGGGCTATGATCCACACCAGTGAATCCTGTGGGCTGGCCATACTCCAGCCCACTGTGTAGTACTGTTTGTATTCCCCACATGTGTAGTTCTGATCTGTAGTACATGTCCCTACAGTGAACAGCAACTCCACCATTGTATGCACAACTGTCCACATATCTGGCAATGACAGTTTGTGAGGATTCATGTTGGTGAGGTGATTCACGTAGTTTGCAAGTCTTGCACATGGGTTGGCATTGTGATGCATTGCAGGTCCAACCTGTATATTGTGACAAGACCATACATTATGTGTACATATGGTAAATGGCCACATGGCAGATAGATCTGTGCATTACCGTGCCTGATAAATTATAACAGTCTCACCTGCAAAGGGCTGCTGTCGCAGCGGAATGCCAGAGGTACCTAAATAGAAGTAACACAGCAGTATGAGCATTATCCATACCTGTATGATGGCTACACGGTGCAATGTGCATGTTAACACATACACCAGTACATTAGACAATACTATACAGAGTAGCATACTATAGTATGCGGCATGTGTGTATACATGCCTTGCATATGATGTTACATTACATATTGTACAGTGACACATGCAACTATATGGAATATAGTTGTTATAGGTGCAGAACTGACTTACCAGGCAACTCCAGGCTCAGTGGTTGAGAGACACCCACTTCCACAATATCGGCTGAGGCTTGTGGATGTTGTTCTGCAGGTGTCCCCACATTTGCCAGTAGCTCCTCGGTACGTGTGAGTGGGGGCTGGGTTGGTGGTCCACCACCTGTTGCACCTTGTTCCCTGGTGATTGCATTTGCACACTATTTCGCCCATCTAATGAGGTCTGTACAGTGTCTATGCACCTGCTGGTATGTGCGGTTGTGGCCACCCACATCATTAACTCTCCTGCGAAGTTCCATCCACAGGGCATCCCACTGCTGTGCATCCTGTGGCTCATGGCTGAACAGGATATCATGATTGTCATGTATGTATGGGATGAGGGCCTCATCCTCCAAGCGGGTATAAGGGGTAGCCTTGCACGTGGCATAACTGGAAGACATAATGATGGAGACAGGTCACAGTAACTCAAAGAGACATATAGAGCTACAGCTGAACATGCATGTGTATCACATTTATTACAATTAAATAGTTGTATTTGTAAATCTACATGACACTGACACCACTGACATGTTTGTGTCACACACATGTGACACTCAGTGGTGAGTGGATATTATCACCATATATGTGTGTGTGTGTCACCTGATTACATTGCTCATACTCCATGTAGATGCTGTCTTGATGTGGGCATGTCTGTTTGCCCGTACTGGTGTTCCTACCTATCAGTACATGGCTCAATGTGTCCACATTAATGCAGTCGACCATGATGCTGTGTATATGTCACATATAAAGACTTACACTGCCTTAACAGACATGACCTGTGACCCTGCAGACTTGCTCATGTAAGTGCCATATACATCTACACAGCACTGTACAGCAATTCAACATCCTGCCATGTATCACCTGTGTTGCACATGTGATACACATGGGACACTGGCTAGCCAGATGGTATTTGCAGGGATGGATATCAACTATAGCATGTACAGTCAAAGTCAACTAGTAGGCTATATGCCATGGGCTATGTATGAATCTAGGATGAAAGGTTACCTGGCTGTAGCCGTCAGGCGGGTCTCTGGGGCCAGGTGGAGCAGTGCCACATTACTGATCCACAGGGTTAACTGTACATTTACCATGCGGTCATCACACCATGTCTGAGAGGGGAGCGATGTGCAGCTTTGCTGGACAGGAATGCATAGGATGGCAGGACTATGTAAAGTGTGTGGGACAAGGATCTGTCCAGCATGTGGTGATCCTAGTACTAGGAAGGTGGATGTCCATGAAGTATGTGTTTGAGATCAGGATGTGTGCATGTAGCATGTCCAACATCACTGGGTTGGACATGGATTTATTCAGAGTATGCATCATGCTACATAGTGGAAATGGGGAATGGGAAGGCTGGTGTAGGCCATCTGCACATGGCCAATACCCCTTAAAGGAAATATGTGATCTGATATGGGTCACAAGTGTTGTGTATGGCTGGACAAGGATCTCAATATTCATGGATGGCACCATGTCATGATTAGGGTTGCCACATATGACTACCTGACAGGTGTGGTGACATAGCTATCACAGGAAAGACAACTGCCCAGCTGCATCCCTTACACACAGTGCCCATTATGTTGACCGCTGCCTAGGTGTTAGTTCATGGGTACAGGGTTACTAACATAGGGGTGACAATGCAATATGTAGCTGTCAGATTGTGGCCATATGTCATACACACCTCACCCCTTCTGTATGTTGTCCACAACACTCTTGAGTCAGCTATTGCTCCTAGGTCATATTCATTCGCATACTTCAATAGGCAGATGCCTTCTGTTTGTCTGTGTGGTATGGACTACAATGAGAGGGAATGCAATTAATTAACCCTGTCTTACTGTAGCTGGCACTGGTGTGATGAGCATGTATTATTCAGACACCTTCTGTAGTGTTGGCTCTGCCAGCAGTCCCATTGCAAAACACTCCTGTGACATAGGAATGTACATCTAGTATACCGAGTGTAGGTGGAACACAGTATGGGTGATGATGTCCTATGATCTGGCAAGGTTATGATATGCAGTGTGAAATCAGCCTTACTGTCATCTACATCTGTCCTGCTGACATCAAATAATTTGATCAAGGTTCATGGCCTTTCAGACCAGACTCAGCAGGGTAGTAGTGCAGTACTTCCAATTATCAGTGGTGTCTCCCCCTTTGTGAGTTGTGATACCTGTTGGTGTGCACCATTCAGTGTGTACACAGCCTGACATGGAGCTATGTTTTACATGATGTGTACATGGAGAGCAACTTGTTTTGCCATATGTGTATGATACAACCTGTGATGTGGACAGGTCCCATGCAGCCTGAGTGCCGCTTGCACCTGCATAGTTGTGGGTACAGGGGCTCTGAGGTGGACATGGATATATGATTGTGTACCTGTTGGGGGGGGGCAGTGTGTTCATGTTATCCAAGACCCTATCTGGATTGCTTATTCATGCTCAGCACTTGTTCAGAACTTGTAAGCACTATGTAAGCTACTACTTACTATAGCACTCAGTCTTCCTCATTACCTAGAGGTAAAGAGGTTTTGTACATACTTTTCTCACTTGCTTAGAGTAAAATAGCTCTTGTACTCACTTTCCTGACTTATCTAGGAGAAAATAGTTTTATATTCAGGCATGTCCAAGGGTCAGCTGCCAGTGTTCTCTCCTGTCTATCTGATGAATCTGGACATCTTGAGGCAATGTAGACATTGCCTCATGAACACAGACAACCCTCTCTGCCTACCACCCAACACTATAACCTGTGAGAGATGCACTTATCTAGCCAAACTGGAGGTAAAGCTCTCTCCAACCAATCCTGACCCTGACAGTCATGTAGAGAAGGTAAACATTCGCACCACACCACACTCATCACATAGTCTCACTGAATCTACCCCACCATTAACTGAGAAAACTACTCATGTACCAACTCATTAGCTCAACGCTTTCTGGAATTCATAAACACCAATGCCCTGGATCAACATATCCACATACCCACCAGGGGCAATAATATCCTAGACCTAGGCATTATCAACATGAGTGACCGGTGTTCCACACCTGAAGTCAATTCCTCGTTGGTCCGATCTGACCATAAGCTGAACACCGTTGATAAACACATCCCACCCCCACCCCCCATTAAGGGAACCACAGTATAATATGTCTACAAAGCCAACTTCATGCTTCTTAAGACAGATGTGGTGAACGTCATGACACCCATGCAGATGGACAATAATGTTACAACTGCTGAATCCTACACAAGTGCACTCTATAAGCACTTACACGAGTGCATGGATCGTGCTGTCCTAAACAGAGCCAAGACGCTATACTCCTAATTAAGGAATCCAATCTGGTGGTCCCCTGCCATAAACAAACTGTACAACAGGAGGAAAACACTATTGCAAAAGAGAGTACAATCCCATGCGTGGAGGAGCTCCCTGGTCAGCCTCAGTAAGAAGGTTAGATCCCTTATAAGATCCTCCAAAGCTAGCTACAAAAACAAAACCGCCACTAATTCCAACAACAGCCACAAATCATTCTATAGCTATGTCAAATATCTCAATGTCAACATCCAGATCTGCTCTGAGTTACAGCACAAAGGCACGAACATTACAGAACCAACTGATATTGCCAACATCCTGGCAGATAGGTTCAGTGCAACCTTTTCCCCCTCTCACCCCGTAAAGGGCCCATATCTATACAGGAAGAGTGCAGAGTTCCTGTACTCACAACTACGTGGATAAAAGCTGCACACTCTAAAGCCAATATTACAGCATCCATGGGACTGGACAACATCCCAGGCTGTGTTTTACATGAACTTCAGAATGTACTGGCTCCCCACCTATGCACCATGTTCAATAATAGCCTCACATCGGGCTTTGTTCCCCCTGAATGGTGCACAGCAACAGTTATCCCACTCCACAAAGGTGGTGCCACAACAGACCATGGGACCTATTGCCCTATAGGCCTGACTAGCCTGGTCTGCAAGGCTATGGAGCACATCATCATAAATCTCACTCACAGAGACATTGGGTACCTCCAAACCTTTGATCCCTCCCAGTTTAGCTTTGTTAGGGGCAGACCCTGCCTCCTAAACCTGGTGGACTTCTTAGAGACAGTTATCAAGGCATTAGATGAGGGTAAGGAGGTCCACACAGCCTACCTAGGTCTCTCAAAGGCTTTAAACACCATTCCTTCTTCTGGTATTATCGATCCACCTGAACATTAACCCCTACGTCATGTGATGGTTTGCAAAGTGGCTCACGGATAGAACCCACACAGTGGGAGTTGCATACCCTAGGTCCAACTGTATACCATTTACAAGTGGCATCACCCAGGGCTCAGTCCTAGGACACTTCATGTTTGGTATATAATTCTCTGACGTACAGGCAAGCACAGGAGGGCTTTGGCTGAAAAGGTTTGCAGACGACTGCAAACTAGGGGACATAATTGTTTCCCCAGCTGTTACAGACACCCTCCTGAAGGGACACACTGAGACGGATACCTGGTGTCAATATCATGGCCGCAAGCTGAATGCCAAAAAGTGCATAGTCATCCCCTTTGGATATAACTAATTACCCGTGGACTACCACATAGGTGCTAGTCCCCTACATACAGAAAAGGTATTAAGAGATCTGGGAACCTCAGTAGATGGCAATCTCTCCTTCGATACCCATAATGACAAGGTGGTTAGAATATCCTTCTATGTGGCCCCCCCAATCTGTAATGGGTTCACATCCAGAACAAAGAAGGCCATTGTGCCTCTCTACTCATTACTTAGTAGACCCATTAAAGGATACAACACCCCATTTGGGATATACCTTACAAGACAACTGCAACAGCTTGGAATACCGCAACAGTACCACACCAAGAGGATTACTGACCTCAAACAGATGACCTATGCAGCCCAACCTAAGAAACTCCAGCTGTACTCGGTTGCATACCGCATACTCATAGGTGATCTCTGCTTGACATACAAGGCCCATGTCCAACCCAGTATTGCTGGATATGCTCCACCTAAACAGAGGCCCCTGAGAGCCACATGCTCTAGGGATATACACCTAACCACAACGATGACTAGGACGTGCTGGATGGATAGATTCCTGACCCAGAGACTCCCCATGCTTTGGAACATGATTCCAATGTACATCAGGCAGGGCCCCTCACTAGCACTCTTCAAGGGAAACCTTGACGTGTGGTTGGGAGACAGACATGTACCTCGGGGATCACTGCAGTGGCTCTGCTGCACAGAGGCACAGGGAACTAATGGCTCTGCCATTCAGAGGCACAGGGAACTAACCTATGGGGGTGGCAAAAGCCAACACACTCTAGCTAGGCTTATAAATACCCTTGGTAAGACAGTCTAGTACCACCTTTGCACTTATTACATGTCTTATGTGCCTGGATAGTTAACTAGCTCTTCCATTTTACTTTGCTATCATGCTGATAAACTGTCGGGTGACTACAAGTCATATGTAGCCTGTTATTGTGTATTGTAAATGCCAATAGACATAACTAATGTTTGCCTAACATAACAGTAATGCTATGTAACTTGTAATACATATCTGGCTACAATACTGTACATTACACGGTTATTGGCACAATATCCCACAATGCAAATCATAATTGCACAGTGGGCCAACCTTCGACATGTTATTCTCAGTAATACACCCATACATATGGCTACTGTTGCAATATATCAACATATACTATCCCCTGTTATAGCACATACTTATTGGACCAGCCCTGTCACTGACAGCAGCTGGTGAGGAATATTTGTGTTCACAGCCCTTATATAGCATCCCTTGTGGTGTATGTGGTGTTTGCCTTGTGACCTACAGCAGTACACACATAAATACTACAAGCGTTACTATGCTCAACAATACAACACTACAAGATAACTGTTTCCACTATATGGATTACGTGCACTTTAAATATTACAGAACAGGTACTAAATACACAGAGTGTTCTACATACCTTATTAGTAACCCGAGGTGTCGTTGACTGTTGATTCAATCCTTTTCATTTTGTATTTCAATCTTCTTGGTAACTTTCTGCTGGTATATACGGATGGTTTGAATGTGTGATAAGCCATCCTCTTCTAGTTACATATCGGTAACATGTGCTATCCTGACCACCGATTGGTGTTCCAAAGTAGTTAATTAGATGCACATCAGCTGTGCAGCTACTCCATTAGCCGATACAATGGCAACAGTGGTGTATAATTGAGTACTCCACTTGGACGTTGTCCGTTTGCCTTACTTTCGAGGAAGACGCCCTGGATGTGTTGTTTGTGATGTATTTGAACAGCTAAATGGAGACAGACAGAGATATATTAGCTTCATGACTCCCGTGGATTGTGTGTAATGGCTAGACGATTTTGTTCTACATGTGAGTACAGCTGTTATATTTCAGAACATTGCTACTTATGCAAGGTTTGTTTGTACCTGATACTTCTGCAGATGTTTCAGTCTGGCAAGGATGTTTGGACAGCTCAAGGTTGTATGGCTATGCATGAACTGTTATGTGGTTTACAGTGTGCTCACCAGACATCCTTGATTTGGTGTACATGTGTATCATACTGTGCTGTTACTCAGTAAATGGTAACACTTCCCAGTGTACACACAACCCTCTGAAATGGAATTAGTGCAAACAAACCCTGTAACATCAGCAGCATTTCCATTGTATAACAGCAACTATTTCACACAGGGCCATGTTAGTGTGCCTCTGACAAGGTATGTTAAGGCTTCTTCAGATGTCGAACAGTGAGTGAATGATTTGTGATGTTATTACAGTTTGTATTGCAATTTGTTTGGGTGTGGGGGTGATGGTGGCTGTACATAGCAGATGCAGGTGTGTAGGAACTGCTTTTATAGATAATCAATATGTGCGTGAGGGTTCCTTCCCTATTTGAACACTTATCCTTTAGTGGACTAATACTATGGAAATTGCAAGCTGATTCATTAAAGCACTGTTAAGTGGTTCTTGTATAGCATGCAGGTGATGTTAGTCTTTGAATCCTTTCGGCAATGCATCAGAATGTAATAAAGGGTTGCTACTTGAAAGCTGTGTATTTCTGTCATAGGTATTTGCAGTCATTGGAGTTGTGTTGGTAACCAAAGAAATCTGGAACCAGTAGTCGAGGCAATCAAATAGCGTACCACACTTTATTCAACACTTTCGTCAAGGAGACTTCATCAGAATACAAAATCATTTACTAATGATAATGCTTAAATAACCACATCAATCAAATAATTAATTCATTAACAATAATCACATGACTGAAACTACTTTATTTTTTAAAAAAAATATATAAAATCTAAACATATAAAAAACAGTTTGTTAAAAACTTAACGTAATTAAACCTAATCAAAATAAGAAATAAAGTCCATTTTTTTATTTAATTTTTATTTTCTATCTTTCAAGAAACACTTTATATTAATAGCCTCATTAAGGCCGGGTTTCTTGTCAGAATAGAGCTTGATTTGCCAAATAGTCTCTCTTTGTTCGAGATAGTTTTTAAAATCGCCACCCCTAAGGTCTTTTTTACCAACTTCAAGAATAGAAAAGAAAAATTTCTTAAAATTCATACAATCTATAGAATGTCTATACAGAGCATTCCTAGAATCCTCAGTCTTGATACTGTATATGTGTTCCCTCATTCGTTCTCTTAAAGTACAAGTGGTCATACCGACGTAAAACGCCAGGCAACCACTACATAAACTGATATACACTACCCCTCTGGTTAAACAATTTACAAAACCAGGAACTTCTAATGTTGTGTTTAAATGTTCTAACAATACATAAGGTCCTTCAAAGACGTATCTGCAAAACCTACACTGTTCACACCTGAACATACCCTTTTTGTGTGTAACATGTCTTTTGACTTCATTATCTAAAGAAGCACTTTCTAACAATCTTTTAAAATTAAATTCATTTCTAAAGACAAATTTAGGTCGATCCCCTAATGTCTTAAATACATCCGAATTACCTTTTAAAATGCACCAATTTTTTTCCAAAAAATTTTTAATACCAACACTATCTACAGTCATGTCAAGTGAGCATGCAACACCAAAAAAACCTTTGTTAGAACCATTTTTATTACTGATATCCCCTATTTTATTTAGTGGCGCCCTTAATATGGTGTCTCTGTCTACCCTGTAACCCTCTACTATCTCCAGATCATGTAGCTCCTGGTAGGTTACCCTGGGTCTAAACACTCTTCTCCTCCTCTGGTGCCTGAGATGGTTGTCAGCATCATCCTCCACACCACCACCATCAGTTTCCAACACATGCTGATGAATCAAAGCTATGGCAGCCCCTAACATGTACATATTAAAAGTTCCCTGTCTGTATACACCAATGGTGCAGAGTGTCTGGGAATACACAAGTGTGTGTGTGGGGCTTTCACACCTTATACTATTGTGCAATGGATGATGCTGGTGTAATTTAGTGTGCATGTGCAATTCCAGCTGCGGGGTATCTTAATTATTGGTTTTACAGCAGGTACTGCTATTGTGGGGCCTTTGGTATTGACTTACACTTGGCTGCCGTGATTCATCTGTTGCCCTTTACTTCACTTTTCAACCTGATTCCCCTCCCATTGTCAGGCATGCATCCAGCTGCTGGCTTTCTTGTTTTGTACTTTCACAACCCAGGATAGTGTTGGGAAATGTGTTATGTAGCTAATCTACTGCAAGTTTGCTTTATTCTGCTGTGACAGTTTTCTTTTCTTTGCTGTATGGCACCTCCCCTTTCCTGTTCTTCAGGTAGCAGCTAGCAACCTTGTAAGCTGTTGTCAATGGCCCACTGTGAGTTCCTAGGTGTTAATTACTCATTTGTACTCCAATTACCATGCTGCAGAATTTCCTTATTGTCTTCCCATATCCTTCCTGTTTCAGCTGTGGTGTGCACCGCGCACAGCCATTTACCAGGTTTTGAGCGCGTTTTCATCCACGTTCACATGCACTTTCAGTTACCTTGTGTGCTATCAGCTAAGCAAAGCTATGGCTACTTCCACACCCCTATCCTGCGGCTTTGCTTAGCAACAGGTGACCCAGATTAGCAATGCTCCAATGTGCTTACAGTTACGGTGGCACACCCCTCTCTTGATGTCATGTTTACCTCCAGGCCACTCCTTAGTGTTGCACCGCTGTGCCGTGTAGTACATCCTTACGCCGGCAGGGCATTTGCAATTCAGTATTACTTGACTCATTTGCATGGCATTGACTACTAATTCCTAGTTACCACACAGAACACTTGTCACAGACCCTTATCAACCCTTGCGCCATGGTTGTGGTGTAGCATGCGTGCCATTGACTATTATGGGGAATTCATGAATTGTGTTACATTGCAGTTTTATGACATCTAAATATATTTTCCTTGTGATCCCGTTTGCGCACCGATGCACTGCACTTTTACTTTGCGTAAGTGTGGCCATGACATTAAATGTTATTTTTTATGTGTTGTGCATGTTTTTTATGCCATTGGCTATATATTTAGTCATTGGCATATATTAACATTATAATACATAAGTTTGGTCTGCTTTCATGGCTCCAATTTTATGTTTGAAAAAATGTAAACCTTTTTTTGGTTTACATTTCTTCATGCTTATGCTACTATGTCTGCACCACTTCATGAATCGCTATATACCCTCATTTGCATGTTACACTGCTGTGCATGGGGTAATTAGCATACATGCGCTGGGAGCTGTGCAGCTCTGGCATATGCTGGTAGTGCACATGGAAACAACTCGTACCTGAATTGCTCGGCGGCCATATTTGATGCTAGATCTCCGATGCTACTCTGGAGCCTGGCGCAAGCTTCATGAATCCCGGGGCAAGTATTGCTCAGGTCGCAAAGGCTGAGACAGATTTTGTTTCTGTTGCAATGCATGATACGAAGAAGCAAAAAAAAAAAGTTAGGACCTTCATTATCTTAGCAGGGAAAAAATGGAAGCAAAGAAATCAAAAGGAACTGAATGCCTTCTGGATACCAAAAAAACAGGTTAAATTATAAGGAGACAAAATAACTGAGATGAGGATAACTACAGTAGAAAGTGGAGGCTTCCTTTAATTTTGCATAAATAAGGAGATCAAGAAACAAGAGGGAGAAAGGGAGTAACGGCCATAAGATACAGACCCCAACCCAGCTAATAAATATCGGCAGGTACAACATGACAAGGACATTGATTAGACAGCTGTTTTGGAACTGTGCCACACACAGGGAGGTTCACACTTCCCAAGACTGGCTTATCTCAGGAGATGCACAGAGTAATGTAATAATGCACATACTGTCCACTATAATGTTCCGGAAATGTTCATAGCAGCAACCAACACAGACACATTCTGACATCTGTGTCTATTATTCTGAGGCAGTAATTTAATGCAGTCAAGGTGCTGTTTACCCAGCCAAGCATCAAAGATCATGCAAACTGAGACAGTATTCTTTCTTTGAAGGGAACTTGAGGTCTTCCTTATCTGTAGGACACTCTTGTTCAAGATCAGTGGCTGGTCCTAGATGAAAAGGTTAGAATTAATGCTAAATTTGGTACAGTTCTGAAATGCCAGAGATTATTGGATACTTGACTAAACTTTTGTGGTCAATCAGGATCTGTAGACTGATTCTATGCCTGTGCTTTTTGGTAGCTACTACTTTTTCACTTCTTGTTTCCTCATTTTCTTGGCCTATCAGTAGCAAACTTAAGAATAACTGTAATAATATTAAAGGGTGCATATTCATGTCTACTGACAGTTTGGATTCTGTCTTCCTCTCTTGACCTTACTTATACTTTCTTTAGTCTTGTGTAAACAATGCAGGATGGCAGTGACATCTGTTTTTGTTTTTTTTTTTTAATAATTACTGTCTGTGCAACTACCACTATATGGGGTCATAACTAAGTGCTAGGCTAGTTGCCCTCGAGAGCCATTTTAAGCCTAACCAGTTATCCTTTTTGTGCTTGGATTATCCTTTTCCATTTTGTGTTGGACTGGTCTTACACATCCATGGTTGATAATTATATATTACCCTGGTGTGAATAACTGGGATCATAACATAGATAATTTGAGGGGGAGCCCTGCATGGATAAAGCATTTAGGAGTTGTCTCTGTCCATTTGTAGTACAGGGGCTATCCTGGGATAAATATTCTGTTTCTAATCCATAGATCTAAGTAATGCTTGAATATGGACAGAGATGAATTTTGTTTTACATGGATTGGGAGACTGTTCCAGAGCAGAGGTAGGACGTGTTGTTTAAACCTTGTATCCTTTTAGTAAGGTATCTATGTGGGTGCTCCAGTTGTTGCTTTTGTCTAGAGATACATGCCAAAGGGGTCATTGTACTCAATGATTGGCCTAATGAGGGGTGAATAAAGGAGGACAATTACACCCCTAGATCTAGACACATACCCTTTGTTTATAAGCTTTGCAATATAAAAGGACTTTTTTAAAGCAATGGACATATATTGGTTGAATGGTAGGTCACTGTAAGGTCTCAAATCCCTAAGAACTGGGCCAACTCTTATGGGATGTATTGTCAATGTGGTAGTTCCCTGGGGTTGATGACTTCCCAAAGGATATGATAACATATTTTATGGCATTCAGTTTTAGTCCATTATTTTGGCAGCAGTAATTTATTTAAAATATTCTGCAACACATTTTAGTACTTCTGTGTATTTTTGTGCCTTGCAAATTTACACATGATGGTGTATACACTAATCGGCACCCCATGCATATGTATACATTAATTTGTACATAATCATAATAATTTCAAATACAAAGGTACACTAGCAGAAGTTAGGATACTTTGCTGTAATGGAAACAAATCTTGAGAAATTCCAGCTGCCCAACCAATATACGCACATGCACACACAGACACATGCATGCATGCAGACACACACACACACACACACACACACACACACACACACACACACACACACACACACACTACCACAAGAGCACTCTAACTTCTCTTATTGATACCAGTTGGCATCTGACCTCTGACCTGTTCCTGGTTTTGAAGAATATTCTTATTTTCATGCCTGATTTTTCCTGAACATGATGTTCCTATTTTTTGGATGCATGTCCCTATTTTCAGGCTTGATTTAATTGTTTAGACAATTTTCTGACACACCCTTATCTCACATGATTTTTGAAGCTGTCTAGTAAAGAAAAAAAAACACACGACATGACCAAAATAACAGTAGCATCAATAATTTAAAGAAAGAGGACACATATCTTCTCTCCATTTCTCAGAAGCAAAAATAAATGACCTTGAGTGGTAAAATTTGGCAAAGTAGTTCATTAAAGTCCACAGATTTTGCACTATCTCTTTGATAATGTGGTTATATTTTTTGTCAGTCCATGTTTTTAAATGTGTTTCTGAGTATTATCCCATATCTTACTGTAAGCAGGTAGAGTTAAGTGCTATTTGGCATTCATATATGTGCCTATTTTTCAAGAACCTTTGTTCCTATTTTCAGTGTCTGCAGGTTGAGAGGTATGTTGGCCATATTTACACCAGTGCAAATCAACACATCTATTAATGATGGAGAATTCCTTGCTTTTGTGACATAAAACTGGAGTATGAATTCTAAAGTTGTGCTAATAAGCAGTAAGGAGAAAATGGTAGTACTCACAATTCAGTTCATTTACTTTCTGGATCGATGATAGTTTAGCTTGTTGAAATGCAAAACATCAACAGCTAAACTCTGAAATGGCAAAATAGCGAACAGCCACCTAAGCCAATTTTTTTCCCAGGGAAAACATTTGCTTGGCCGATGGACACCACAAAAACCTTTAAACACAAATTAAGTGAGGGGAGTTGCCCCCACACCCCTCCATGTGAGGGGCTGTGCCCCCCACACACCCCTTAACTAAATATACTAACTTTGAGATTGGGGAAAAGGGCAAATTCTCAGTAACAGTCAAGTGAATTTTTTCCCTGAGAAAAAAAATTTGCTTAGGTAGCCGTTTGCGGTTTTGCCATTTCAGAGTTTAGCTGTCGATGTTTAGCATTTTGACAAACTAAACTTTCACCAATTTAATAGGGAACCATCTGAATACTCTGATAACAATTGCATTACAGTGTCATCTGGATAAGGCACAAACTGAGTTCAAGGAATACCAGCCCTTCTGACTGATACCCATTTTCTCATTTAGACATGCAATGCATGGAAAAATATAATCTTGGCTGGTGTGCTATATCACAGAATCCTTGTGAGATGGAACATTACTCTGCTGGTGTTCACAGGAACAGGCTGTAGTTCCTAGACTCAAGGTATGTAATAGGTGGTAATGTATCTGAAGTAAAGAAAGTTGTGGTTTGGGAGACTTCTACATTGTTAGATGTAGAGCAGTGGGATGTTACAAATGCTTATCTACTTAGTGAAAGGGATATTTTTGTGTTAAAGGGCATAGGATTCCCTGGCAGGTTCTGTCCTGTCATGTGTGGTACACACATTTCACATATAGCCGGTTTGGTACCATTTTGTTGGTTCACACAGCTGGTTTACATGTCACCTGCAATGCTTCTCAACCACGTGCTAACTAATGGGACCTTGTGGTCCAACTGTCAGCATGTCTTCAGCCATCAGCACATTGGCTTGCATGTCTGTACTTGCCAAGAATTACAGAATTTTGTTTTCATCGTGATACTACTTTCTATCTGTTAGTTTTACTTTGATCTTTTAACACTGCAGAGAGAAAAAAGTGTGCATCCAGATCGTGCACCTGGCTGGTGAAAGTCTTTACCGATTTTCATTTTATTTATTTACTTTTTAATTTTAACTATTCTGCAAATGTTCACAGCTTTGGTTTGTTGCTGTGCTACAAGCATAGACTAATTTGGAATCCAGATCCAAATTGTCTGTTTGGAGGTCTAAACCTCAAACTAGAAGGGTTATAGAGAAAGACATTCAAAGAACAAAGACACCAAAGAACTCAACCTCATTTAGCTGAAGCACCTTCAATTAGATGACACAGTCAGTAATATTTTGAATAATCTTACTGTAATGAGGACTACACAGTGGAGAAAGTTCTACAAGACATAATCCAGAAAGATAAAAGTACTACATCATAAAACGTAATATGTGGGCTCTTTGTCGGAGATGATGTATTCCTGAATACTTCTCATTCACACATGCCTAACTATTTTCCAGATGGAATATTTTATGCCCCTAAAATGTTACAAACTGGAGAAGAATACATACTAGCGGAATATCTAGATATGAATGTGACGTGTAAAATGGGAAGCTTCATAACAAGAAGTGGGTAGGCATATAATAATCTTGAATATCTTACTGGAAAATAATAATAATGTGCTCGGTTGTCAGAGAGAGATTTTTTTTCCTGAATGTGGGGCTAAAATCAGAAGACTTTACAATCACTTTTAGACTGCACAACCCTGGAGAGGGCCCAGAATGTCTAGTGCATCTTCCTTACATATTGTAAGTAGCACAGTTTTTAATACAAAGGAATGAGTTTATAAGTATTTAATTCTTTTAAAATAAGATTAATGCAGGGAGATTACTTAAAATAAGATTAATGCAGGGAGACTTTGAACATTCGGTATATGGTATCTGGATATTATTAACAACCAAATGCACAAGTGCTTCATTAAGACCTGGAGGCAGTATTTGCAGACTACATAAACCCGCGGATTTACGAAGTTCTTTATAGCGTGCAGGATTATTTTAAGAGCTATTTCTGGTAATATGGCTGATGTGCGATCCAGAAACGAGCTCCCGGGAAGTGGACGTGAGCTCTTAGGGTAATCCTGCACGGACCGAGCTCCTGTATGCAAATTACCCTCATTTGCAGGTGAAAATCATGCAAATGAGGGTAATATGTGATCCAGGAAGCTGGCAGCCATCCGTGCAGGATGAGTGCAGTGTGCAGAAATGTACTCGGTTAGTAACCGTGTACAGTTCTGCAATCTACAAAACGGAGCTATGACAGCTCCAAATAAAGGCTGCATATCATTGAGGAAGCATGCCAATGTCCAAGTAGAAGGCCATTGGCATTGCAAAATGTAAAAAATAAATAAATAAACAATGTTTAATTTTCTTTTCGCCGAGCTCGCCTGGCCAGTAAAGCACAAATGGGATCGGGTGGAAATTAATAAAAGAAACCTAAAACAAGCATTCTAACTAAAATCAGTATTCTGCCATGCAAGTCTATGGCAGTCAGAAGACAACCTGGCCAGTGAGTAATGGTTGCTAAGGAGGGAGGCTCAGTGTGGGACATGTAACTATGCATTAGCAGGCAATCCTATGCAAATGAGGGAAGGGTTAGTGAATCCCAGATTTTCCCAGGGTGTGAGGCAGTTCCCAAGAGTATAAGAGTTTAAATAGCTGGGTGCAAGACTAGGATATAGGTGACATCATGGGGGGTGTGTCAGGCATACTGTAAGTGGATTGGAGACCTGTGGCTTGGGATTACTCCTAGCGTAGCACAGCTAAGCTAGGGGCATGTCTATACCTGCCTAGCACCATTTACAAAGTGTAAGCGGGTGTGCACGCACACCGGGTTGTACAGGAAGAAAAAGGAAGTTAAACCAGGAAATAGCAGCAATGTGCACATTTGAGGACTCCATTTGCACGGCATGCACACGGGCCTAAACAGGGAGGTGATGGGAAGGGGAAACAGCAATAGGAAGGTAATCAAGGAAAACTAGCTGAGCTGACAGGTGAAATGTATTAGACACAGCCAATCACACAGGCAGCAGCCCAGCCCAACCTAGCGCACCACTATAAACTATGCAAACACCTTTCCCCCTTGTTATTCCCAATAACTCTGCACCACTGATGTATACAAATGGGGAAATTTTAGAAAACGGAAGCAAGAGAAACAATGCTAGGGGCTGCTTTTGCTATCATAAACCAGCATGTGCAAGAGGCTGAGGGTGGTGAGGATGTGAATGCTGCCGAGCAACCTACAGTGAAGAGACAGAGAAGAGTATACAGACCTGGGGTAACCTACCAAGGGCTACATGAGCTGGAGATAGTGGAGTGCTATAGGGTGGACAGGGACCTCCTACAGCAGATTGTTGAGCTGTGCCGGCCATGCCTCACACACAGAACTAACAGAGGGGAACCCATCCCAGTGGATACCAAGGTATGTGTAGGCCTACATATACTAGCTACAGGTACCTTCCAAAGGCCAACTGGGGATATGATGGGGATATCACAGGCATCAGCATCCAGGATACTCCACCAGTTCCTGGATGCCATGTCAGCACATGTCGGTGTGCACATATACCTCCCCATCAACCGTGAGGCATTGGCCAGCAATATGCGTCTTTTCAATCAAATAGCAGAATACCCTGAGGTATTGGATGCAATAGACTGCACGCACATATGCATGAAAGCACCACCCAGTGAGTGGGGTAGGCTCTACATTAACCACAAGAGCTTCTCCTCCATCAACTGCCAGGTCATGTGTAGTGCCCAGGGCATAATAATGAATGTGTGTGCTGGCTGCCCTGAAAGTTACCATGATTCCCACATCTGGCATTTGATGCAGCTGGACCACAGATTTGCCAATGGAGACATCCCACACGGTCACCTAGTAGAGGATGCTGGATACACAATGGAGCCATGCCTGATGACACCCATCAAAAATGCACACACACCTGAACTCCATAATAAGGCACACACACAAACATGAATCATAACAGAGCATGTGTTTGGGATGCTGAAGTCATGGTTCCAGTGTCTGGACACATCTGGTGGAGCCTTGCAGTACTCACCAACTACATGTACCCAAATTGTCCTTGTATGTGCCATTCTACACAATAAGATCCTGCAGAAACAGCTGCAGCAGGAACAGCATGGGGCAGGGCCACACAGCCCCCCACCATTGCCAAGGCCTGCGCAGGCACAGAGTGACTCAGAGGAGGAACAACCTGAGCCTGCCCCAGTAGGCAGCAGGAGGCGTGCCCAGTATGTCCTGGCAAAGTGGCAACATATAGCATGTGCACTAGCACAGTAGGGACCCAGGGAATGCCACCTCTCTCCGACTCGCACATACAGTAAAAGGGATGCCAAACATGACACTACCTGTGCTCAACCATGTATAGGGAGTATACTCTGTGCATTCGATATAGGCAGCCCTGCAGCACCACCCTCAATACTGGGACACCCACAAGGTAAGTGACTCACACATGCCAGTTGGGGGGGGCACATACACAACTGTTACAGTCAGCAGGATAGGTGTAGACAAACACAAACAAATGCTGCACTATGGCCTCTGAATGAGCCCTCTGTGTAACCCCCCCCAGGCCTACACAGACAGACTACAGCCGGCCAGGCAGTTGGATGGAAGATGTGAAGGCTAGGATGTCTGAAACCAATATGTAGGCAGTGAAAGCCAGGATCTGTAGTACACTGGTATGCCTCTAGCCAGCACGATAGGCAATACTACAGACTGAAATGGAGTACCCGACATACCAGTACAGTGCTATCAAATGTGTAGAAGTGTCAGGTGTGCCCCCCATCCTACGTACACTAATAGTAACTGTCAGGTGCTCCCCCTCCTGTGTAGAAATGTAGAAACAGTCAGGTGCCCCACCCCACTATGCAGAAATGTAGCAACAGTACAAGCCAAATGGCCGATGGATACCCTGCAGACACAGCATGCTACCTGTTGGTGTACAACACAAAGATCAACACAGCAGTACAAACAACCTGGACATGCTCCACACATGCAATAGAGATGGCCATACTGGGCATGCTCACACACTTAGAGGAATGAAGGCAATGTCAGTCAACAACATACTGAAAGGTCATACTGGGCATGTCCACACACATGAAGGCCATGTCTGCAAACACCAGTGGACCAGACATATCTGGCAGTTGCAGTTCTTAGTGCAGACACATGTCAATATACACCACTCCTGCCTTGCAGACACAGTGGATAGGAATACAGACATATATGTAAGGACACCACACTATAATACACCAAAGGAAGACAGACATAGATGTTTGGAAGAGGGTCACCATAACAAAGACCCATCTGGGACTGTCCCACCCAGCACACAGCCAAAGGCCCACAACCACATGAGGTGCAGATGCACTCACTGCAGATACTAGCCATCAGCATCTGTCAGCATGATATACTATGTGATGCTCACGCGAGCTGTGCAACATGACTGTTCAAGGAAGTAGTCATCTAGTAGCTGTATGCACGTACCTGTGACATATGACCCCGTGTGTGCCTGCATAAGGCATGTCAACCCCTACATGAATGGGGTATGGCTCATGCACACACTGCCCACCCCATAGTAGTAGTATAACAAGCCTGCTGAGGTCATCCAACTTCAAATACACCTTTGTGAGAGCTGTAGCTCAGGAATCACCATGGTGGGTCCCATAACCATGTACTGCTGTAGTGATAAATCAGTTAGGTAGTAGTCCAAACCCCACACTTGACAACTGTGTGAGTGTGTTTGTGTGTGTGTTTGTCTGTCTCTAACTGTGTAGAGAGCAATGCTTTTTAGGATACTCAAGCCCCGTACAATTTATATACTGAATCTTGGCAAGGCCACTGATGTTACTCACCTAGGAATACACCTTTGGGAAAGTCATAGCCTAGTAATCTCTGTAGCACGTCCTGTAACAGCATACAGCTGTGGAGTGACAAAGTAGTTAGGTAGGTGTTCTAACCCCAGACCTGGCAACTGTGTTTGTGTGTGTGTCTGACTGAACAGAGAATGATGATTTTTAGGCTACTCACACTCCTTACAGTTCATATACTCAACTTTGGCAGGGCTGCTGATGTCACTCACCTATAAATACACCTCTGGGAAAATCAGAGCCCAATAATCTCTGTAGTGCATCCTGTAACTGAGTACTGCTGTAGTGTGATAAAGTAGGTGTTCTAACTCCAGATCTGGCAGTTGTTTGTGTGTGAATCTGTGTGTGTCTGACTGAATAGAGAGCAATGCTTTTTAGGCTACTCACACTCCATACAGTTCATATACTCAACTTTGGCAGGGCTGTTGATGTCACTCACCTAGAAATACACCTTTGGGAAAGTCAGAGCTCAATAATCTCTGTAGTGCATTCTGTAACTGCATACTGCTGTAGTGTGATAAAGTAGTTAGATAGGTGTTCCAACCCCAGACCTGGCAACTGTGTGTGTGTCTGACTGAATAGAGAGCAATGCTTTTTAGGCTACTCACACTCCGTACAGTTCATATACTCAACTTTGGCAGGGCTGCTGATGTCACTCACCTAGAAATACGCCTCTGGGAAAATCAGGGCCCAATAATCATTGTAGCGTGTCCTGTAATTGCATACTGCTGTAGTGTGATAAAGTAGTTAGGTAGGTGTTTTCACCCCAGACTTGGCAACTGTGTGAATCTGTGTGTGTGTGTCTGACTGAGTAGAGAGCAATGCTTTTTAGGCTACTCACAATCTGTACAATTCATATACTCACCTTTGGCAAGCCTGCTGATGTCACTCACCTAGAAATACACCCCTGGGAATGTCACACCCAGTAATCTCTGTAGCATGTCCTGTAATTGCATACTGCTGTAGTATGATAAACTAGGGGTTCTACTCCTAGACATGACAGGTGTGCATGTGTGTGCATGTAACACGTATCCTGTGCAGAGGTGGTGGTGAGTGTGTGACACCTGTGGCCAATCTGAAGGGGGTTTGCTCAGTTATTTTACGATCACCATGTCAACCATTCAGGGATGCCAGATGTAAATTAGCTAAGAGGCAGGTGTGCAAAGCCATACCCAGACATGTGACATCAAGGCCAGCCAATCACAGTTAGCAACCCCACTATTACCCAGAGCACACACATATGCCTAGGCAACAGCCAATATGTGGGTAGTATACTGCATATTAGCCACTGATAGTAACTCAGTAGTGATAACAGTGGGCTACAGAGGGCATGTCATCCTGGCCATCTGTCCAGTATACACATATATGCAGACAGTGCACCTCCACCATTTTCCCAAATGGACACCTGCAGCACCTGTGGTGCCTTCAAATGCAACTCCCAACAGACATACCATGCCTGATAACATGCCCTGTATGGACAGATGACACTGACATCAGGGAATGCTGTTAGCATGCTATCAATGCAGGTGCAGGGTAAACCTGCTGAACATTACCAGTTCCTGCCACAGGTGGGCAAGACTGGCAGATCTAATGATAATCTGTGCTCACAACATGGGCCAGACACCCAAGGTACAGTTCCACATGCCACTGTACATCCATGTGGGAAGTGTGCACATCCCAGACACCATCCATGTCATGGACTAAGGAACACATACATGGCAAGTGATGCACAGCATTGGCCACACACAATAGTCACCCAGGTGACTGGATGGGGGATGCAATACCCACCTGTGTGGGCAGATGCAGAAATCTCAGGCCTGAGGCACAATGCAGATCATCATCATGTGGCCTGATGCAAAGGTATATCCATCCCCTACCCTTGTACAGCCTGCTGGCACAGTTAGCCACCACACACCCATACAGACTTGCACCCATGCATGTCAGGACTGGCATCCTGTGTGTCTGTGTGTCTGTGTGTGTGTTGTATGGTGCATCTGACCACATCCACACTCACTACAGCCCCCCAAGGCATACTGAAGCATGCTGTTTGATGTCTGACACCTCATCATACTCTATGCCCATACGACCTCTGTATGACCAGTGTGGTGCATGTGATACCTGCACATCGATGTGTTGTGGCAATCACATTAGTGATGAGTTGCACTCCTGGCCCTGCCAAGTGTGTCAATGTGTGTGCGCCCCTGTGTGAGTGTGCCTGTGTTGACGCTGGCAGCTGTTCATGCAGACAGGCACATGTATATCACCTACCGTATAATTACTGTATCCCTGTTGCAGATGTCACTCATCATCACAAATATGCTCTGAGTGCTCCACAGCAGGTAGCGCAACCAATAACTGCATCAAACTATGATAGCACTACATAGTTGTTGGGGTTTTGATACCATGTGCTGGTAGGTGTGTGACACAAACATGCTTCTGTTTTACTCCACCACCACTCCCTGACATGTATTTGCCTCTGTCTACCTCCCCCACTTCCTCTCCAGTGGATTTGGAGACCCACACCTGCTATGCTTAGGCAGCAGCATGTGTAATGTAAGTAATGCTCATGATCAGCTGATGACCTCTTCATGAATTGCAGCCCTCCCCTAGCTGATTGCATGTAGAACGGCTGTGGTAACAGGCCCATCATTTGCATGGACACACCCAAATACCTAGGAACAACATGGTGGTGTGAGCCCTTTACAGTCACTGTGTGCAGGAACTCGATCTGTTGTTTGGCAAACAGCATCTCAGATGGATTGGGGATTTATGTCTAACAACATACACTTTGGAAAGAGGGCAACAAACAGGAAGGGGATGTGCCTGACCTGACTACAGACTGTAAGTGCTGCTATACTACATGAGGAGTAATGTTGGTTTAACAGTGTTTGTCTGGATATGCCTGTTGTACATGTCGCAATACCTGCCATGTCAGTCCCATGTATATGAGGGGTCCCCATCCGCAGGGTCATCTGCAGACTGGACAGTGTTGTGCCTTTGGTTTCATGTGTCAGCTACTGTGCACCTATCTGTGGAATGCAGAAGGTAGTGTGAGGATAGCAGGCAGTAGATGGTGACAGCTAGGAGAGTTACCGACGTCACATCCCTCATAGGACATATGGTGCAACAAACCCTGTTACAACAGTATATGTATGAGGGTATAACAGCGACATGTTAATATTGGCTCTGTGTTTGTGCCTCCAGCCACAACTCTGTCAACCTCTGTACATATGTCATGCAGTAGGGGGTGCATATGTTCTATACTCCATAGTCATTGACAGCATATCTGATAACAAGTCAGTGAGATATCAGACTGCTACACATGTTATGTATAGTAGGGATTATAATTGAGGACATAGCCTGGCCATTATGTGGTTGTGTGTACAGTACTGAGGTATGTGTAAGTCTGGTAACTGTCGACAGTGTGTGTATAAACAACACAACCAACTGGTACTCGTGAGCAAAAAAAAACAGCGAAACTTGCAGATGTACTCCTTTTCCAAAACTTTTTTCTGTAAGTGCTTTCATAAGGACTAGTATCCGGACTTCCTCAGACAAAGTTACACAAGCAATCAATGACTTATATACTTATACAATTAATAAATAAAACAATTATATAAAAAGGCCAATTGAATAATTAAATAAACAACTCGATTCCTTTCCTCCTATGGAAAACTATTTACTTTGTATTTCCATGTATAATTCATGAATTTATTACTAAATACCTAGACACTAAATTAGTGACTTGAACTAATATAAAATGCAAATGTATTAAGTAGAAATATGTATATATATATATATATATATATATATATATATATATATATATATATATATATATATAAACATATTTGTGGTATAATTGAATAAGTGAAATACCTGGTGCTATATTTTGTGTTAAACCCCACACACACACACACTCTATCTAACTGTTTAAGTTTCAAAATGCATTTAATGGAAGCATATTCATTAAGGCCGGGGTGTGTGTGTGCAAAGGTTCTAATTTGCCACAACAATTCCTTTTCTTCTAACCTTAATGCTCATGGCCCTCCTCTTTTGTTATATAGTTCCTGGTACACAATGGCAAACAAACATTTGTGAGTAGGATGTTGCAATGTGTGCCTAGCCAAAGCATTTGTGGTGGTACCTTTACTTATATGATACGTATGTTCATATATGCATTGGCGCACTGTCCTTTCTGTCTTTCCTATATAAAAGTATTGACATTGTTGGCATATAGCAACATAAACAATGCCCTTTGACTCACAATTGAATTTACCTAATATGTTGTATTCAACATCTCTAATGGTTATTTTAGTGCCCACATGAATATGCTGACACTGATGGCAGTGACCACATTTGTACATATCCATGTTCTTTTTTGTAATTTTACTTGGAAGTTCTAAGATGTCCTTTAAATTTCGGCCACGCCGATAAATAATGTGTGGCAATATTTCAAACTTTTTGTTGATGTATGTATCTTCTGCCAGTAGTGCCCAATTCTTATAAATAATATTTGAAACAATTTTTGCATCCTTTGAAAAAGTTGTAATAAGTGTGGGACCACCCATGTCTAATATGTTTTTAGTATGGGAATTAATTTGTGCATAACTATTTCTATCACCATCCGACTCATGATTAAAATCATGATATCCATTAAACAGGATAGGTCTAAAATGTCCCATGTTTCTCTTATTAACCACTTCTTGCCTTATTTTATCAAATAGTCTGGGTGGATAACCTCTACTACTGAACATGGATCTAAGTAAACTACATTCTACTTGGAAATCATCCTCGAAAGGAATCATCCTTAATGCCCTGACCAATTGGCCTTTCATAACCACCTTCTTTTGATGGAAGGGGTGGCTGCTAGAAAAATGCAAGAAAGTATTGGAATATGTGGGTTTCCTATATATAGTTGTTCTAAATCTGTTATGGGCTCTATCTTTTGATATGTACACATCCAGATAGTTGCTAGCTTCTGTTTCAAATTGAAAGGTGAAATCCAAAAAGTTAGTGAAACATTTAATCTATTCTATGAAAATTGGAACTGTGGTATCATCGCTTTTCCAGATGAAAAACATGCCGTCCTGGTATCTAGTATAACAGGCAGCATGTTGTTGGAATAAATCATTTTTAAATAAAAATTCATGTTTCCAATATGTTAAAACACAATTAATGAAGCTAACACCACAGGGTGCACCCTTGGCAACACCTGTAGTTTGTTTATATGCTTGACCATCAAATAACATGAAATTGTTGTGGAGAACTAGTTGTAAACGTATTTCCAAGACATGTATTTCATCATTATCCATGTCTTTGGCATACAATAGATGCCTAACCCAATCTATGCCTTGATCTTGTGGGATAACAATGTATAAATCTTTTATATCAACTGTTAAAAAATTGTAGTTTGCATTCAATTCTAATTTATTTATGCCTTCTAAGAATCCCCATGAATCTGGGCAAATATGTTCTTCCCCTTTTATGATTGGTTTTAGTTTTCCATCAACATATTTGGCACAAGCATATACAATAGAGCCTCGTCCGTCAACTATAGGTCTAAAAGGTGGATCAGAGACTTTCTTGTGTACTTTAGGACTCCCAAAAATAACCGTTGTCTTTGGTGCTGCCATGGTTAAATAGTGAAGTGTATCTAAATTGATACTACCTTCCAAAAACAGATCGTTAATATGGTTGTAAATTTGCTTATATGCAATGTTAATTTCATTAGTACTAATCCACTCATAACAGTCATCTTCCAAAACATCATGCATCTTTTTTATATAATCACGCTCGTGCATAAATATAAGCCCCCCCTCTCTTGTCGGGTTTCATTACCCAAATTCTGTGTAGCTTCAGGGACACCAAAATGTCCAGCTCATCTGGAGTTATATTACTAGTTGTTTTCTTAGAATTCTTACTGCGTAGACCATCTTTCAAATCCATTTCACAAATGCGTTCAAATAATGCTAGAGTGTAGGGGTGGGTTGAACAAACTCAAAACTTTCAAATCATGTGTTAAGCAAGGTGTATTGCCCATTAACGCTGTTAAATTGAGTTTCCGAGTGAAAATTTTCAAATCCAGATTTATACATTGTTATCCCAAAAGATCAAGGCATAGATTGGGTTAGGCATCTATTGTATGCCAAAGGCATGGATAATGATGAAATACATGTCTTTAAATACTTTTCCAACTAGTTGTCCACAACAATTTCATGTTATTTGATGGTCAAGCATATAAACAAACTACAGGTGTTGCCATGGGTGCACCCTGTTGTGGTAGCTTCGCTAATTGTGTTTTAACATATAGGGAACATGAATTTTTATTTAAAAATTATTTGTTCCAACAACATGCTGCCTGGTATACTAGATACCAGGACGACATGTTTTTCATCTGGAAAGGCGATGATGCCACAGTTACAATTTTCATAGAAGAGATTAAATGTTTCACTAAATTTTTGGATTTCACCTTTCAATTTGAAACAGAAGCTATCAACTATCTGGATGTGTACATATCAAAAGATAGAGCCCATAACAAATTTAGAACAACTATATATAGGAAACCCACATATTCCAATACTTTCTTGCATTTTTCTAGCAGCCACCCCTTCCATCAAAAGAAGATGGTTATGAAAGGCCAATTGGTCAGGGCATTAAGGATGATTCCTTTCGAGGATGATTTCCAAGTAGAATGTAGTTTACTTAGATCCATGTTCAGTAGTAGAGGTTATCCACCCAGACTATTTGATAAAATAAGGCAAGAAGTGGTTAATAAGAGAAACATAGGACATTTTAGACCTATCCTGTTTAATGGATATCATGATTTTATTCATGAGTCAGATGGTGATAGAAATAGTTATGCACAAACAAATTCCTATAATAAAGGCATATTAGACATGGGCGGTCCCACACTTATTACAACTTTTTCAAAGGATGCAAAAATTGTTTCAAATATTATTTATAAGAATTGGGCACTGCTGGCAGAAGATACACACATCAACAAAAAGTTTGAAAAATTGCCACACATTATTTATCGGCATGGCCGAAATTTAAAGGACATCTTTGAATTTCCAAGTAGAATTACAAAAAGGAACATGGGTATGTACAAATGTGGTCACTGCCATCAGTGTCAGCATATTCATGTGGGCACTAAAATAACCATTAGAGATGTTGAATACAACATATTAGGTAAATTCAATTGTGAGTCAAAGAGCATTGTTTATGTTGCTATATGCCAACAATGCCAATCCTTTTATATAGGAAAGACAGAAAGGACAGTGCGCCAATGCATATACGAGCATACGTATCATATAAGTAAAGGTACCACCACAAATGCTTTGGCTAGGCACACATTGCAACATCCTACTCACAAATTTTTGTTTCCCATTGTGCACCAGGAACTATATAACAAAAGAGTGGGGCCATCGGCATTAAGGTTAGAAGAAAAGGAATTGTTGTGGCAAATTAGAACCTTTGCACACACACACACACCCTGGCCTTAATGAATATGCTTCCATTAAATGCATTTTGAAACTTAAACAGTTGGATAGGTAGTGTGTGTGTGTGTGTGTGTGTGTGTGTGTGTGTGTGTGTGTGTGTGTGTGTGTGTGTGTGTGTGTGTGTGTGTGTGTGTGCGTGTGAGGGGGGGTTAACACAAAATATAGCCCCAGGTATTTCACTTATTCAATTATACCACAACTATTTTTATATATTTTTTTCTACTTAATACATTTGTACTTTATATTAATTCAAGTCACTAATTTAGTGTCTAGGTATTTAGTAATAAAATCATGAATTATACATGAAAATACAAAGTAAATAGTTTTCCATAGGAGGAAAGGAATCGAGTTGTTTATTTAATTATTCAATTGGACTTTTTATATAATTGTTTTATTGTTTTATTTATTAATTGTATAAGTCATTAATTGTTTGTGTAACTTTGTCTGAGGAAGTCTGGATACTAGTCCTTACGAAAGCGCTTACGAAATAAAGTTTTGGAAAGGGTGTACATCTGCAAGTTTCGCTGTTTTTTTTGAGTTCAACAGTGTGTGTATAGTGAATATGTACCTTGGCCTGTGTAGAGACTGTTGTAGATGTCATTGTTCCAGGTCCTTTCCTATCTGATGTTACATGCTGCTCCACTGTATGTCACTCTAACAGCGTACATGTTTATAGGGGCAAACACACACATGTCCCATACCACAGACAGGCATCGGACCACACTGTCTAGTGACCCAGTATATGTAGGGGTGCTGTGTGAGCAGCTCATATGAGGATGGTGTAGGTCAGATAGTCCATATACTGTTATAGTATGCTAGCTTACCATATGTGGCTGTGGCTGTGTTCACATTGGTTGTGGTTATGCACTTTCACACACGTGTCTGTTACTCTGTGATGTGATATGCCTGTAGAGCCTGCTATCTGTGCAGGTACATGTGTATCCCCACTTGGGAGATGTAGCCTAGTGTTGAGTCAGTCTGCCTGTAGCTAGCACTGTGCTTTGTTACATGCCTAGCACATGACTGTACTTATCCAGTGAGATGACATGTCCAAATACTTGCCATATGTACTTCTGCTGGGCCACCATGACAGTCATGTATGACAGACAAAGCAGTGAGATGATGTTCAGATGTATGTCACTAACTAGTGGGTAGTATGTGGCCATGGCACCTCTGTACCAGCAGTTATTTTGTGTCAGGACAGACAGGGGTGTACGAATGTATAATCTATGGGGGCATATGTATACCAGTATTTACGTGTGATACCCATCTACATGGCTGTTAACATCCACATTGACAGGCCTGGTCGATATGTCTTGCATGAAGGGGTTCTGTGTATACCCCTGTACTGACTAGCGTGTGTCAGACTGCCCACATATATTGGGCGTATCACAGCTGAAGTCCACAAGGGTATTCCTGTGCTAGCAGTGGGACTGTACTATGATGAACTTAGGATGTCTGTCAGTAGCCAATAGCACACATGTCCACAGCAGATGTGGCCTCCCACACACACCATGTCTGTGAAAACACTCCCTATTCCAGTAGCAATAGTCTACAAATATACCTGCAATACATACATGACATCCCCTTGCACTGAGAGGTTGGGACTATTGGGGCTGAGGTAAGGCTCTACCACATGTGCAGGACATATGGCAAATATATATGCACATATCATTATACATATATCCATATAGATATGTACACGTTTACATAACTTGCTTACTTTATGACAACAGTTGTACACATATGTGCCTGTGTTCCAGACTCTGTCATCCACCTACATCCCTGGCTTAGCACAGGTGACATGCTGTCAGGGTTTGTTATGTAGTGGGCTGTGTGAATTCCCATACTAAAGGCATATTAGACATGGGCGGTCCCTCACTTATTACAACTTTTTCAAAGGATGCAAAAATTGTTTCAAATATTATTTTTAAGAATTGGGCACTTCTGGCAGAAGATACACACATCAACAAAAAGTTTGAAAAATTGCCACTCATTATTTATTGGCATGGCTGGAATTTAAAGGACATCTTAGAACTTCCAAGTAGAATTACAAAAGAGAACATGGGTATGTACAAATGTGGTCACTGCCATCAGTGTCAGCATATTCATGTGGGCACTAAAATAACCATTAGAGGTTTTGAATACAACATATTAGGTAAATTCAATTGTGAGTCAAAGAGCATTGTTTATGTTGCTATATGCCAACAATGCCAATCCTTTCATATAGGAAAGACAGAAAGGACATTGCGCCAATGCATATACGAACATACGTATCATATAAGTAAAGGTACCACCACAAATGCTTTGGCTAGGCACACATTGCAACATCCTACTCACAAATTTTTGTTTCCCATTGTGCACCAGGAACTATATAACAAAAGAGTGGGGCCATGGGCATTAAGGTTAGAAGAAAAGGAATTGTTGTGGCAAATTAGAACCTTTGCATACACACACACCCTGGCCTTAATGAATATGCTTCCATTAAATGCATTTTGAAACTTATAACAGTTGGATAGGTAGAGTGAGTGTGTGTGTGTGTGTGTGTGTGTGTGTGTGTGTGTGTGTGTGTGTGTGTGTGTGTGTGTGTGTGTGTGTGTGTGTGTGTGTGTGCGTGTGATGGGGGGTTAACACAAAATATAGCCCCAGGTATTTCACTTATTCAATTATACCACAACTATTTTTATATATTTTTTTCTACTTAATACATTTGTACTTTATATTAATTCAAGTCACTAATTTAGTGTCTAGGTATTTAGTAATAAAATCATGAATTATACATGGAAATACAAAGTAAATAGTTTTCCATAGGAGGAAAGGAATTGAGTTGTTTATTTAATTATTCAATTGGACTTTTTATATAATTATTTTATTGTTTTATTTATTAATTGTATAAGTCATTAATTGCTTGTGTAACTTTGTCTGAGGAAGTCTGGATACTAGTCCTTATGAAAGTGCTTACGAAATAAAGTTTTGGAAAGGGTGTACATCTGCAAGTTTCGCTGTTTTTTTTGAGTTCGACAGTGTGTGTATAGTGAATATGTACCTTGGCCTGTGTAGAGACTATTATAGATGTCATTGTTCCAGGTCCTTTCCTATCTGATGTTACATGCTGCTCCACTGTATGTCACTCTAACAGCGTACATGTTTGTAGGGGCGAACACACACATGTCCCATACCACAGACAGACATCAGACCACACTGTCTAGCGACCCAGTATATGTAGGGGTGTTGTGTGAGCAGCTCATATGAGGATGGTGTAGGTCAGATAGTCCATATACTGTTATAGTATGCTAGCTTACCATATGTGGCTGTGGCTGTGTTTACATTGGTTGTGGTTATGCACTTTCACACACGTGTCTGTTACTCTGTGATGTGATATGCCTGTAGAGCCTGCTATCTGTGCAGGTACATGTGTATCCCCACATGGGAGATGTAGCCTAGTGTTGAGTCAGTCTGCCTGTAGCTAGCACTGTGCTTTGTTACATGCCTAGCACATGACTGTACTTATCCAGTGAGATGACATGTCCAAATACTTGCCAGATGTACTTCTGCTGGGCCACCATGACAGTCATGTATGTCAGACAAAGCAGTGGGATGCTGTTCAGATGTATGTCACTAACTAGTGGGTAGTATGTGGCCATGGCACCACTGTACCAGCGGTTATTTTGTGTCAGGACAGACAGGGGTGTACGAATGTATAATCTATGGGGGCATATGTATACCAGTATTTACGTGTGATACCCATCTACATGGCTGTTAACATCCACATTGACAGGCCTGGTCGATATGTCTTGCATGAAGGGGTTCTGTGTATACCCCTGTACTGACTAGCGTGTGTCAGACTGTCCACATATATTGGGCGTATCACAGCTGAAGTCCACAGGGGCATTACTGTGCTAGCAGTGGGACTGTACTATGATGAACTTAGGATGTCTGTCAGTAGCCAATAGCACACATGTCCACAGCAGATGTGGCCTCCCACACACACCATGTCTGTGAAAACACTCCCTATTCCAGTAGCAATAGTCTACAAATATACCTGCAATACATACATGACATCCCCTTGCACTGAGAGGTTGGGACTTTTGGGGCTGAGGTAAGGCTCTACCAAATGTGCAGGACATATGGCAAATATATATGCACATATCATTATACATATATCCATATAGATATGTACATGTTTACATAACTTGCTTACTTTATGACAACAGTTGTACACATATGTGCCTGTGTTCCAGACTCTGTCATCCACCTACATCCCTGGCTTAGCACAGGTGACATGCTGTCAGGGTTTGTTATGTAGTGGGCTGTGTGAATTCCCATACTAAAGGCATATTAGACATGGGCGGTCCCACACTTATTACAACTTTTTCAAAGGATGCAAAAATTGTTTCAAATATTATTTTTAAGAATTGGGCACTTCTGGCAGAAGATACACACATCAACAAAAAGTTTGAAAAATTGCCACACATTATTTATCGGCATGGCCGGAATTTAAAGGACATCTTAGAACTTCCAAGTAGAATTACAAAAGAGAACATGGGTATGTACAAATGTGGTCACTGCCATCAGTGTCAGCATATTCATGTGGGCACTAAAATAACCATTAGAGATGTTAAATACAACATATTAGGTAAATTCAATTGTGAGTTAAAGAGCATTGTTTATGTTGCTATATGCCAACAATGCCAATCCTTTTATATAGGAAAGACAGAAAGGACATTGCGCCAATGCATATACGAGCATACGTATCATATAAGTAAAGGTACCACCACAAATGCTTTGTTTAGGCACACATTGCAGCATCCTACTCACAAATTTTTGTTTCCCATTGTGCACCAGGAACTATATAACAAAAGAGGAGGGCCATGGGCATTAAGGTTAGAAGAAAAGGAATTGTTGTGGCAAATTAGAACCTTTGCACACACACACTCCCTGGCCTTAATGAATATGCTTCCATTAAATGCATTTTGAAACTTAAACAGTTAGATAGGTAGAGTGTGTGTGTGTGTGTGTGTGTGTGTGTGTGTGTGTGTGTGTGTGTGTGTGTGTGTGTGTGTGTGTGTGTGTGTGTGTGTGTGTGTGTGTATGTGTGTGTGTGTGAGTGTGTGTGAGGGGGGGGTTAACACAAAATATAGCTCAGGTATTTCACTTATTCAATTATACTACAACTATTTTTATATATTTTTTTCTACTTAATATATTTGTATTTTATATTAATTCAAGTCACTAATTTAGTGTCTAGGTATTTAGTAATAAAATCATGAATTATACATGGAAATACAAAGTAAATAGTTTTCCAAAGGAGGAAAGGAATCGAGTTGTTTATTTAATTATTCAATTGGACTTTTTATATAATTGTTTCATTGTTTTATTTATTAATTGTAAAAGTATATAAGTCATTGATTGCTTGTGTAACTTTGTCTGAGGAAGTTTGGATACTAGTCCTTACGAAAGCACTTACGGAATAAAGTTTTGGAAAAGGAGTACATCTGCAAATTTCGCTGTTTTTTTGTGTTTGACTGTGTGTGTATAGTGAATATTTACCTTGGCATGTGTAGAGACTGTTGTAGATGTCATTGTTCCAGGTCCTGTCCTATCTGATGTTACATGCTGCTCCACTGTATGCACTCTAACAGCGTACATATTTGTAGGGGCAAACACACACATGTCCCATACCACAGACAGGCATCGGACCACACTGTCTAGTTGCCCAGTATATGTAGGGGTGTTGTGTGACCGGCTCATATGAGGATGGTGTACTTCAGATAGTCCATATACTGTTATAGTACGCTAGCTTACCATATGTAGCTGTGGCTGTGTTCACATTGGTTGTGGTTATGCACTTTCACACACGTGTCTGTTACTCTGTGATGTGACATGCCTGTAGAGCCTGCTATCTATGCAGGTACATGTGTATCTCCACATGGGAGATGTAGCCTAGTGTTGAGTCAGTCTGCCTGTAGCTAGCACTGTGCTTTGTTACATGCCTAGCACATGACTGTACTTATCCAGTGAGATGACATGTCCAAATACTTGCCAGATGTACTTCTGCTGGGCCACCACAACAGTCATGTATGTCAGACAAAGCAGTGGGATGCTGTTCAGATGTATGTCACTAACTAGTGGGAAGTATGTGGCCATGACACCTCTGTACCAGCAGTTATTATGTGTCAGGACAGACAGGGGTGTATGAATGTATAATCTATGGGGGCATATGTATACCAGTATTTACGTGTGATACCCATCTACATGGCTGTTAACATCCACACTGACAGGCTTGGTCGACATGTCTTGCATGAAGGGGTTCTGTGTATACCCCTGTACTGACCAGCATGTGTCAGACTGTCCACATATATTGGGTGTATCGCAGCTGTAGTCCATAGGGGCATTACTGTGCTAGCAGTGGGACTGTACTATGATGAACTTAGGATATCTGTCAGTAGCCAATGGCACATATGTCCACAGCAGATGTGGTGGCCTCCCACACACACCATGTCTGTGCAGACACTCCCCATTACAGTAGCAATATTCTACAAATATACCTGCAATACATACATGACATCCCCTTGCACTGAGAGGTTGGGACTATTGGGGCTGAGGTAGGGCTCTACCCCATGTGCAGGACATATGGCAAACATATATGTACATATCATTATACATATATCCATATAGATATGTACACATTTACATAACTTGCTTACTTTATGACAACAGTTGTACACATATGTGCCTGTGTTCCAGACTCTGTCCTCCACTTACATCCCTGGCTTAGCACAGGTGACATGCTGTCAGGGTTTGTTATGTAGTGGGCTGTGTGTATTTCATGCTGTCATTCCTGCCATCCCTCCACTGTTGTCGTGTACCCCACACATACTGGGGGGTTGGGGCCATATATGCGTGGGCTCCACCTACACAATACATGTGTGCCCTAATGCACTGCAGTAGGCAGTGTACGTAACTGTGGCATATGGCTCAGTAGTAGTGAGTGTTGGGGGGTACAGCATGACTAACCTAGGCTGTAACAACATTTGTGGATATCTGGGGTAAGCTGCCTTAAGTTATCTGGATATACATTACCATACAGTCCACCGTGGGTAATTGCAGGTCTACTGCTCCCTGCCATATGGACTGTTCTGTTAGTCTGTGTGATTGTGATGGTGTCAGTTATGCCAAGTTATGTAACAGATATATCCCATTGTGTCAACTGGGGTCTGTACCCCCTAAGGATTATGTACAGAGTGCAGATAGAGGCTGCTGACCCATACATCTGCATTACATACTGTTTATTGTCTGGTATGCTGTGGGCCAGTCTGTCATTACTACTGTACCATTAGAAAGCCTCGGCCTGGACAGCAACATGTGTCAATCTTACCAAACTACTGTCTCAGTATAACTGTTTCACAGTTGCATTACACTGTTCATATGGACGTCATTGTGTAAATGGCTATATGACATGGCTTATACAACTGTCATAGTACACACATATAGCTGTCAGAATTGGTTATGGGCACCTGTGTGGTGTTATACCCTTTGATATCTCTGTGGGTATGTGTTGCAGGCTATGAATGTCATTCGTATGGGTGACTCATACAGTCACCAGTTGTTAAGGTGGTGACTGTAGGAATACTGGCTGCTCAGGGTGTGCACGTACTACATATGTACCGTACTGTACATATATCTATATATATATATATATATATATATATATATATATATATATATATATATATATATATATATATATATATATATATGTGCCTGTATCTGCATATATCCATCTGTATATATGTATCGTAGGGATGGCCATGTTGTGTGTGGTCCTGGTTATGGGATCTGCAACACTTGTTACTGTATTACAGGGGGGATGTGCTTGGCTGAGGGGGGAGTATATCTATTTGTACCAAACATAAATTGTGTGGGGCCTCTCAATGCTATTAACGTTGCATGAGGACATATTTGAATTTGTTATATCGTCATTGTTATCACCAGATGTCTGTCCGTATACACCTATATATGTACATGTAGATATCTGCTGACATATACATGACCTGCTGTATATATTTACACATGTAGATGTAGTGTAGACATATATATATCCATAGATGTAGGCATTTGCATGTGTATATGCTCATGTATATTTATATATGTATATATCCCTATAGATATAGATATCCATATGCATATATCTACAGATTTATATATGTTGTACCTGTTTAAACATTAATATATTTACTCACACACATACATCTATAGGTTGCAATACATCCCCTGTACTGTTGAATGACTGGACTGGTTGACATGTTTGTGGAAATATCAGGGTTATGTACATCTGCCATGGTTTAGTGGGAAATCGCTTTGTGTATGGTGTGCAGTGTCATGGGTATGAAGTTTGCGGAGGCGGTTTATTTTGTTGCTGGCCAGAACACACCCGCTTACATCCACACTAACCTCTTTAAAAGGAATGGAAATAAGGGTTGCTAGGAAAGTGGTGAAAAAGGGGCACAAAGAGAGTAAGACAGTAGGGGACATAGCTAGGCATGTGCAGGAAGGGTGTAGGAAAGGTCCATAGCTACCGATTTCTGCTACAGCAACAGCTGTGCATAAACACTGCAGTTTGATCTAGATGTGGACCCTCAAAACCCTGGGAGAAGGGTGAGGACAACATAAATGCATCATGATGCAAATTAGACCAGATTACATGTGTCCAGTGGACACGTGTGGAATGGACAGCCATGTATGGGGTGAGATTGTCTCATGGGAACATATTGCCCTTCCATTATCTTTTCAGGTGGGAGTGGGATGTTGGGGAGGGGCTGTGGGAATATTTGGGGAGGGAGGATGGGAAGGTTACCAGACATGACACACAAGACGCATACAGGGGTGGTATATGACACATGTGGGGGTTCAACACCTTGATGGGGAGGGGTGTTGGGATATCGGAAGCCCACAAGCCCCCTAGTGATAACAGTGGGACTGAGGTTATCACCCGTGTGCGGTCACCATGGTGTCACCACAGTGCCATACTCCTGTGTAATATGACTGCAGACCATCCTCATGCTGACACATGTACACCTGCAACACATATGGATAACATTATGGAGATAACAATCACTGTTACTGACAACTGAAATGCATCATAGCTGCATGGCTACCACTACCTGGCATGTATGCATTACACATTACCCCTGACAACATCTCACACTGCAGTGCATTACAGCACTCTATAACCATCACCGTGTGCATTAGAACAATGTTAGCCTGTCCCTGCATTGATGTTATGGATGACAGGGAAGTGGCACAGGTATCATCATATGCACAGGGTGTGTTGCTGGTTTCCCAGAGGCCGAGGGTATTCCATACATATTTCACCGTGAGTGTGGGTGTGGAGTTTTGTTCAATGATTGGGGCATGGTAATTTGGTGTGTGTAGATATGGGGTTGCCCTAGGTGTGGCTGCATAGTCTGTGGGTATGCATGCACACAGTCCTGCCATGTGGCTACCCTATACAGGTGTTGCTGGACAGCTGCAGACCATACCTGGTGGGGTATGCAGTTCAGTGCTTCCAGCCACGACATGCTGACTGTGCCTGCCAAGGGTTCTACAGGCACATGCAGATACAGACCTTGAGGTGCTACTCTCCCCTGATGATGACAGGTGTCCGCTGGAACCATGTCCCACCTGGGATTGGCCAGGGCTACGTACATGAGGCCTGCTGTGGTTTGGTATGGACAGCACCCTCAGTGGTGTGCTGGGGCTGGTACTGCCATTACGAGAGCAGCTTGGTGGTGTGGCACATCCACGTTGACCACCAGCTGCTGGTGTTTCTGGCCTACGTCCATGTGGACGTCACACCACTCCCACCTCACGTTCAAGCACAGACATTCCATGGTTGAGGAGGCCCACCATCTCACCCGACCATCTATCCATGACCTCAGTATGTTCACGGAGGGCAGCAGCAATGTCATGGAGGTTGCCACTTACAGATGAGAAAGCAGCCCTCTGCAGCCTCAGGCCCTATCTGGTGTGCATGTCTATATGTGCCTGTGCCTCCATTACAGCCTGAAACATGCTCCTGGTGGGGCCAGTTGTGGTGCCTCTGCTAGGTGATGATGACCAGTGGCCCTTCCATGAGCACCAAGGTACATCTGCCAATGTGGTGGCCTGCCAGACATCCGGCTATGCTGAGTGTGACCCTACACATTTGGCATAGACACTACACCTTCCTGGTCACTGGCACCAACTGTCAACTGTCCCTCTGCTATGGCCATGTGTGATGGGCTTTATAGGGGCACTGCAACTGTGTGCGAGCTTGGGGTGGCTAGGTGGTTGATGACACATGTAGGAGCAGTGTCGGCCTCTGACAACCCCACCTGTGCCTCACCGGTACCATCATCATCATCACCACTGGTGTCTGTATGGACACCTACCTCAGTTTTCATGCAGGAAGGAACCTGACCCACCTCGCCACCTGTGGGAAAAACAAGCACACACGTTAAGACCTGTACAGCATTGCATAACAGTATGCACACTCACACACACACACACACACACACACACACACACACACACACACACACACACACACACACACACACAGTCTCACACACACACACACACACACACACACACACACACACACACACACACACACACACACACACAGACACACAGGCACAGACACACACATGTACACCCACAAACACTGACAGTCCACCTTACTACCCCCTTACCCTGGGTATACAGACAGTTCCACATTCAGTTACAAATGTTCCCCATCCTGCATGGCACTTGCTAACATGCACTCATTCATACCACCCATTAACATAACAGTCCTCTCCATGCCTACATGTGTGATCAGAGCACATGACCTTTTACTTTATCACTTCTCTGACTTTGGTGGAGTAGGTAGTACATGGCCTCACTGCTGTCATCCAGTAATACCCTGTGTATGTCCAGTCATGGTGTACATGGCCCCTAAATGGTTGGGGCTGCTACATTCACTACATATGTCACACACTGGAGCCCCATACTACAGTCTTGATCAGTCCATGCCCCATCTGCTGCACAATCAACCCATGATGAGGACAACAGTAATACCTGGATACACTCACTGATGTGGTCTGGTAATTCCCCATTGCATTAGTAGTGCTGCATATGTGGATAGCGAGTTATCCATCTGCTGCTGGCATTATGATGTGTATACCTAGTATGTACTTTCCCTCCCAATGCATGTTCTGAGCTACAGACCTTGTTATGCTATCAGCTGTCCTGTGTTCACATATCGGACAGGCTGTCCTGGTGTCTCATGTGTCACTACATCTACAGCACAATCCCAAGGAGAAGTACTGCCATGTGATCAATCCCACTATTGCCTGTGGATACATGGACACCCACACAAACAGACACATATGTACACACACATCAGACATGCATCAACCACACTCCACCAGATTGCACTTACACATACATTCAACACCCCCCACACACAAACACCTACATGTGGGGCTACACACCTTTTGTACACACAGTCCTCCTATTACCCTTCTGTCAGCATGCAGTACATCTGGTGCTCCGCAGCATGCAGTGCAACCAGAGTGACCTCATTACAGTGGCAGTATACATGTGTGTGATGCATGGGATGTGTTGGTAGGTGATGGCCCTTCCCTTGTCAACACTGCACCCATGTAGGAAGTGTTACTGTCGACCTGTTCTGCACCCTGCCTTGTACTGTGCACCATACCACACAGGTGTACAAACCATTGCTGCTTATGTAGTACTGTGTCTGTTATGTCAGCTCTAATGCTCACAGCCCCTGTGTGTTACAGCACCTCATACTTGGGATGATATGTGAACAGATATATTTTGTGAATGCCTAATGTCTGCTTTACAGATCATGACATCAGCAGTGCATGTATGACCAGTACAGGACTATTACACTGACACCCACCAGACCTTACCATAGCTGTGGGGGGTACCCTACACATGTGCCAGAACTCTACATGGTTGCAAGGTCTACTCATGTGCACATCCCTTGGAGTGCACACACTGCTGTCACTATTGCTGTGGGGTCATGGTTACATCTGCCACAGTTACATAACCTGATTGTGTGCAGTTACAGCCATGAGTGTGGTGTTTCACACATGTCCCTAGTATAGGCCATGTGTCCTGCCATACTCCACATTCCTGTGGACACATTGCACAATGACAGGATGTTAGGTAGCTTGCATGTGTCTCTTGTGCCCTTCCAATACCCCAGCATTGTCACTACTGTGACACAGTGCATTTCACAACAACAAAATATGAACGTGTACAGCATGAAGTATGAGTAGGTGTGTTAGATGTGTGCATGGAATATCCCATAGCCATTACATGCACAGTGTCTTGTCATGCATGAACATGAACCTTACTCACTGGCTACAGGCTGCTGCTGTGGTTGTATCCTGGAGGCCCTACATAAGAGTGTGAGAATGTTGTTGCCAATGGCCACAGCTGTGGCATTCATAAAGGGTGAGTGCACCATTATGTTACATCTATAGTAGGGGTCCACAATACTACAGCTTATGCATGTCTGTTTATTACTACTACACAGCAACAGACTATGTATATAGCATCTCAGATTTGCATGATGTACCTGTACAGATGCAGATGCATACACACAAGTGGTGTACTGGTGTGCCCTGGGGCCTTACCTGCACGGTCTTCAGGCAGTGTGTTGGTGGCACCCACCTCCACAATGTGCCCTGCCAGTTGTTGGTGCTGCAGGTGGGCAGGTGCCTCAAGGCTCCTGAGTAGCTCCTCCACACAGGTGAGGGGTGGATGGATGGCTTGTCCCCCCCTGTAGTGAGGTGGTCTCCCCATACAGCAGCAGCATGCCGATGTACATGGCAAAGCAGGTCACTGCAATGATGCCAGACCTGCTCATAGCTGCGGTTATGCCATCCAACATCATTGATCCTGTGGACTAGTTCGTTCCACAGGGCGGTCCTCTCCTGCTGGTCTTGGGCTGTTCGTCCGAACAGCTGGTCATAGTGCTGCACCAAATGTGATACTATCACCTCAGTCTCTGCAGCACTGTAGGCCGGAAGATGGATATGGGGCATCCTCCCTGGAAGACATAAAGATTGAAACAGGTCAATGCAACCATACAGCAGGATCACCATAGTTCTTAATACACATCTGTGTCTCCCCCACCATATCAGCTACAACAAACCATTCATAGAATGGAATTGGTATATTGGTTGCTTACCTACCATTGGGACATATGTTGTATTGTACCAAGCTTTGTGCTATGTGTTTGTGCCATGCTCTGTGCTATGTGTTTGTAGCCATGCTCCCTGTGGGGATACTAACTCTGCTGGCCTATTACAGACAATTTCACCTGCATGCCATTGTCAGTGCCACTATATATATATATATATATATATATATATATATATATATATATATATATATATATATATATATATATATATATATATATATATATATATATATATATATATATATATATATATATTGTTAGAAAAATGTGTATTTGAATACATGAGAAATGCTAGTTTAAAAGCAAAGTAGTATATAATGCATTTTATTCTATTAATCATATAGTAGTAAAATTAATTCCTGTCTAAATGTGAAGTAGTTTTGAAACTGCAGTGTGGCTTGAAGCAAAGCTGATCTCTGACCCTGGCAGAATGCTAGCTTAGCAAGTTTTAATGTTTATGCTTTTCACAAATGATTATCTGCTGGGTCAGGAAATTAAATGTGTGAAATAATGAAATCTTCTGCTCTTTCCTGTTGGAATGATGTGGCCTTGTATATGTGTTACTTAGATAGCATGCAGCTGTGTGAGAAAGTGTAACAGAACAAAGACATGCATTAAAAGACAGAAGCTGCTATTGTATTCGAACTGATATGAAACCTTGAATAAGTAACTTTACAGAAAGACATTATGACTGACCAGCTGGATAGCAAGGCCGTATTGTATCTAAAGGAAAAGTTTTTTTAAATGTACAGCATCAGCAGACTTAATGAATGAAGAATTGTAAGCTAAAGTGATGTAGATGCCCTGTGACATATCACGTCAGAAAGGTGGGCATAGCTAAATGTTAAACCTATATAAAATTGTGTGCTTCCTGTTTCATGTCAGACAAAAGTCTGTACTTGTACATTTTTTGCCTCCTGGTGTACACTAGTAAACTTTTGAATCTGAACCTCCTGTGTATTGAATTCTTAATTTTATTTAACAGTTTGGTCCTTTCGAGATGGAATTCCCTTGGTAAGCTGCAGATCAGAGCGTATCGGTGGTCGAATACTGCACAGGAGAAGTTACCGAAATGGTTCTTCTTGAGTGAAAAGACCTCCGACTGAATTGTCGTGTGTAAAGAGGCTGGCCACTTTCTGATCTGTGGCCGAAAAGCGGAACTTGAATGATTTTCAATACCGGAGGCTCAGGTAGGAAGAATTTGCCTTTTTTCTGTTTTAGATCAGGGACTAGGTTACAGTATATTGTTGTCAAGATTTGTTTTGCAGATCAGGGACAAAAGGAAGTACTGTATATTTGGTCATAGATCAGGGTAACAGAATAAGGTAGACAGTTATTCTAGATAAACTGTAAACAGGAACTAAGAACTTGATATCACGTGATAAAAAAGGGTTACGTAACATTTTCTTTGACATGGGTAATCAGTGCACTAAAACCTCGCGAGATCCGCCCCTAACCGAAGACGCAAAATACATGCAATTACAACGTTCTGATAACGTTAGGTATTATACAAAATGGGTTAATAAATATGAATTTGATGGTAAACTAGATAAACCTTCACTAGTTAAACTCCTTAAACAGCTTAAATCTGATGCGGGAGGTCAGGCAAAAAAGCAACGCCAACTAGGTATCCCTCAAGCACACAGGTGGATTGAGGAAGCAAATCGTAGAGAACAGAAGCTTAAAAATTCAAAAACATTATTTTTAGACAAAGAGGATAATAACTTGGTAATAGCGGCAGCTCCTCCTCCTCCTCCCTTACCCCCTCCCTTACCCTTTTCAGGATATGAAGCGAGTGGACAGGCTGGTCCGCCTCAGCGTTATCCTGAAGTTTCAGTAAGACCACAACCATTTGTTAGAGATCCTATTGAGACTAGGTCCTGCACACGTAAAACACATAGGGACACAGAATCATACCAAATAGAGAGAAATCTACAGGATGAGAGTGAGGAAGAAATATGCCCACTTATAGAAGTTCCAAATCCTCAGGCAGGACAGGAAGGTCAAGACCCAACACTCTTAGTATATAGACCATGGACACCGGAAGACATCCGGAAGGCTACTGAGGGAATCCCCCATCCGAAAGTTAATTTTATGAAATTTTTAGAAGATTTACAAGGCATGAGGTTAAGTTACCACTTGAATGGGGAAGAAGCAGAAAAAGTAGTAAGACAAATTATAGGTCCAGATTGGCACATGATTTGTGGCACCTGGAATCCTCGTAATGCAGAACTTAGACCACTCCCACATAGTGACTCAGAGTTGGACAACAGAGTGAAAGGTCTGACAGACCGAATCTCTGAGACATGGAAACCTAGAGCAGACTGGACTTGCATTAATCAATGCATACAACAGGAAAATGAGACAATAGCTGGATATTATGCTAGATTATTAGAATGTTTTAATAATCATAGCGGTATGTCGGTTCCTGAGAACCAAACAAATGATTCCCTGTATGAACAACAATTAAAAAATGCATTTTTGAAGGGTTGCATTGCACCTATTAGTAGCTTCATTACGAAGATCATCGAACAGGGAGGCTACAAGCCTTACTCGAATACGCTAGACATGCTGAGAGACATTTTAATAGTAAAAAGAAAAAGAAGGCACAAGTCTTCACTGCTGAAGATGGAGCTGAAGTATTTGTATTACAGTCAGGTAAAAAGGGCAAGAAGAATGCCCAGGGAAACAAACAGTTTGAAAAATGATCAGAAGATTTTGAAGAGAGGAAAAAGAGAGGTGAATGCTTCAAATGCGGGAAGAAGGGACGTCTAGCAAGGGATTGTAGGCAAAACAAAAAGGTAATTACAGAAGATAAGGGAGATGAGGACTGACTATATGATAGTGAAGATACGTCAAGTGAAAGACAGAAATCATCAGGAAAAGTTAAGAAACAAAAAGCAAATGTAAATGTGATAGAAGGAGTAGAGGAAGTGCAAATAGATATGGAGGATGAAGAAAGTGAAATTTTGGACTTAGCATTATTGAGCTTAGAGCTCTACTTAGCGGATACAAAACCAGAAGTTACACTTCTGGTGGAGGGAAGTCAAATTCCTATGTGACTCAGGAGCATCACAGACTTTGATACACCCCTCCAAGTTACCAGAACATTCCGAATCACCTGATTATATACTGGTGAAAGCCGCAAATGGACAGCTATACAGGGAACCACTTTCCCATGATATAGCAATAACTGACCCTGTTTCAGGTATGACCCAGATAAGTAAAATTGTTGTATCTGCAAAGTGTCCAGTAAATCTATTGGGCAGGGACCTTATGCAGATATTTGGCATAGCAGTAGTTCCAACTGTACAAGGTATGGAGGCACAGAGACAAATGGATACCTTTGTAGTGCGATCGGAGGGTGAAACTTTCTACTGGTACAGCCAGGACCTAGTCACGACTGGTCCAGGGGCAGTAACCAAGGAACTGATGAATGTAGCCATCAGTAAAGCCCCCTCCCTTGACACTGATCGACAGCATTTGTTACACTGTACTCTATACTACTGTACTACACCAGGACCTGATAGAGAATATGAGCAAGAATTGTTTAAAAATCGTGCAGCTAGATTGGTTTTGCGTACTTTGTACTGGGATACTGAGGGGAACAGTGTAGTTAGCTGTTCATTACCTCAAGAATTCCTTGCATTGCATAGATCAAATCGGTTGTCACATGTCAGCTTGACAAAGAACAAAAGTGTCAAATGGGCAGATTTAGGAGAAAAGTAACAAGATGGGAGAAACAGACTGATTTAGAATTATCAGAACAAGGGATACAAAAACAAAAACTGAATTGGTTGACACAGACATATCCAGCTGTACACTTGCAACCTAGCGAGGACAGCTGATTAGCATTCTTGTTAGAAGAAGAAGAAAAGGCCTTATGTGAAATTCCAACAACTCTCTGGTCAACAGGCAAGTCAGATGTAGGACTTATTCGAACAGCAGGACCAGTTACAATTACCCCAAAGTCAGCTTTTAGACCACAGAAAAGACAATACCCTTTGAGAAAGGATGCAGAAATAGGAATTAAGCCTATAATAGCAGCATTACTCAAAGAAGGAGTACTGGTAGAATCTCCTGATTCACCATGTAATACACCCCTATTTCCTGTTAAAAAAGCAAACTGGGAATGGCGGATGGTACAAGATTTACAAGCTGTAAACAATGCAGTAATACCTAGAGCACCCACGGTGCCAGACCCACATACGTTGTTAAATGATTTAGAACCTCAACAGAAGTATTTCTCTGTGGTAGATATTAGTAATGCTTTCTTTTCAATACCTATACATCCTGATAGTCAATATTGGTTTGCATTTACATTTCAGGGTAAAAGGTATACATATACTCGACTACCACAGGGATACTGTGAGAGCCCAACAATTTTTGCACAAGAAATGGCTAGCAACCTGGCAGGATTTACCCCACCGGGAGGTAGTCAAATTCTACTTTATGTAGATGACATCTTGCTAGCAACCCCTACCCAGCAACAGTGCAGGGAGGATACTGTAGCATTATTGAAATTTTTAGCAACACAAGGACACAAAGTAAACAAAAGTAAGTTACAACTTTGGAGAAAACAAGTTAGATACCTAGGATATGTAATATCCAATGAAGGAAGAATACTAGATGAGGAAAGAAAAACAGCGATTTTGCAAGCACCCAAACCAACAACCAAGAAAGAAATTATGTCTTTCTTAGGTACAACTAATTATTGTCGGAGCTGGATACCAAATTATGCTTTGGAATCTGCTCCACTGACTGATTTGATATATAAGACACTAATGGCAGCACAAGATATTTTACAATGGACAACTGAAGCAGAAACATTTTTCTGCAGGTTGAAGCAGTTGATAGCTTCTTCATTAGTTTTAGGACTTCCAAATTATCACAAACGGTTCTTTCAGACGGTAGATTGTAAGCAAGGATATATGACGTCAGTATTGACGCAACAACATGGGAACAAGCAACGCTCCATAGCCTACTATTCATCACAGTTAGACCCAGTGGCGCGATCTTTGCCTCACTGTGTACAAGCAGTAGTTGCAGCCGCAATGGCAGTACAGGCTTCAGCCTCAGTGGTGTTATTCCACCCTCTCACATTGAGAGTGCCTCATGCAGTTGCAATAATTTTACTGCAAGAGAAAGTGGCATACCTTTCTCCTGCTAGACATCTTTCATGTATGACTATACTGCTGAGCCAACCTCATATGACAATTGAACGATGTACGACATTGAATCCATCAACATTACTTCCAACTCCTGTGGAGGGCACACCACACAGCTGCCTGCAGGAAATTGAACAGTTAGCTTTACCTAGACAAGATCTTACAGATATGCCCTTGGATAATGCCGAGGTGACATATTACATGGACGGCCCATGCAGAAGGGGTCCTACAGGGAAGAATCTGGTAGGGTATGCAGTAGTTACAGACACTGAAATTTTAGAAGCTCAATCCTTACCACACAACTTATCTGCACAAGCAGCAGAATTGATAGCTTTGACGAGGGCATGTACTTTAGCAAAAAACAAGTGTGTAAACATATATACTGACAGTCAGTATGCTTTTTCTACAGTACATGTATTTGCACAACAATGGAAAACTAGAGGAATGATAACATCTAGTGGAAAACCTATTAATCATGCGCAATTTATTTTGGAGTTATTAGAATCTATTCAGTTACCTACCAAAGTGGCTATTTGTAAATGTGTAGCTCATACAAAACAGCAGGATAAGATTTCAAAAGGCAATGCGCGAGCTGATGCAGCTGCAAAACAAGTAGCCTCAGACTCAGAAACTGTACTTTTAAATGAAGAATTACAACCCTCTGATATTTTAGATTTAGACATGTTAAAAACAATGCAGACACTTACTACAAAAGCAGAAAAACAAAAATGGTTAAACGAGGTGCAATTCTTGAGAATGGACTGTACATTTCCAAAGAAAGAAAACCGATATTGCCATCTAATTTATTTAGATATGCAGCTTTGTTGAGCCATGGGCAGTGCCATGTCTCAACAGGAGGGATGGTACAGTTAGTAAATCGAATATTCCAAACATACGGATACACAAATTACACAAAAAAATTTTGTGCAGCTTGTCATACTTGTAACAAGCATCACGCACAAGGGGCATTTAAAACCAAGCAAGGAAGTTTTCCTATACCACCATACCAGTTCCATACTATTTGTATGGATTTCATAGAATTGAATAAATGTGAAGGGAAAAAGTTTTGTTTAGTTATTGTAGACATGTTTTCTAAATGGGTAGAAGCTTTTCCAACCAAAAACCCGGATGCAGCAACAGTGGCGAAAGCCCTGATAAAAGAAGTAATCCCTAGATTTGGCATTCCGGAGAGGATTTATAGTGACAATGGCACGCATTTTGTGAATCAGACAATCCATCAGCTTGGGAGATTTTTTGGTATCTCCTTAAAGAACCATTGTGCTTACCACCCACAGTCAGCAGGACTGGTGGAAAGGTACAATGGTACCTTAAAAAAACAAGCTAAGGAAGCTAGTAGAAGAAACCCAAAAGAATTGGATATACTGTCTGCCTTTAGCACTGCTGAGTATGAGCACTGTTCCAAATGTAAAGGGTTTGACTCCCTTTGAAATGATTTTTGGGAGAGCATATTATGTGCCTCAGTGGAAAGCTCTCATGCCTGCAGAGCAGGAGGCTGACAGTTCATTAGCTAGTTATATGAGGAAACTGTTAGCAAATAAATCTGTTTTGCAGTTTAACCCTTTTTCAGATAAGGAACAGACCAGACCAGTGGAAGTAGTCTTGGCTCCTGGGACATATGTCTGGCTGAAAGTGACGAAAAGGAAGAATTGGGCGAGTCCAAAGTGGGAGGGACCGTACCAGGTTCTGTTGGCAATGCCTACTGCAGTTAGAGTGGCCGAGAGGACGTCCTGGGTTCATTTGACGCATTGTAAACCGGTAAAGAACTTTCAACTTGATAAAAACTTTGTGACTGATACACAACCAGACCGAGATGGCCAAAAACAAAGCGAATAGAAGTTTAGATCAACCCCAGAGATGTTGCATAGTCATTTTGTTGTGTGTACATTTATTAACTGTAATTGTGACAATTTTCTTCTTGCTGTGGTTTATCCTACACACAACCACACAAGTGAAAGTGGGAAGGCGTGATGAAACGTCTATAGACTGGCATCCAAATTTTAACACATACCTGGCCATGAAACGTGTGTATGCAGAGACTATGAACATTTCAATCTGCTGGGTTTGTACAGCTATACCAACAGCATATGGAGGACCGGTAATGTCCGCTGTCCCTTTGGGGATAAATGAGACTTGGGAGAATTTGCTTTTCGACACAGGAACTGTGAGATCACAGGACAAAATAGCTTTATTTTTACCTGTCACACAAAAAGGAATTGTATGTTTCTATAAAAATGACACTCTCCAGGTGGGCTGGAGCAATTGTAATATAACCATATCTTACCGATGTTATATTAAGAATGGTAATGGCAATACTTTTTGCAATACTAATTATGACTCGTATTTAAACTCATTGAAAACAACTATGAGTGACATTCAAAAAAATCCAGTTTTGTTTAAACAATTGTCAGTTATAGATCAGAAAATGTTTCATGCAGGGATGATGTGTATTAGTACTAAAGCAGAAAACTGTTATTTTATTTGTGGGAAAAAGGCATATAAATGGTTACCTGAGAATTGGTCCGGCAGTTGTCTTTTGGGTTACTTGGTTCCGGCAATAAGACATACTGCAGAATTACCTTTGGGAAAGATATGAAACGTAAGAGAAACAGCTCGAAAATCCGAAGGTCCAGTTAAGAAACTTGCAAATCCAGTTGGGAAGATCGAAGCTAGTTGGAAAGACCATAATTCAGTAAAAGACAAAAGCGAATTGACTCATATGGACTTGAGTGACAGTGTTATATCCTGGGCAGGAATATTCCCAGCCTATGGAGCAGTCAAATCGATCTGGGAGCTGAGGAAGTTGTCGAAACTTCTCGAAGTAATCAGTAATGCAACTTCTTCCGCCCTAGAATTGGTGACTGATGAACTGAATGCAATGAGAACTGTTGTGCTACAAAATCGGATGGCTATTGACTTCACCCTAGCGGCGAGAGGTGGTACATGCGTGCTTATCAAAGAAGAATGCTGTGCTTTTATTCCTGACAATCGTCATGAGATAAATAACCACCTAGAGGTAATTCAGCAAGTATCAGCCATGACTGAACCAGGCCCAAACCCACTGATGGACTTTTTCCAGAATCTATTTGGGGGGTGGGGTTCCATCCTAATGAATATTCTGATTGCCATTTGTGTGGGTATACTCCTAATAGGAGCATGTGTATGCTGTGGAATTCCCTGCATGAAAAGATTAATTAAAGATTTTGTTGATGTATCTGTTACTGAAACTTTCTACCAAGATATTGAAATTGAAAGATTGATCTCAGATGATGCTTTTTCTGAAGTATAGATTGAATGATTCACCTAGCTGAAAATCCTAAGTGGAAAAGGCTAGGAGATGAAATAACACTATGCATACTTCAAAATAGAATAACAAGTATTAATAGGGGGGGAAGTGTTGGAAAAATGTGTATTTGAATACATGAGAAATGCTAGTTTAAAAGCAAAGTAGTATATAATGCATTTTATTCTATTAATCATATAGTAGTAAAATTAATTCATGTCTAAATGTGAAGTAGTTTTGAAACTGCAGTGTGGCTTGAAGCAAGGCTGATCTCTGACCCTGGCAGAATGCTAGCTTAGCAAGTTTTAATGTTTATGCTTTTCACAAATGATTATCTGCTGGGTCAGGAAATTAAATGTGTGAAATTATGAAATCTTCTGCTCTTTCCTGTTGGAATGATGTGGCCTTGTATATGTGTTACTTAGATAGCACGCAGCTGTGTGAGAAAGTGTAACAGAACAAAGACATGCATTAAAAGACTGAAGCTGCTATTGTATTTGAACTGATATGAAACCTTGAATAAGTAACTTTACAGAAAGACATTATGACTGACCAGCTGGATAGCAAGGTCGTATTGTATCTAAAGGAAAAGTTTTTTTAAATGTACAGCATCAGCAGACTTAATGAATGAAGAATTGTAAGCTAAAGTGATGTAGATGCCCTGTGACATATCACGTCAGAAAGGTGGGCATAGCTAAATGTTAAACCTATATAAAATTGTGTGCTTCCTGTTTCATGTCAGACAAAATTCTGTACTTGTATGTTTTTTGCCTCCTGGTGTACACTAGTAAACTTTTGAATCTGAACCTCCTGTGTATTGAATTCTTAATTTTATTTAACACACATATATATATATATATATAGAGAGAGAGAGAGAGAGAGAGAGATACGTATAATGCATGTAGTATGTGTAGATATATATCTTTGTGGTGTTTATATGTATATTCTATATGACTGTCTGTATATCTGTAGACATACCTGTCTAATTATATATCACACAGATAATTAGCTCTATGTGGGGTGTATACAGACATCTGGTCCACATTCTGTAACTGTTTTTCATTCACAGCTGCACTGTTCTGCCTTACTGCAACACAGCCAGGTGTCACATATGAACACAGACTAACATTAGGGTGGTAAATGTGGTGAGAGATTGATGGTAAGCCTATTATGCACCTATGGCATTAGGGTGGTAAATGTGGTGAGAGATTGATGGTAAGCCTATTATACACCTATGGCATTTTTGCATGCTGCATTAGACATTAACATGACTATCCTGCTTGTGGTGTGCCCTGACAACCATGTGTACTTTCACCACCAGCTATTGCCCACACTAACATACCAAGCACAAATATTATGGCTTAATTCTTGGTCATTCCTTGTTGATCTGAAACAGTTGGTGGGTATGTCCCACTGCCTACAGGGACAGACATTATTGTCCAAAGCAGTTGTTCAGCAGAACTTCATTACAGGGACAGCTACAGATGGCTAATATCAACATTCCAAATCATATTTCCTATTATTATATACCATACACTACTTTCAATTACATACATATATGTTTTACTTACCTGTCATTTTTTTTCCTGACAGCTGTGACTGCCTGTTGTTTATGGTTTACGTTTTAAACATCTTTTTGATGTGTGTGTGTGTTTCTCTGTCTCTGTCTCTCTCTCTCTCCACTAGAGTGATTGAGCTGGTTTGAATGGATTGCAGCATGGCTTTTGTAAGAGATGCACATGATCAGGTGATGGGCTCTGCACCGATCAGTGTGCAATTGTTGCTAACTGCTTGCAGCCTGCTGTGTAGTAGCAACCACTGTCATGGCAACCCAGTACTATAAAATACTGACTCATGTGGGCGTTGTCCCTTAACCATTCCAGTATGGAGTACAACCTTCCTGTATGCGGGCAGCAGTGTTAATGACAGCAGTTTTAATACCTGTTATAGCAGGAATTGCAGACGCCAATTACACATATGGATGAGGTTCCAGACCTACAGACAGAGTGAGTAGTGTTCATATGTGCATTGCATGTTGCTGGTCTTGCAGTGTTTTTGTGTACATAGTTGTTTAGGATGGAATGCAGTCTGTCTGCATAGCTCTCAACTGTGGGCCTATCCACATGATGGCCAGTGGAATGTGTGGTTTGTTTGGTCTGTGCACTACACAGGTCTTGCCCTACATATATCACTGGCAGTCTGTCTGTTGCATGCTATCAATACATAGCTACATCCATTTATGTTTCTGATGTCATTTTCCTGCATAAGGGTATGTTGCAACACATCCTGTAATACCAGCAATATCCAGGATGTGTAACAGCAATATTGCAAATATGGCCCTGTGTGCCATCCTCTGGCCTCCACATATATGGCAGGCTTTGTCCTGCTGTGATACAGTTAATGGCCTATCATTATTTACTGCTAGCATTCCTGCTACATCCCAGTCATATCGTGGACTCCCACAAAATATATTGGTAAGGGTCCATACATGTGACCGATACATTGACATTACCACAACTATTATATTCCCCCCTAGGGCTTGACTACAGGGTGTAATTGGAGGCTGCTGGAATCCATCAGTAATTGTTGATTGTCACCTATCTTGAAGGCAAAACCTTTGTCTACTGTTGCACTGATTGAAGGCCTAGGCCTGGACAGCATAGTATATTATATATCCACATTGCTTGCATCTACTGTTTTGTGTGGGCCTTGCATTCATCACTGATTACATATGTCAGACTTCATGTGCTGTAAGTAATGGCATACATTATTGTATAGTACACAAATAAAGGTTGTCTCTGTATGCATACCTGTGTGTCATATCATGTCCTTTGAACTGTGAGTGGGTATATGTTTGATGTAAGTTTTCTCATTTGTGGGACAGGTTGCCACACTGTACATTTCACAGGTACCAGTTACAGGGCTTGTGGCTGAGCGATATACTTTGCACCCAGTACTTCCACACTAATCCTACATATATATGGCTATTAATACCTACTGTCTGTGTTTATGTACATGTACCTATATATATATATATATATATATATATCTATATCTAGATATATATCCCAATATATATATTAGATATATAGATATATATGTATATATGTGTATATATATATATATATATATATATATATATATATATATATATATATATATATAGACATATATTTGTATATACCAGGAAATATTTGTCAATGTAGAGATGTGTGTGCATATCTGAACCATTGTGATGTGTACCCCTTCCACATTGTACATTCCCTATGTTAGAATGACTTTTCTGCATGTTATGTTATAAATATCACCCTGACATGTACAGGTGAATTGGCTTACTGTGAAAGCATTATGGCTGTGTCGTGGAGGGTCCTGTAGCCAAAATATGCATGTGATGGGTATTGGATTGCACAGCATATCTGTTAGGGCTGTGGGGGGGGGGTAACAGAGCAGTAATTACCAGGTATCCTTCATTTCAGCCCCCACCCCCATTAACAGTGCATATGGTTTGTTATGTCGTAGTGAGTGGTTCAGGTGTTTGTTCCCATGTAGTAATGCTATACACAGTTCTATCTGTATCTATATTTATATACATCTATAGATATCTTTATTTGTACATATGTATGTATATATATATATATATATATATATATATATATATATATATATATATATATATGTATATATATATATATATATATATATATATATATATATATATATGTATGTATATATATATGTATGTATATATATATATATATATATATATATATATATATATATATATATATATATATATATATATATATATATATATATATATATATATATATATATATATATCGCTGTCTATCTGTCTACATTTCCAGATATATAGCTGTCCATATGTCCATGCATGTTCGGATCATATTTTTGGCCTGTACCTCATTCTGTTGGCAACACTGCGGTGGTGGTGCTGTGGTAGCATTGTCGCCTCACAGTAAGATGCTGTCCGGTTTGATTCTCAGCTAGAGCATCTTCTACGTGGAGACATACGTGAATAGGCGTACCTTCGTTGAAGGTTGTGCATCAGGGCTGGTAACTCGGCACGTAAAAATCAACTACCAATCATTAGCGGACCGGAGTTCCGCTGTGGTGACCCCTAACCAGGAAAAGCAGAAAGACACAACCAACAACCTCATTCTGTTGGCAATTGACATGGATTATCACAGGACTGTAGTCAGTAACTCGTGCCAACACATTTGTGTTTCAGACTTCATCTCTTTCAAGATATGTGTTCTAATACGTATCACTGTGTGACTAGCAACATTTTAGATTACATCCCTACTTGTATCCACATTTTGGCCCACTTTGTCCAGAATTCTTGCATTGGTTGTATGGTATGCTATTAGGACATTTCCTGTACTGCTGACTGCTTGTGCTGGATGATATGTTTGTGAAAACATGAGGTAATGTATATCTGCCATGGTGTAGTGGTAGATCACTTTGTGTATGGAGTGCAGGGTCCTGGGTTCGAGCCTTGGAGTGGCATTACAATTTGTTGCTGGGCAGAATAAGGGACATTAGTTACAGAGGGATTAAGGCACTTTTATGCAGTTGTCAGTGGGTTTGCATGGGTCTGCGCGACGGTAAGCACTGCTAACCTCTGCTTATGGTTTCATACAGTCAGTTAGCTTCTGATTTCTCAGCCTGTGTAGACATAGCTTACCCCTGTGCAAGCCCGCGCAAACACACTTACTGCTGCTTAAAGGTGCTGACTGCTGCTTACCCCAATGTTAATTTATTTGACATAAAAGCAAAAAGGGTTGATAGGAAATTGGTGACAAATGGGGCACAAATAGGGAAAGACAGTAGGGACAATAGCTAGGCATGTGCAGGAAGGGTATGGGAAAGGTCCATAGCTGCCCATTTCTTCTACAGCAACAGCTGTGCATATACACTATATTTGCAGGTACATTTGGACCCTCAAACCCCTGGGGGAGGGGTGAGGGCAGCATATAGTCATTGTGATGCCAAATAGACCAGATTACATGTGTCCAGTGGGCACGTGTGCAAGACTGACAGCTATGTTTTAGTCATGATTTTGTTGTGGGAACAGATTGCCCTTGTTTTATTTTTCAGGTGATAGTGGGATGATGAGGACGGGTAGTAGGTATATTTGGAGAGGGAAGTTGGGTAGGTTAACAGACAAGACACACAAGATGCATACAGGACTGGCATGTGACACATGTGTGGGTAAACTCCTTGTATGAGGAGGGGTGTGTGGAAGTCACAAACCCATGAGCCCCCAACTGGAAACATTGGGACTGATGTCCCCACCAATGGCCAGTCATCACTGCACCTTCATGACCCCGAAGGTAGCTGTGCTGGGGGCTATGTAGGAGGGGTAGGCTCACCCTCTAATAGCACCCATAGGCCCTCAAGCTGGTGTAGCCACTCTCGATACTCCAGATCAAGCTTCCTATGCACCCCGGCCTGGACCTGTTGATTGGTGACAGGTTCCCCTTAGTGCCCTCTCCAAGAGGGGGCAAGCCCCATCCCCTGCGCTGGTTCCTCCCAAAGGTGGTGCAGTGCCCACAGAGGTGGAGGTCCCAGGCTGGGCCCAAAATGTGCTGGTGCCTGGTGCCATGGCCAGCTGGGGTGGGACAGGTGGGTCGGCTGGGACAGGCCTTCCCATACGAGCTGTGTTGTCGCTGGTTTATGGCAGATATGGTTTAGTAACAGTCAACAGCATTCAGGATTAGGTATGACAGCATGCATAGGCATTCCCATTAACCCGACATGCCAGATTTAAGACAGTTGCAGAGCAAGCAGCACACATGCATATATGGAACAACAGTGGCCATTACAAGAGCATGCAAGTGTCATTGATGGCAACAGGCCACCATTATGGGTGTATTATAACATGGCTCATGCATAGCAACAAATGTGAATATGTATAACCCATTAGGACATATGTCCCAACAAATGTTTGGAGTGTACACATACCAGCTGAGCAGTGTCATTGGGCTATTTCACACATATGGTAGGGGTGAGAGAGTGTTCAATTAACAACTGACATATCCTTGTAGTTTCACGACATTCCTAATCACTGCAGTGATATTTCCCTCACAAGTATTATTACACTACCCAATGGCCTTATATTGTATGCTGGTATGTTTATAGATTATTATATATGTGACCTGTGTCTTACATACAACCGTGACAAGATGCAGGTGTTGATGCAACATATGTTGTGTATTGCTGTCATACACTTTGGGTGAGGTGCTGCAGTGACAAGTTTGTCTTTACTAGACATTCTATGACTATGTACACATTTGACTTGCTGTTATGTGTCATTAACAACTGCCTACATTTCTAGGTTCCTCACACTGCTTTTTCAGGGGGACCGGGTACCAGGCCGGTGATATGGGCCACTTATCTGTACATGCTGGACAGACTGGAACAGTCATGGGGTATGACTATGTATACAACTCTCTATCTGAACACTCCAGCCAATTCTGTACAGTTGTTGGGTATAATTAAACATACAGCTTTCTATCTGAACATTGTAACAAAATCCATACAGTTTTGGGGTACGATTATGCATACAGCTTACTAGCACTCCCGGGATTCAAACCCCTGCTGTGTGTGACAACAAAATTATAGTTAACATCACACTACACTGTGCCATCAGGGAATTGATATGAGACTTTCTCCTGTCTTCTATCTAAGTCTCCCTCACTTGTACAATATGACTGACTTCTTGGCACTTCCAACATTGCTGGAATGGTGCTGAATTAGTGGAATGGGTAGTTACTCAGTACTGGGGCATTAGCTATCTGCCGAGACTGCTGGATCCACTGTTCTAGTACATCCCCCCTCCACCGCTTCAGGTCAGCATGGTGATGCCTCACCTGCTCAACAGCCTGAGGGATACCTGTGGCACTGGTAAGGTCATGGGTCAGACTGTCCCAGGCCTCCGTTTTATACTGCAAGCTGTGGTACTAGCCCTGCAGTGGTCTCTCCTCATGGTGTTCTATCAGGAGCCATACCATGAGTTAAGACTCCTGGATGCACCAGCGCTGTGCTCTAACACGAGTGGCTTCACCCACACCAGCCATTTTGCCTGCAGTAGGAAGCTACCACCACATATTCCCACCTGTGGGGTTTATATACAGCCATTTTCCCACACTTTCCCATGATTGGCTGGGTTTGAAAAGGCTAAGCTCAGGGCACACCTGCTTATCTAAGGGTGGCAGTGCTTATAGGGGTATACCGGTAGGCAGATTGGATTGGCTCCCCTACACATTGCTTACTTTTACTAAGTTGAGCTGTGCTGCGGTTAGCATTGCTTAATAGTTAATTTGCACTATATTTGCCTTCTGGCAGTAATATATTCTTCATTACAGGTTTTATGTGTCTGGCATCCGAGATTCATGTGTACATACACTGTATAGGGACTTGGGGACTTCTACACTTTATTACAATAACACCTCACATCTATGCTTACTGCAGTAGTCCAGTTCACATTTTTATGTTATATAGCAAGGTAGACCACCTCATACTGTACATAAATTCAGTTCACATCTTTGTTTTGATTTACCTGTGGTGAGGATTAGTTTGCTGATACCTCATTCATCTGCATTGCTATGATGGTCTAGTGGGTGACTATTGTGGCTATAGTGTATAGGAGCCTTGCAGAGGCAGTTTATTATGTTGCTGGGCAGGACACACAGGTTTGCATGGGTTTGTGCGACGGTAAGCACTGCTAACCTCCGGTTACAGTTTCTTGAACCTGTTTGCTTCTACTTTGCTTCAGTCAGGTGTACATGTCAGGTATGACTGTTCACGAAGGCCAGTGTAAGGTTAAGTGGAATTCCAGTTTAGCATTTCTGGTTAGGCTACACTCAGGAATTCAGGGTAGGTTTTACATATGCCATACCTGTGTTGTAGAGTAGATGTGAATAGTGGAGGTGTAGGCGGGTCAGTAAAGGGGGGGGTCATTTTAACTATATAGTAGGCCGTTCGACTGAATGGTGGGGATGCGGTAGTGCAGGTTTGCAGGGAGTTGGGATATGTATGTAAGGCAGGACAGGAGGTGTCAGTGTCAGTAGTTGGTGTAGGGGTCTGGAGTGTTGGGTGTTGGCGGACTTCACCAGGTGGTGATCCAAGTGTCCTTGGGTTTTTCCTTCATGTGTTTTTACATGTGTAGTCTGGGACAGCTGCAGTAATACACCTGGGTTGAGGGTTACATATTCTGCCAATATAGTTGTGTGGAGGGTGTCACCTACTTGTGACTGTGGACATTGCTACGAATGCAACAGGGGTCGAAAGGTATGTGGTGTTACTGGGCCACACAGAGGAACTTATAGCAGAGGACATGTCCAGGGATGTGCAGGATGGCTGACGGAAAGGTCCACAGCTGGGCATTTGTTCTACAGCAACAGCTGTGTATATACCCTGCATTTGGGGGTAGGTCTGGACAATCACACCCCTGGGTGGGGGTGAGGACAGCAACATAGCTCTCAACCGATCGGAGGAAACCTCAACAGAATCAGGGACAACTCCTCACATAATCAGGGACAATCAGGGACATTTTCTATATATTTGCAGTATTAACTTGAAACATTTGCAGAATAAGGGAATGTGGATTTATATAGGATTTCTGATGGGAAACGTCTATAACTCTGTATTACTATCATTATTTATTAAGGGCAATTCACCACCTTTTCTTCAGCACTCATCAGTTTTCAGAGGGATTGCGAGGGACAGAGCTAATATCGGAGTGTATAGCAGGGACAGTTGTGAGGTCTGGACAGCAATACTACCTTGTGATGCCAATTAGTCCAGCTTACATGCCTACAGTGGGGTGTTAATTAGTGGGTTTGCAACAACACATCTGGTTATACCGTCCTTTGCCATGTAAACTTGACTTTGCTGCATTGGGACTCGTACCAGGCATGGCTGCTTGTTGGGTGTCGGCTCTACCCAATGCGCACTATTGCTTACATCCCTGGGGCGGTCCACATAGAACCATTCCAGCCAATACGTGCAGAGCTAGGCCCATAATTACATACTCATAGTTCCCATACTGCATATCCACTTCGGCACTCTTCCTTACTCTGGGTGCAGGTCGGGTCTGGCCACACCAGTACACACTACCCACTCCCCACTTCTCAGGACCCATCACATATGTTGCCTCACCCCATGGATCATCAGGCTTCCCCTACCTTGTAGACCGGGTACATGCGTGGTCTCCCATTGGACATCGGTGTAATGGCTGGAAACCCAAAAATTATTGAATTTTTGGGTGTCCCGCAAGGGACATTCATGTCTTTGTTTCAAGATTAGACTTGGCGGATCTCTACCAATGGAGGCCTGTAGTCTGGGAAGCAGTGGTGTGTTTACTTGTATTGTGTGTTTGTATGTTTCACCAGCCTAGCTGGGGAGATGATACGTGTTACACATTTGTTGATTGGACCCTTCACCCCCATTGTCACAGCTTGTGAACATATGTAATTTGTAACTGCTGTGTCATATCCTAGTTAAATATATGTGTATATTTACACAAACACGCACACACACACACACACACACACACACACACACACACACACACACATATATATATATATATATATATATATACATAACTATATATATATATTCTACATAATTATATACATATATATCTGTATATGTATGCATACATATATATATATTTATATATTGCTGTATATATATGTCTAACGACATATGGATGTATGGGTGTCTGCATATGTATATATCTATATGTGGGTATTTATATGTATTCTGTCTCTGTATGTATACATTTGTACTACGGAGAGGGAACGGTATATCTCCATGTAGCTATGGGTAGATATACACACACATACCTCGACATATATACATCTACATCTGGTTATTCCTTTCTTTGCCATGTAAAATAGACTTTGCTGCAGTGGGACTCGTAGCGGGTGTCACTGCCCAATGGGCGGTGCCTCGTCCAATGAACACTATTGCTTACATCCCTGGGGCTGTCCGTATGGACCCACTCCAGCAAACACCTGCACACCTAGACCCATAATGAGCAACCCATAGTTCCCTCACCCGCACCTCCTGTACAGCACTCATCCTTACTCTGGGTGCTGGTCAGGTCTACACATACCACTACACACTGCCCACTCTCCACTTCACGGGACCCATCTCATACGTTGTCATGACCCATGGGTCATCAGGCTTTCCCACCCTTGTATTCCATGTATGTACACACCATGCCTTGATAGGTCATCGCATGGACTTCCTCCCATAATATGACAATTTTTGGGGTGGCCTGCAAGGGACGCTCCTGTCTCTGTTGCAAGATTAGATTTCACAGGTCCACTGTGTCCCCCCCGGTTGTATCCTGCCTGTAGTCTGGGGAGCAGTGGACTGTTTACATTGTTTGTGGATTTGTTTGTATGTTTCCTCTGTTCGGCTGGGGGGGGGGGTTATGCTACGTGTTACACATTTCTTGCTTGGGCTTCTCACCTCCCTTGGCATAGCCTGTGAACATATGTCATTCTTGAGTGCTGTATCTTATCACAGGTATATATCTGTGTATAGCTGCACACACACATATACATATATATATATATATATATATATATATATATATATATATATATATAAATATGCTTATATATACATACATATTGCTGTATATATATCTGCATATGTATATCTATATTTGTGGGTATTTATTTTTATGTCTATCTATGTATGTATACATTTTTACTACAGAGAGGGGCGGTATATATCTATATAGTTATGGGTATTCATAGGGACACAAATACCTCTAATTCTTTAGCTACATATTCGGTAATGTTGACTGGTATTGCTGGGTACTGTGTTTTGTGTGCATACTGGCCAAACATGTGTGCACATATGCTTTGTGATACCTATGACTGACTCCGTTAATGGACACAGACCCACTCGTGACACCAGCCATTTGATACGGTGTGCTTAAGGCACTTTCAAGTGGTTGTGAGTGGGTTTGCGCAGATGTTAGCACTGCTGACTTCCCATCACAGTGTGTTACATGCAGTTAGCGTCTCCTTTGCTTGATCTGTGTCAGTGGTGCTTCACCCCACCCATACACACTTGCACACACTTACTATTGCTTACATTTGCTTACTTCTACTTATCTGTGCTTACGCCTGCTTATTGCTGACTTATTCATTCTGGTACTGACTGTTCACGTGCATTTCATGCAGTACTCCAATTCACATTTAATTGTTATTTGGTAGGTTCTACAGCAATAAAATTACATAATTGTTCGTATACAGATTACACTTGGAAAATTGTATGTGTTGCAGTGGGACTCGTGCTGGGAATGCCTCCTCCTTAGGCAGATGCTCTGACCACTACGCTATTGCTGTGCTGCTTCATTTGCTGTACCTTCCTTGCTATCCTCTTCAGCCTTTCATGCTGCTTTACCCGTAGCTATGCCATGGGTTAGCTGTACTCAGAGTTTTAAAAACATTATTACATGGGTTTCTTCGTGTTTTATTTCAGTGTACTGTTGCTGTTTAACACATGGAGACTGTTGGTGGGGATATGCCGACACTTATGTGTGGTCTCGCTCTTTTATGTACACATTCTTCTGTTCTACTTTGCAGGGGCATGTTTATTCTGAGAGCTTTGCTCTCAGCCATGCCCCCTGCACTCGTCCGTGTAGCCCTCGTCCATGCTCTGTGTAGCATTAGGTGTTCAGGCAGCACGCCTTTTTTAATATGCATGACACGCTGCCATCCTCCTCTTAAACTGGCACTTCTGTGCAGGACTAGAGTAGTCCTGCATGGAGGATTAGTGAATCCGGGGGAAAATCTTAACAGATGAAACCTGTTTATGCAGAAATTTCCATGAAACTTCATTGCTCAAATGTATTGTCTAAAGAACTGATTTAAGGAGTAATACTTAGACATGTAAGAATACATTCTGGAAGATTGAAAAACAATTTCTGGAATATATAGAAGATAATGGAGATTTACTACAATTCTTTAGGGCAGGAAATGAGTTGTCAGTTCTGACTGTATTTATTTGTTTGTATTTGCATAGTACCACTAAAAGTAAAATCATCTTCAGTGCTGCATGAATGGTATGTAAACTGTTATTAATGTCGCATTTTTGTAACAGCTTCATGGTTAAGACTTTAACTTCTTTTGACTAATACAAAATATATAGACAATAGCATAGGAACATTATTATGGACCACATTAAAGTTATGCTTATTTGAGCAATTTATGAAGAGTTACTGTCCTGTCCTGTTAACTCCTGGAAGTCAACATAAAGGCCTGACTTACTTGAAAATTGCTTGAAGACATCAAATGCAGCTTGCATAGACTATATAAGACCCCATCCATTTCAATAACAGTTCTGTCCTTGATCCTTCTTTCCTTAAAATCCTTGATCAGTCTGGCTTGTCTTGCCAATTGCCAAAGCCGTAGACAAGGGTAAGGTGGTTCACACAGCCTATCTAGATCTTGCCAAGGCTTTCAACACCATCCCCCACTCTGGAATTATAGATAAACTTACTAAACTAGGTATAAATCCCTGTGTCACAAGATGGGTTGCCAAATGGCTCACTGACAGAACCCACACTGTGAAAGTAGCAGACTGCAAATCTGACTTCAGACCAGTGACAAGTGAAGTACCACAGGGTTCAGTCCTGGGTCCTCTCCTGTTTGGTATCTACTTCAGTGAAGTACAGGCTAACACCAGAAGGTGTTTGGCTAACGAAGTTCGCAGATGACTGCAAACTGGGAGCCATAATCAAAACTCCTAACGATGTGGACATCCTACAAAAGAGCCTCACTGAGACAGATGCCTGGTGTCAAAGCCATGGCCTCAAGCTCAATGCCAAAAAGTGCATTGTCATCCCCTTTGGTAAAAACTCTGTACCCATGAACTACAACGTAGGCGTTAGTATACTTAACACTGTAAGTGTGATAAGAGACCTTGGGACACAGGTGGTAAGTAGTCTCTCCTTTGATAATCACATCGCCACAGTAGTCAGGAAATCTTTCTACGTGGCACACCTCATCACAAAAGGTTTTTCATCCAGAAAAAAAGAGGTCATTGTTCCCCTCTACTCATCACTCATTAGACCCATTAAAGAGTACAATGCCCCTTTTGGTATGTACCTCACAAGACATCTACAACAATTGGAAAGGCCACAGAAATACCTCACAAAGAGGATTACCAGCCTCAAACAGATGCCCTATGCAGACCGTCTCAAAAAACTCCAGCTTTACTCTGTCGCATATCGCCTACTCAGAGGTGATCTCTGCCTAACATACAAAGCTATGTCAAACTCAGAGCTGTTGGACATGCTCCACTTAAAGAAATCCCAATCCCTCTGAGCTACACGCTCTAAGGACCTAAACCTTATCACCAGTGAGCTGATTGAAGGAAGGGCACTCAGCAAACTCGGAGCTACAATATATAACATTAAGTATCCTGTTTTTTGTTTATTTTGTTCTTTATTTCTTTGTTGTTTATAGCACTTTGTGTACTGTGTATTTTTTCTAGCTAGTTTCACTGTGTGTGAGGTATTAACTGGAAATTGTCCACTCTTATTAAGCATCTGTTGGGTTGTTTGTTTATGATAACTTGTTGCAGTTAAACTCTTTTTTTTCTAGTGGCTCCTTTAGCTGTTTAAAACTTTCATTTAAAGGCTCACTGCTGCTTTTCAGCTGGGAGTAACATTTCTGCAGTTTGTTCTAAGTAGTGGGGATATTTGTAGCATTTCCATAGTCAGGCTTGTATTTGGGCCTAGTGTTTGTGGAGGCTGTGTGTCTGAGCACATAATTCAGGGACATCTTGTTTTAGCCAAAGCCATCAGGCATTTCAGTGAGAGAGAATTGTTTGAGGTCATTGGCTGACTGAGGTCTCCTGGACTACAGCTTAGACTAAGCACCTCATTGGTTCTTTTGAGATTTCTTTCTTAAAAGCTGTCTCAGGTTTCAACTTTCTGTTACCTTAGAAGCTCAGTTGTGAGTGTTCAGCCATTTTACAGTGAGCTGATCGAAGGAAGGGCACTCAGCAAACTCGGAGCTACAATATATAACATTAAGTATCCTGTTTTTGTTTATTTTGTTCTTTATTTCTTTGTTGTTTATAGCACTTTGTGTACTGTGTATTTTTTCTAGCTAGTTTCACTGTGTGTGAGGTATTAACTGGAAATTGTCCACTCTTATTAAGCATCTGTTGGGTTGTTTGTTTATGATAACTTGTTGCAGTTAAACTCTTTTTTCTAGTGGCTCCTTTAGCTGTTTAAAACTTTCATTTAAAGGCTCACTGCTGCTTTTCAGCTGGGAGTAACATTTCTGCTATTTGTTTCCCATCCTCCCTCCCTGTTGGTATAGTGTTTTTATAGTTGGTGGTTTTGCAGTTGCCCGCCCCTAGTGTAAATTTGATCTGGGACCCTCCTCCCAGTCTAGTGTCATTACCTCATTCTACCCAGTACAGGGAGAGCATTTGAGAAGACCAATCAGCTTAGTTTCTGCTACTCCTTTCTCTCTTTCTTTTCTCTCTTTCCAAAAAAAAAAAAAAAAAAAAAAAAAAAAAATTTATCTGCTTTTACTGTATTTGTGTTTTTTCCTACATTATTTTGCTTTTGTGTCATCTTAAAAGTACTCAATTGTATTTATTACTGCTTGGTGTAACTCATTGTAAGCCTTTTAGTTTAAGCACCTGGACTTCAGACCAGTTTTACATTAGGAAGGTTTGTGGTCTGCACTGTAGTGGTAGAACAGGTAGCTTACATCCTTCTAAGTTGGGAACTGCTGATTGAGGGCTCGGTGTCTGTTATTCTAAAAGTGTATTAATTCTGGTTTAAGCACTTGGGCTTGAGGCCAGTTATTTTACATTAAGAGGGTTCGTGTTCTGCACTCTTGTGGGAGGAGAGGCTGGACTCTGTCCTTCTGAGCTGGGAATTTCTAGTTAAAGCTTATAGTGCCTATATATTTGAACTGCTTCTTACTGAAATTGGTACACCTCGTTTGCTGTAGCATAGACTAGATCCAGGCCTGCTGAATCTAGCTTTGTTTGTATAACTTGAGCACTAATCCAGGCATTCTTTAAAGTATTCAGTTATATTTATTACTACTGGTAGTAACTTGATTAAAGTGTAGCTATCATTTCTAAGTCTTTTGGATTAAGCACTTGGGCTTCAGACCAGTTGTTTTACATTAGGAAGGTTTGTGGCCTGCACTGTGGTGGCAGGACAGGTAGCTTACATCCTTCTAAGTTGGGAACTGCTGATTGAGAGCTCAGTGTCTGTTATTCTAAAAGTGTATTAGTTCTGGTTTAAGCACTTGGGCTTCAGGCCAGTTATTTTACGTTAAGAAGGATTGCGGTCTGCACTCTTGTGGGAGGAGAGGCTGGACTCTGCCCTTCTGAGCAGGGAATTTCTGGTTAGAGGCTTATAGTGCCTGCATATTCTAACTGTTTCTTACTGAAATTGGTATACCTTGTTTGCTGTAGCATAGACTAGATCCAGGCCTGCTGAATCTAGCTTTATTTGTATGCTTGTTGTTTGTTTATTTCCCTGAAACGCTAATTCCACCTAAAACGTGGCCTTTTAGCACTTCTGTGGATCCCTAGTGATATCTGCATTGCTTACTGTACTTATTTCCTTGTTTCACTTGAAAGAAAGTTACTGTTTGTCATTTTTGCATTTAAGCTACCTGTAACAAATTGCATTTAAGTTACCTGGCACTTGCTCACTAAAGCAATTATATAAGTCAGCTCTAAAAAAATAAAAGCACTACACCCTCACAAACTCCCCTTGAGTACCTTGTTCCCCATTGGCCCTTTTTTCAATTATAAAGGAATTCCCAATACTATTCTAGCATGTCCAAAGGTCAGTTGTCAATCTCCTCTCCGGTCCAGCTGGTGAATCTGGGAATCTTGAGGCAATGTTACAACTGCCTCATGTACACAAACAACCCTCTCCTCCTCCCAACAAATTCCAACACATGTGAGAGATGCAACCATATAGCCAAACTGGAGGCTAAGCTCTCTCAACTCAGTCCTGGCATAACCAGTCAGGAGGAGAAGGAAACCACACTCACTACAATTCCAGTCTCACATAGACCTACCATGATAACAAACCAAACACATAAACACACAAAAACATACTCGGAGGCTCTAAATAAAAATCTTCCTAAGCAGCAGAGACCTCCAAAGCAGACACCCAAGCAACCGCTACCCCAAAACAAAACATGTGCAACACATAGCTCACAAAGCCCGTGTGCCGAACAGTCACAGCCCTTAAGGCTAAACAACACACCTGATACACTTGTAATAGGTGACTCTATCGTCAGGCACACTGACGTCCCGCTCACCAGGCTGAACAAGGAGAAGGTCACGGTGAGCTGCCTGTCGGGCGCTAGGATCCGCCACATAACACAAGCACTCAGGTCACTCCAAGGCAAGTACAAATATGACTCAGTCATTGTCCATGCTGGTGTGAATGACCTGAGACGTACCTCCCTGGGCTACATGAAAAGAGACATAGAGGAGCTCTCTGAGCATGTAGCCCAGGCTGGTATGACCCTGACCTTGAGTAGCATCTTACCCTCACCAAGAATGATGCCACAATATGAAGACAAGATGATCAATTTCAACAATTGGCTTAAGTGTTGGTGTCATTCAAAGGGGATCCAATGCCTGTCAGCCTGGGATGACATGCTCGACAAGCCACGATGCTTCGCTAGGGACGGCTTGCACCTGTCACCCTGGGCTTTGGATATTGGCAAAGGCTCTTGCTACCCCCATAGTGCCTTTTTAGGCAAGGCTCAAAAGACAAACCCACCTCCATAGGTATCACAAGGGATAAGAAACTAAGAGTAATGCTACTCAATGCCAGAAGTCTAAACCTCAAGATGCACGCACTCGAAACTCTCCTTAGCATGGAGAACATCGATATCTGTGCAGTAACAGAAACCTGGTTCAAGGCTCCCGAGAGCACCCCAGCACTACCAGGTTATACCTCATACCATGCTTTTCGGCCCCAAAACTTGGACCGAACCAGAAAAGGAGGGGGAGTATCAATATTCGTCAAAGATACCCACACCTCCAGGTTGGTGGCACAGCACGAAGCATCAGAGACTATTCATGTGCAACTAACTGTGGGTAAAACTGCCTTCCAGTTTATAGCCTGCTACAGACCACCCTCCCAAACACAGGAACCCCACTTGGCCTTCCTGAGAATACAGGAAAATATGAAGGTCTCTCCAAACACCATTATATTGGGTGACTTCAACTACCCAAACATAGACTGGGAGCATTACTCTAGCTCCAACACCCTAGCCCAAAGGTTCCTAGAATTTATAAACTCAAATGCTATGGAACAACTTGTTACCACTCCCACAAGAGGGGAAAACATACTGGACCTGATCATCACCAACATGGGGACACTATGCTCCAGACCAGAAGTGTATCCCTCACTGGTAAGATCAGACCATAAACTAATCTCACTGGATATTCACATCCCGACCCCACCCCCTGCCCAGAAAACCACAGTAAAAAACTTCTCTAAAGCAAATTTCACACGCCTCAAAACCGAGGCGAAATCCTTCAAAGCCCCCGGGCCTGTGGAAAATATGTCCCAGACTGCAGAATCCTTTATAAATGCATTCTATGAACACCTACAGGAATGCATGGATCATGCAATCCCAAATAAAACCAAGACCCAATCCTCCAAAGGCAGACGTCCTGTCTGGTGGACCCCAGCCATAAACAAACTATACAATAGAAGGAGGAAGCTACTACATGATAGAGCAAAATCCCAAAAAGGGAAGGCATCTCTGATCAGTATTAGCAAAAAACTACGGGCACTCATAAAATCGTCTAAGGCCAGCTTCGAGAGAAAAATTGCACAGGACACTAAGGATAATCACAAGGCTTTCTTTAGTTATGTTAGGAACCTGGGTGGGAATTCCCAGATATGCTCAGAATTAGTCCAAAATGACAAAAATACACCGAGCCCACAGACATTGCCAACATCCTAGCTGACAGGTTCAGTGCAAACTTCTCCCTCTCCCCACCAAAAGGACAAATATCTATCCCAACAGAGTGCTGCCCCTGACATCTCAGATGCTCAGGTAAGAGCCGCCCTCTCCAAAGCAAAAAACACAGCATCAATGGGACCAGATGGTGTCCCGGGCTGCGTCCTACATGAACTCCAAGAAGAGCTAAACCCAAACATAAAACTACTGTTCAATCTTAGCCTTACTACAGGATATGTACCCAAAGAGTGGCGTGCAGCAACAGTGGTCCCTCTCCACAAAGGTGGTGCCTCAACGGATCCTGGAAACTATTGCCCCATAAGCCTGACTAGCTTGGTCTGCAAAGCTACGGAAAGGATCATCATGGACCTCATAAATAAAGATATTGGGGACCTACAGACACTGGATCCTACCCAGTTTGGCTTTGTTAAGGGCAGATCCTGCCTCTTAAACCTGGTCGATTTCTTTGAAACAGTCACCAAGGCCATTGACGAGGGAAGGTGGTCCACACAGCCTACCTGGACCTCGCAAAGCCTTCAATACAATACCCCACTCGGGCATTATAGATAAGCTCACCAGCTTAAATATAAACCCCTATGTCACTAGATGGGTTGCAAACTGGCTCAAGGACAGAACCCACATGGTTAGAATTGCTGGAGCCATGTCAGACTCCAAACCAGTTACAAGTGGCGTCCCACAAGGCTCAGTCCTGGGACCTCTCTTGTTCGGTATATATTTCTCGGTACAGGCCAATACGGAAGGACTGTGGCTGACCAAGTTCGCAGATGACTGCAAACTGGGCGCCATAATCAACTCTCCAGCCGACACAAGCATCCTCCAAAAGGGCCTCATAGAAACAGACAACTGGTGCCAGAGCCATGGCCTCAAGCTAAACACCAAAAGTGTATAGTCATCCCTTTGGCAAAAACAAAGTGCCCACAAATTACCACATAGGTGGTAATCCATTAAGTACAGAAGAAGTCATTAGGGACCTGGGGACCCAAGTTGATAGCAATCTCTCATTTGACAACCACGTGGCCAAAGTGGTTATAAAAACATTTTATATAGCCCACCTAATCATGAAGGGATTCACATCTAGATCAGGGAGGTCATCGTGCCTCTTTACTCATCCCTCATCAGGCCCATAATTGAGTACAATGCCCTTTTGGGATGTACCTTACCAGACACCTGCAGCAACTGGAAAGACCCCAAAAGTACCTCACCAAGAGGATCAAAGGGCTCAAACAGATGCCATATGCTGCCCGGTTAAAGAAACTCCAGCTCTACTCAGTGGCATACCGCCTGCTCAGAGGCGATCTGTGCCTGACGTATAAAGCCATGTCCAACCCGGAATTAATGGACATGCTGCACCTCAGAAAATCCAAATCCCATCGAGCTACGCTCGAGACTTGAACCTCAGCACTGAAATAAATAGGACATGTTGGAGGGACAGATTCATAACCCAGAGGCTCCCTTCACTCTGGAATAAAATCCCAGTCCAGGTTAGGCAGAGTCCCACATTGACTCTCTTCAAGAGGAATCTTGATGAGTGGATGGGAGATCGTAGGTTTACCCCGGCTATCACTTCTGTGTCACTGTTAGACAGAGGCACAGTATACTAACCTCAAAAAAAGGCATAGCAAAATTAATTTAAAATGGGTGGCGAAAGCCAAACACACTCTGGCTATGCTTATAAATGCCCTAGGGCAGATAGCCTAGTATGAACCTATGAACCTATGAACCTATGAACCTATGAACCACAATAAACAGAACATGCATGAGGGATAGATTACTGTCCCAGAGACTTCCCATACTCTGGAATAAACTACCTATCTATATCACGGAAAATGTAGTAAGTCACCAACCAAGAAGTAGTACAAACCACAGCAAAGACGGCCAACCACAAATTTTTCTGCACAAAGTCTTTAATAGACGTGACAACAGTGAAAACAACTAACAGTCAAATTTAAAACAAGCGCTTTCGCCTGACTGATACCAGGCTTTATCAAGATGTGTGTATGAGGAACCCAAACCTATTTATAATACTTAATGGTCATCTGACCTACACCTAATTAATTAATTAGAGTAAATTTAATAAGTTACATTCTTAAAGGTGTATCGAAAAAATATATATATGTATGTGTGACCTATGATACAACCTAATATAACAATACATGCATACTTGTTAAAATCTGTTAGGATTCAGATAATACATTGTGTTTGTATATATATTAATAATACTATATTAGTATCCTAAAAACATATAATAATAAATAAAAAATCTAAAACTTCTAAAATTCTAAAAAACAACTTACTATACATATAAACCATAAAGTGCAACTGCAGCAAAATGTAATATAAAATTTATACATTGTTAATGAAATTAATAAAAGTTGTTTATGAATTATTTATACAATGAATGCATCAAGATATAATATTATGTAAATACAAAAAAGTTTTTATTATATCCTTTGCTATAGTCTGGCCCTTCTGATTTTTAATACACTATTAATGCTAATATTATCATTTAGCCCAGGGGGTTTGGCTGCATTTAACTTTAATTGCCACAACAGTTCCTTATATTCCAATGAAGTTTCCCAATCTCCCCCTCTTGGATTCTGAGTTGCTTGTTCTAAAATCATGAATTTTAATTGCATATTTGGACATTTTAAAGAGTGCTTGTAAAAGGCGTCAGTTTCTTTGTCTTTCGCAACATCATATAGATGCTCATAAATTCTTCTTTTCAAAGACCTTTCAGTCTTCCCTATGTAAAAACTTAAACATTGGGTACATATACCAAGGTAAACTACTCCTTTAGTTGCACAGTTATAGTGTCCTGTTGATTTAACCTTAAAATTCCTTGAAGTTATATGCACGCTGTTATCATTAATTATATATGAACATTGCTTGCATGCCCCACATTTATATGTACCTAGTCTAGGGGTAGATTGTGTAAAACTATTGTGAAACTGTCTTTCAAATAATCCCTTCAAATTAACATTCCTTCTGTTGACAAATTTGGGCCTGTCCGATACTAACTCTTTAATATCTTCTTGTAATGTTAAAACTGGCCAATACCTTGTCACAATTTTTTCAACTTGTGACGAATCCTTACTAGAGGTTTGTATAAATAGATTATGTGTCTCAAACTGGGCATCTTGTTGAACACGTCTATTCTCATTTGCCATTGTACCTAAGAGCGGAAAATATTTACTTTTTCTATCAGCTGTAACCTCTTCTGCCAACTTGTTAACTAGGTGCATAGGGTAACCTCTTTCTAAGAATAAATCTTTTAAGAAATTCATTTCTTGTATAAATAGTTGTTCTGTACTACACATCCTAGCTGCCCTAATAAATTGGCCTTTCAATATACCTTTCTTCTGATGGAAAGGATGTCCACTCTCAAAATGCAGATAGGAATTAGAAAAAGTATTTTTCCTATAAATTTTAGATTGAAAGGTACCAGTATGCTGATTCTTAGACAGAGAGACATCTAAATAATTCAAAACTTCCTCACTAATGTTATATGTAAACTTTAAAAATTGTGTGGAAGAATTAATGTAAAGCATAAAATCCATAAATTCATTAAGGTTACCATTCCATAACACATAAATATCATCCAAGAAACGTTTGTAATGTTTAATAAACTTCGACCAAGGGGTTGAGAATATAAATTTGTTCTCCCAATAGTGAAGTACAATGTTGGCATAGGATGAGGCACATGGAGCACCCATGACGACCCCTTTTTTTTGCTTGAACAGCTCTCCATTGAAATATATATAGTTATTTTCAAGTATAATTTCCATAAATTCAACCACCAATCTAATAGTGTTTGGGCTAAATTCAGATGACACACATAAGACTTCATTAAACCATTCAAGGCCAACAGCATGAGGGATACTTGGAAATAATTCAACAATGTCTATACTGATCATAAAGTTGGTTGCATCATAAAAATTGCTTTGGATACCTTTAAGGAAGTCCCAGGAATCTTTACAAATACATTCTACAGAAAGAACTAATTGTTTAACAGTTTGGTCAATAAATTTCCCAAGTGGTTCAACAATGCTGCCTGCCCCAGCCACAATCGGTCTAAATCTTAAAGGGTCCAAACCTTTGTGCACTTTAGGTATCCCAAAAATCACTGATGTAGTAGGTTTGTTTACATACAAGTAATTATATAATTTTTCATTAATTGCTCCTTGCATCAGATGGTCATATAATAAGTATTTAATTTTCGAATAGGCAATATTAATCTCATTAATTGAGACAATACTGTACTGTTCAGTATCTTGTAGCATATTATGCATTTGCGCTTCATAGTCCCAGTTATACATTAATACCACCCTCCCCCTTTGTCTGGTTTCATAACTCGTATACCTTCCTTCTTTAAAGTATTAATTAGCTGAAATACTTCTGTACTCAAATTTGAAGGTTGAGAAGATATATTTATAGAATATTGATTTCTTAAATCATTTTCAACTAATTCTTCGAAGATCTTTAATGCTGGGTGTGTGGGAGGATTTAGTGTACTGGGTCTTATAAAACTTTCATTTAAGTATGTTTGTCCTTTAAAGAAAACATTTAGGTTCAAACGTCTAACAAACAATTTTAAATCTAAAATAGTACTAGTTAAATCTAATGGGCGCAATGGAACAAATTGAAATCCTCTAGTGAACAGTATAAAGTGTTCAGATGTTACTAACATGTCAGTATAATTATAAATGCAAAAATTATCTTTCTTCATGACCAAACAGTTAGTCGTAGCAGAATCTAACATAATTCCTCTAATTTCATTATTAATAAATGCATCAGATACCTCTATCTGTGGGGTTTGCCCCAACCCTGTTGCTGGTATGTTGCTCCCTTGCCCCCCGGTCTGCCCTGAGGGTAATAAAAAACCTTTCTAATCTTCCTGTTAACAATTTTACAACAGTGCTGGTCTACTTCCTGAAACACATTATCATAATCCCTTCTAATACTGCCAAAATTATGGTCTTTCACAATAGAGTCATTCAGTACATTCAGTTCGTTTAAAAGGTTATCCGTTTTTGTTTCATAGTCATTAATCATGAGCTTCAACATATCCAACCCAGTTCTGTTGAATAGTTCAATTAATTCTTTGTGTAGACTAGAACCAGGAACAGCATTGTTGGGGAATTTAAAAAGGCGCAACCCCTTAGATTAGAAAGTTAGAACGGGATCTAATAGAGTACAGGGAAGGTTTGGCTTTCTCTGTACCAGGTAAAGGTAGACTATATAACAACCAAGTACACAACAGAATTGATGATATAGATAATTTTGACAATGTAGCTTCCCCAGCAGAGGATATTCCTCGAAGAAGTGAGCGTTTAGCACAAAAAACCAACAAGAATTCTAATCAGGTTTTTTATTACCCCCAGGGCAGACCGGGGGGCAAGGGAGCAACATACCAGCAACAGGGTTGGGGCAAACCCCGCAGATAGAGGTATCTCATGTATTTATTAATAATGAAATTAGAGGAATTATGTTAGATTCTGCTACGGCTAACTGTTTGGTCATGAAGAAAGATAATTTTTGCATTTATAATTATACTGACATGTTAGTAACATCTGAACACTTTATACTGTTCACTAGAGGATTTCAATTTGTTCCATTGCGCCCATTAGATTTAACTAGTACTATTTTAGATTTAAAATTGTTTGTTAGACGTTTGAACCTAAATGTTTTCTTTAAAGGACAAACATACTTAAATGAAAGTTTTATAAGACCCAGTACACTAAATCCTCCCACACACCCAGCATTAAAGATCTTCGAAGAATTAGTTGAAAATGATTTAAGAAATCAATATTCTATAAATATATCTTCTCAACCTTCAAATTTGAGTACAGAAGTATTTCAGCTAATTAATACTTTAAAGAAGGAAGGTATACGAGTTATGAAACCAGACAAAGGGGGAGGGGTGGTATTAATGTATAACTGGGACTATGAAGCGCAAATGCAAAATATGCTACAAGATACTGAACAGTACAGTATTGTCTCAATTAATGAGATTAATATTGCCTATTCGAAAATTAAATACTTATTATATGACCATCTGATGCAAGGAGCAATTAATGAAAAATTATATAATTACTTGTATGTAAACAAACCTACTACATCAGTGATTTTTGGGATACCTAAAGTGCACAAAGGTTTGGACCCTTTAAGATTTAGACCGATTGTGGCTGGGGCAGGCAGCATTGTTGAACCACTTGGGAAATTTATTGACCAAACTGTTAAACAATTAGTTCTTTCTGTAGAATGTATTTGTAAAGATTCCTGGGACTTCCTTAAAGGTATCCAAAGCAATTTTTATGATGCAACCAACCTTATGATCAGTATAGACATTGTTGAATTATTTCCAAGTATCCCTCATGCTGTTGGCCTTGAATGGTTTAATGAAGTCTTATGTGTGTCATCTGAATTTAGCCCAAACACTATTAGATTGGTGGTTGAATTTATGGAAATTATACTTGAAAATAACTATATATATTTCAATGGAGAGCTGTTCAAGCAAAAAAAAGGGGTCGCCATGGGTGCTCCATGTGCCTCATCCTATGCCAACATTGTACTTCACTATTGGGAGAACAAATTTATATTCTCAACCCCTTGGTCGAAGTTTTTTACACATTACAAATGTTTTTTGGACGATATTTGTGTTCTATGGAATGGTAACCTTAATGAATTTATGGATTTTATGCTTTACATTAATTCTTCCACACAATTTTTAAAGTTTACATATAACATTAGTGAGGAAGTTTTGAATTATTTAGATGTCTCTCTGTCTAAGAATCAGCATACTGGTACCTTTCAATCTAAAATTTATAGGAAAAATATTTTTTCTAATTCCTATCTGCATTTTGAGAGTGGACATCCTTTCCATCAGAAGAAAGGTATATTGAAAGGCCAATTTATTAGGGCAGCTAGGATGTGTAGTACAGAACAACTATTTATACAAGAAATGAATTTCTTAAAAGATTTATTCTTAGAAAGAGGTTACCCTATGCACCTAGTTAACAAGTTGGCAGAAGAGGTTACAGCTGATAGAAAAAGTAAATATTTTCCGCTCTTAGGTACAATGGCAAATGAGAATAGACGTGTTCATCAAGATGCCCAGTTTGAGACACATAATCTATTTATACAAACCTTTAGTAAGGATTCGTCACAAGTTGAAAAAATTGTGACAAGGTATTGGCCAGTTTTAACATTACAAGAAGATATTAAAGAGTTAGTATTGGACAGGCCCAAATTTGTCAACAGAAGGAATGTTAATTTGAAGGGATTATTTGAAAGACAGTTTCACAATAGTTTTGCACAATCTACCCCTAGACTAGGTACATATAAATGTGGGGCATGCAAGCAATGTTCATATATAATTAATGATAACAGCGTGCATATAACTTCAAGGAATTTTAAGGTTAAATCAACAGGACACTATAACTGTGCAACTAAAGGAGTAGTTTACCTTGGTATATGTACCCAATGTTTAAGTTTTTACATAGGGAAGACTGAAAGGTCTTTGAAAAGAAGAATTTATGAGCATCTATATGATGTTGCGAAAGAGAAAGAAACTAACGCCTTTTACAAGCACTCTTTAAAATGTCCAAATATGCAATTAAAATTCATGGTTTTAGAACAAGCAACTCAGAATCCAAGAGGGGGAGATTGGGGAACGTCATTGGAATATAAGGAACTGTTGTGGCAATTAAAGTTAAATGCCGCAAACCCCCCTGGGCTAAATGATAATATTAGCATTAATAGTGTATTAAAAATCAGAAGGGCCAGACTATAGCAAAGGATATAATAAAAACTTTTTTGTATTTACATAATATTATATCTTGATGCATTCATTGTATAAATAATTCATAAACAACTTTTATTAATTTCATTAACAATGTATAAATTTTATATTACATTTTGCTGCAGTTGCACTTTATGGTTTATATGTATAGTAAGTTGTTTTTTAGAATTTTAGAAGTTTTAGATTTTTATGAATTATTATATGTTTTTAGGATACTAATATAGTATTATTAATATATATACAAACACAATGTATTATCTGAATCCTAACAGATTTTAACAAGTATGCATGTATTGTTATATTAGGTTGTATCATAGGTCACACATACATATATATATTTTTTCGATACACCTTTAAGAATGTAACTTATTAAATTTACTCTAATTAATTAGGTGTAGGTCAGATGACCATTAAGTATTATAAATAGGTTTGGGTTCCTCATACACACATCTTGATAAAGCCTGGTATCAACTAGGCGAAAGCGCTTGTTTTAAATTTGACTGTTAGTTGTTTTCACTGTTGTCACGTTGATTAAAGACTTTGTGCAGAAAACTTCGTGGTTGGCCGTCTTTGCTGTGGTTTGTACTACCTATCTATATCAAGCAATGCTCCTCATTAGCACTCTTCAAGAAAAATCTTGATGATTGGATGGGAAATAGGAAATTCACCCCGGGGATCATCTCTGTGGCTCTGCTTGACAGTGGCACAGGAAAATAATTTTCTTGGGTGGTAAAAGCCAGGGTACCTTTTTGGCTGGGCTTGTATAGGCCCCAGGGCCGATAGCCTAGTACCTACCTATGAACCTATGAACCTATGAATTGTACTAATCTCTCAATAGCTAATGCAAAGGATAAGAGAATACTGGACAAAATCTTTTAAGTCCTGGTGAAGACCCTAAGGTAGCTTGAGCTCCAGGTACCTAATCTGTCTGCTAACCATAGCTACAGATTACCTTACTAAGAATCCCATAAATTATAATTCTACAGTTATATATGCTGAAATGAGTGTGTTAAATGATTTTTCTGTATCTAAATGTAATACTACAAAGAATGATCTCATGTATACACTAAGTCTACAAGTCATATGCGCTATTATGCATTTCCTTGTGTTTGCATGCATTGAATTAAGTTTCACTGATCCTGAGACATTCTTTTAACTAATAATGTCAGAAAGATTTTATAATATACACGAAGTATGATCACACATCAAAATGATCAAAATAGTACAATAAAATAAATAAATAAAAGGTATGAACACAGTGAAGTTTTGGCTGAAGGCAAGTCTACAGACAACTACTTGGCATAGAGAGATGAAGCCCTGACTATGTCCCATGTGACCTAAGTTAAACTAATGAATCACGTACCTGCTGGAGCTGGCAGAGTGGAAGGTAAAAGAATAAAGGACCTTAGCCTGCCATCCTGTGTTAGTGGGGGAGCAAAAGGGGCATGTGTCCAACAACGCATGTGTTCACACTATCTTCTAATAGAACCCCAAAATTCATGCATTAGTGTTTGGATGCAGAGTCGGGGACATTTGTAGTCATACTGTAGAGAGAAGTGTGCAGCAATGCACTTAGAGCCATACACTCCATGTATGGCTGCTGGGCATACATGGGGAATGTAGGGCTTACAAAACCAACTAAGCAATCCAGCTTCCATGAGCAACATTGGTGGCTCTCAGGTCTGCTGTTCCCCACCATGAATCCACATGACAACTATGGGTAGATGCGGGCGACAAAAAATACCTGTCAAACTTGCTGCAGAAGATTTGAGTATTGGAGGAGTTTAAACTTTTGAGGTGTCTATAATCCCTGTCATAAAATAGGTCAGCTATCTCCTTTCACTGTTACTTTGATGACTGAAATGATAATTTGGTCATGTTACTTTTCATCTTTTTTGGTGTTTATTTAGGAATGCATTTCCTCTGAAGTAAACACCTTCCATAGATTATGAGATTGTACTTCAGTTAATTTATTACATCTAGATTTTTTATGAAATTATGACGCTTGAGTAAAGTAGGCTAATGATTTGTATCTGTATGCAGCTTTTTATTAAAATTCAAAAAAAGATGTTAGGCTCCACTACAGTTAACCAAAGCATGAACCTCAGACAGCAAACTGAATGATTCAAACCCATCAAAAAAACAAATTTGATGAAACTGCAGATGACATTAGTTATAACATGTCTTTAAATGTTCATAGGTTCATAGGTTAATAGGTTGGTACTAGGCTATCAGCCCTAGGGCCTATACAAGCCTAGCCATAACAATTCCCTGGCTATTTCTTTCCAGAATATTTACTTCCCTGATCCCCTCTCTAGCAGGGCGACTGATGTGATCCCCGAGGTGAATTTCCTATCTCCCATCCAGTCATCAAGGTTCCTTTTGAAGAGGGCCAAAGAGGCGCTCAGATTGGCATGTATGGGCAGTCTATTCCAGAGTATGGGGAGTCTCTGCGTCAGGATCCTATCCCTCCAGCATGTTTTGTTCATTGTGATGACCAAGTTTAGATCCCTGGAGCATGTAGCTCTGAGGGATTGGGATTTCTTTAAAGGTAGCATATCCAACAGCATTGGGTTTGACATGGCCTTGTATGTTAAGCAGAGATCGCCTCTGAGTAGGCGATATGTGACAGAGTATAGCTGGAGTTTTTTAGACGGTCCGCATAGGGCATCTGCTTTAGGCCTGCAATTCTTTTAGTGAGGTATTTCTGTGGCCTTTCCAGTGTTGCAGATGTCTTGTGAGGTACATACCAAATGGGGCATTGTACTCTATAATGGGTCTAATGAGGGATGAGTACAATGGGACAATGACCTCCTTTTTTCTGGATGAAAAGCCCTTAATGATGAGGTGTGCCACATAGAAGGATTTCCTGACTGTTGTGGCTATGTGGTTATCAAAGGTGAGACCAATGCCCACCTGTGTCCCTAAGTCCCTTATCACACTTTCGGTGTTTAGTGTACTGCCACTTATGTGGTAATTCAAGGGTACATAGTTTTTCCCAAAGGGGATAACTATACATACATTTCTTGGCATTGAGCTTGAGCCCATGGCTCTGGCACCAAGCATCTGTTTCTGTAAGGCCCTTTTGTAGAATATCCACATCATTTGGGGATTCAATAATGGCTCCCAGTTTGCAGTCATCTGTGAACTTTGTTAGCCAGAGTCCCTTAGTGCTGGCCTGTACTTCAGAGAAGTAGATGCCAAACAAGAACGATCCCAGGACTGAACCCTGAAGTACTTCACTTGTCACTTGTCTGGAGCTGGATTTTGAGTCAGCTACTTTTACAGTGTGGGATCTGTCAGTAAGCCAGTTGGCAACCCATCAAGTGATGTAGGGATTAATGCCCAGCTTAGTAAGTTTATCTATGATTCCAGAGTGGGGGATGGTATCAAAGGCCTTGACGAGGTCCAGATAGGCTGTGTGGACTGCCTTACCCTTGTCCACTGCTCTGGAGACTGATTCAAAGAAGTCAAACAGGTTGAGTAGACAAGATCGGCCCTTTACAAAACCAAACTGGGTGGGGTTCAGTGTTTGAAGGTTGCCAATGTCTTTGTTTATAAGTTCCATGATAATGTGTTCCATGACTTTGCAGATCAGGCTCATCAGACTGATGGGACAATAATTCCCGGGATCCAAGGTGGATCCCCCCTTGTGGAGTGGGATAACTGTAGCTGTATGCCACTCATTGGGCACTAAGCCTGTGGTGAGTCTATGATTAAACATGACACATAGATGAGGTGCCCAGTTCATTTTGTAGTTCATGCAGCACACAGCCTGGGATGTCATCTGGTCCCATGGATGCTGTATTCTTAGCTTTGGAGAGTGCGTTTTTACCTGTGTGGCCGTGAGTACCAGAAATTGGCAATCTTTTGGCATTGAGATTGGCCCTTTAGGGGGTGAGAGGGGGGTGAAGTTGACATTGAATCAATCTGCCAGGATATTGGCAATGTCCTTGGGATCAGTATATTTAATGCCATTCTGTTACAGCTCAGAGCAGATCTGAGCATTACCATTTAGATTCTTGACATAAATATAGAATGCCTTGTGGTTGTCCTTAGAATCTCTGGCAATTTTATTTTCGTAACTAGCTTTGGAGGATGTTATGAGGGATCTCAGCTTCATACTGAGGCTGGTAAGGGAGTTTTTTGCATCCTGGGATTCTTCTTTTTTCTGCAACAGTTTTTTCCTTCTGTTATATAGTTTGTTTATAACAGGGGACCACCAGATTGGGTTCCGTTTTTTGGAGGAGACCATCTTGGTTCTGTTTGGAATGGCATGAGTCATGCACGAGTGGATGTGCTCGTTCAGTGCCTTAGTGTAGGATTCAGTGGTCGAACTTTCAATTCCCATCTGCATGGGTGTCATGAAGTTTGTCACTTCTGACTTGAGTAGCATGAAGTTGGCTTTGGAGAAGTTTTTTACAGAGGTTTCTTTACTGGGGGGTGGGACATGGACGTCAAGGGTGATTAGCTTATGGTCAGACCTGACCACAGAGGAGGTGACAACTGGTGTGGAGCATCAATCTCCCACATTGGTAATGACCAGGTATAGGATATTTGAGCCCCTGGTAGGACTATGGATTAGTTGGTCCAGGGTATTGGAATTTTTGAATTCCAAGAACTGTTGGGCAAAGGTGTTGGTACCTGAGTAGTTTTCCCAGTTAATAGCAGGGTAGTTGAAATCACCCAGTATTAGGGTGTTTGGTTGTATCATAATATAATATTATCTAGTATGTTTAGAAAGGTGTAGTGAGAATCTTGGGTCATGGTGGGGGATCTGTAGCAAGCTACAATTTGGATTGCAGTCTTACCTAGTGTTAGTTGCACCTGTAGAATTTCAGATGCATTCTGTTGGGCAACTAGCTTGGAGGTGTGAATATCCTTGGTGAATATGGACACTTCTCCGCCTTTAGTGCTTTGGTCCTGGTTTGGTGGCCGAAAAGTGTGGTAAGAGTTGTAGCCTGGTATTGCAGGGGTGCTCTCTGGAGCCTTGAACCAGGTCTCAGTTGCTGAACAGATATCAATGTTCTCCATTTTTAGGAGTGCCTCGAGAGAGTGCATTTTGAGGTTTAGACTTCTAACATTGAGTAGCATTACCTTTAGATTTTGCATGCTTATATCTGCAATGGTGGTGGTTTTGTCCTTTGAGCCTTGTCTAAAACAGGCACTATAGGGGTGGCAAGAGCCTTAGCCACTAACCTGAATCCCAGGGGCGTCAGGTGCAGACCATCACTGGCAAAGCATTGTGGTTTGTCGATCATGTCATCCCAGGTGGGTCTATATTACGAAAGCGAAAATACTATTAAGTGAACACTAAAACCCCGACACCTGTTGTGAGAACCATGGATATCCCGAATGCACTAAACCGTGAAATTTTAAATGTCGAACTGTCATACTCGGCCAACCCCACCACCCACTACATACTACCTACTCAAACAAAATAAATAAAGCACATACATACACTAACCAAACCCTACTTCTAATCCTAAAGTAAAGCACAAACACCCTACTTCTAACCCTACACTAAACCCCACTTACACAACTGTCTATGCACTATCCTTAACCCCTCCCTAACTCTGAGGTCTGTAACTACTGCACACTTCCTCTGCATACATATATCCAAACAAAATAAATAATCCACATACATACATTTAACAAAACCCTACTTCTAACCCTACACTAAACCCCACATACATAACTATCTATGCACTATCCTTAATCCCTCCCTAACCCCAAGGTCCGTAATTACCGCACACTTCCCCCCCATACATATATCCAAACAAAATAAATAATCCAGATAAATACATTTAACAAAACCCTACTTCTAACCCTACACTAAACTCCATATACACAACTATCTATGCACTATCCTTAACCCCTCCCTAACCCTAAGGTGCGTAACTACCACACACTTCCCTATGAAAATATACACAAACAAAATAAATAATCCACATACATACATTTAACAAAACCCTACTTCTAACCCTACACTAATTCTAACATACATAACCTTTCTATGCACTTACCTTAACCCGCACCCTAACCCTAAAGTCCGTAACTATCCAGAACTTACCTTATACAGCTATTCCACAGACAGGCCAACCATGGCAATTCGACATTTCTGAAATCGCAGCTTTGTATTTTCGCTATAAGTCCATTTCGCACAATATGTGTTGACGTTTATGTATTTGCGTAAACGGAATTTCGCTCAACTAATGTAGACCCATCCCAGGCAGACAGATATTGGATCCTCTTTGAATGACACCAGAAACTTAGCCAATTGTTGAAGTCAATCATTTTGTCCTTATACTGTGGTATCATTCTAGGTGAAGGCAAGATACTGTTCAGGGCTAGGGTCATACCTGCCTGGACCACATGATCTGAGAGCTCTTCCATGTCTCTTTTCATGTAGTCCAGGGAGATACGTCTCAAGTCATTCACTCCAACATAGACAATGACAGAGTCGCATTTGTACTTGTTGTGGAGTGACTTGAGTGCATGTGTTATGTGGCAGATCCTGGCACCCAACAGGCAGCTGACAGTAAATTTCTCCTTGTTCAGCCTAATGAGTGGGATGTCAGTGTGCCTGACTATAGAGTCACCTATGACTAAAGTGTTTGGTACGTTGTCTTGTCTTAGGGGCTGTTGTTTGGTGGCACACTGGTGTTTTGAGCTGTTTGTCACTTTGGTTGTGAATGGAGTTTGTTTGCGTTTCAGCTTTGGAGGTCCTTGTTGCTTGGGCAGGTTAATGTTAAGGGCCTCTGCATAAGTGAGTTTAGTGTTACTATGTATGGCTGTTGGTGCCATGAGTTTTGAAGGGCTATGTGTTGCTTGAGGTGTAGTGCAGGTGTTAACCTTCTCCTCTTGACTGTCTAGCATAATCTTTGCTGGAGAGAGCTTTGCTTCCAGTTTGGCTATGTAGGTGCATCTCTCACAGGTTGTAGTATTGGGTGGTAGGAGGAGAGGGTTCTCTGTGTACATAAGGCAATTGCTGCATTGCCCCAATATGCCCAGATTCACCAGGTGGACAGGAGAAATCACCGGAAGCTGACCCTTGTACATGGCTGGTTCAGTGTTTCTTTTGTAAAGTAGAAGTGCAGTTTTCCCTTACCTTGGCAAGGTACTTTGCAATTATAGGTTGTTTAGTGCCTACAACTAATTTCTCCTTATTTACAAGGCAAATTGAGTGCTTGCATCAGTTTAAGGCTTCCTAGTGCTTTCCAGCGGGTTTTAGAGCAAGTGCTAGGCACAGGAATTCAGATTTTAGTGCTACTACTGAGAAACTAGCTAGTTCTAAGGGAAAATTTGAAGAACAGACTTTCTGGCACCGGGAATAGTTTAAAGTGCTAAACTAATAAGCTAATAAAACTGCAGGAGAGCAGACAACTAGCAGATCTAAGGGAAAAAATGAAGAGCACCACTCTGAAGCTTACAAAAAATCCTGGATACAGCAAATCTGTATCTGGGCTACACTAGTTCAAGAAGAGGTAGGAAACAGTTTTTTTTTTTTTTTTTTTTTTTTTTTTTTAGTAGAAAGTGAAGAGACAGAAGATAAGGAGATAATTCAATATGCAGAAGCTAATGGGGTGGGCCTTTGCTAAGTTCTCACTATTAACAGTAAAATTAGCTGATGTAATGTGACTGAGGGGGAGTGTCCAGTATCAACTTTATACCAGAGGTGGGCAACTCAAAGCCACCAAGACATAAGACCACCACAAGAACACGGTGGGTTGGTGGGAAAACCAGTTGTTCAGATTACAGATATATTAAATCAAAAGTGCAGATGAAAAATGAGAATAAAAACTTATCTTTTCTGAATATCACAGCAGGCAGGAAGTGAGTCTCCCAGCACAGCTTGAGTAACAGGTATATCTGATTTAAGGCACAGAAAGCAGAAACAGACCTGTTATCCAGACAATACAGTTGCAGGAATGCCCTGCCCAGATGAAACCATTTCTGTTCACTTTCTCTCACTAAGTAAGCAGATAGGCCTCTAAACAAATGATTTCACTACAAACTGAGGAGAACACTAACAGATATTAGCTCTGTCTCATAACAAAAGGACAGCAAAACGAAGTTGTACAGATTACAGAAATATTAAATCAAAAGTGCAGATGAAAAATGAGAATAAACACTTATCTTTGCTTAATATCATAGCAGGCAGTAAGTCAGTCTCTCAGCACAGCTTGAGTAACAGATATATCTGATTTAAGGCACAGAAAGCAGAAACAGACCTATTATCCAGACAATACAGTTGCAGGAATGCCCTGCCCAGACGAAACCCGTTCTGTTCACTTTCTCTCAATAAGTAAGCAGATAGGCCTCTAGACAAAGGATTTTACTACAAACTGAGGTCAACACTAACAGATATTAGCTCTTTCTCACAACAAAAGGACAGTAAAAATTAGTTGTACAGATTATAGAGATATTAAATCAAAAGTGCAGACGAAAAATGAAAATAAACACTTATCTTTTCCAAATATCAGAGCAGGCAGTAAGTCAGTCTCTCAGTACAGCATGAGTACAGGTATATCTGATTTAAGGCACAGAAATCAGAAACATGCCTATTATCCAGACAATACAGTTGCAGGAATGTCCTGCCCAGACTAAACTAGTTCTGTTCACTTTCTCTCACTAAGTAAGCAGATATGCCTCTAAACAAAGGATTTCACTACAAACTGAGGTAAGCACTAACAGATATTAGCTCTCTCTCACAATAAAAGGACAGTAAAAAGCAGTTGTACAGATTACAGAGATAGTAAGTCAAAAGTGCAGATGAAAAATGAGAATAAACACTTATCTTTTTTGAATATCACAGCAGGCAGTAAGAAAGTCTCTCAGCACAGCTTGAGTAACAGGTATATCTGATCTAAGGCACAGAAAGCAGAAACAGACCTATTATCCAGACAATACAGTTGCAGGAATGCCCTGCCCAGATGAAACCAGTTCTGTTCACTTTCTTTCACTAAGTAAGCAGATAAGCCTGTAGACAAAGGATTTCACTACAAACTGAGGTCAACACTAAGAGATATTAGCTCTATCTCATAAAAGGACAGTAAAAAGCAGTTGTACAGATTACAGAGATATTAAATCAAAAGTACATATGAAAAATGAGAATAAACACTTATCATTTCTGAATATCACAGCAGGCAGTGAGTCAGTCTCTCAGCACAGCTTGCTTGAGTAACAGGTATATCTGATTTAAGGCACAGGAAGCAGAAACAGACCTATTATCCAGACAATACAGTTGCAGGAATGTGCTGCCCAGACGAAACCAGTTCTGTTCACTTTCTCTCACTAAGTAAGCAGATAGGCCTCTAGACAAAGGATTTCACTACAAACTGAGGTCAACACTACCAGATATTAGCTCTGTCTTTAAATGGGGGAGTTATAAATATTAACTCCATGATTACATGACTACAGAAAAAATACCCTGCAATGGTAAACAAGCAGATCACATAGCTCAGATCTCCTTAAACCCAATCAATAAAAATATTACAGAATTTGTAGATTCCGGGAGAAGGAATGAAAGAGATTATGGTTCTACTGGTGCGGTTCATTAAATTACAGACCTCCCATACTGTATCTATAATACTGGAATCCATTTACTCATTGATGGGGTTGATTGGACCCATTTTTTTATTGTTTTTATTTTGCAATTTTTTACACCTTTAAAACTTAGTTATTGGCATCCAGAGGCATGGAAAAGAATTGTAATTCAGTTTTACCCAGGTTACTGCATTTTCACTATCAGAAACCTATTATGTTCTATGTTTAGGAGTTTGAATGGAATCACAGTATAAAGGTTCTCCTTTTTGAACATGCTGGGTAATAAAGGTACAATAAACCTTGATGTTGAGATATTCCTCCTGTTTTGACCAATGAGGCAGATTTTCATTTTCTTAATTAAGTTTCAAAATATTTTATCTTGGTAATGCATGGAGCAAATATTATACTTTTGAAGGCTTTAGTTCTAAAGCATTTACCAAGAATTTATATAACAACAGTCTAATAATAAGTTCAGAATAATGTAATTTGACGAAAGTTTAGATATTAGAACTTAAAGAATATGCAGTCTGCATATTTCCTCTAATTGTAAAATGAATGTTCTCCAGCAGGGTGTTAATATTTAGGTAATACCCAATAAAAAGCAAGTCCACCAAATCAAGGCAGGATATTATACTGCTATGAAGTTTGGAGAGAAGAAAAACAAATAGACACTATTCTAAGGTTCACTAAAAGACTTTTCTTTCTAATGAGCATAAAAGTTTAAAAAAGTATTAAATGAAAAAAAGAAAGAAACACACGTGTGTGTGTGTGTGTGTGTGTGTGTGTGTGTGTGTGTGTGTGTATGTGTGTGCGCGCGCGCGCGCGTGCACACGTCTGTGTATCAATGTGTCTGTGTACATCTGTGCATGTGAGAGAAAAAGAGAGTGTGTAAGTTAAAGAGATGGACTGACAGACAAAGGATAAAACATACTAACATATTTTGACTGAAAAGGCAGTTCATCAGCATGCCTTGCTTAAACAGTAAGAAATTTGAAACTTTAATTCTGGCATTATTGATTGACTTCAGTCATTAGTTATTTACTGGCAAATTAATCATTCTACAAGGGAAACTACAGAACTATGTGGCAAAATGAGGAACAGAAAGGAAGCATGGAGGTGTTTCTAATGCTTTGTATTCTATGATTTTTTTTCATTCGTTTACTCAAAATGAGACATCTAAGTTGCACTTATTCAACAAAGTATTTGTAACTAAATGCTTGATGTGTGTGTGTGTGTGTGTGTGTGTGTGTCTGTGTGTGTGTGTGTGTGTGTGTGTGCGTGTGTGCGTGTGTGCGTGTGTGTGTGTGTGTGTGTGTGTGTGTGTGTGTGTGTGTGTGTGTGTGTGTGTGTGTGTGTGTGTGTGTGTGTGTGTGTGTGTGTGTGTGTGTGTGTGTGTGCATGTGTACGCAAGTGTACATGTGTGTGTGTGTCTGTATGTGTTTCTGAATGTGTGTGTGTGTGTGTATATGTGTATACACATTAAATACTTTAGTTGTTACAGCAAGTTTGAAACATTAGGCGGATGTACAATTTAATATAAAAAGCATTAAAAGTATATAGTAATTAAAAATCTTTTAACAGATAATCAATTCTCTAAACACAATAATGACCTCTAGGTATGTGTAATGGGGGAAATAATGTCATTCCATTGATATAGGGCCTCATAACACCCCTGGGTGGGCATTATTACCCAGTAATGCACACCCTGTCAGGCATCGTTGCTGCCTTGTGAAATATAAAGGCTACCTTTTTTCTGTGTTTGCTATATACTGTTAAATAATGAGGAAAATAAAGATCAATATGCAGATTACGTAAAAGTCACACATTTTAATCCAGTTTGTTTCTGCTTATTTAAACATTTAACTAGAGCAGATAATCTGGAAGTCTGGAATGCATTGGAATCTGTAGCCCTCATTACACTGGAATAATTATTTCCTGGTTTAATATTATATTTTATTTAATGAGGTTGATGTTTCCCCCATTCGGGGATGCAAGAATATAGCTTGATTGTTGTCAATACTTTATCATTAATTAAATGTGCATTTACATTATTTATTTAACATTTGTTTACCAGGAAAGTCCGACTTAGAACAAAGCTAATTTTCATCTGAGGCCCAGGGAAAAACACTCCAGATGCATGTCTTTGTAATGTAGGAGGAAACTGGAGGAAACCCACACAAATGCAGGGAGGACATACAGACTCTACATGAGAATCAAACCAGAGAACCTCTTGCTGTGAGGTGACAACACTACCACTGCACCACTGCACCATCCACATCAGCGATATTGTACAGCTTGAAACACTCCCAGCTATATCATTAAGAGATTGGACTTGGAATTTTATAAAGACTTACTACATCGCTTCTCGTCACCCATTGGACAGAGCACTGAGATGAAGTCAATATATGACGTTATTGATACCTTATCCTGCAATTAGTTTAATAACCTAAATAAGTTATTTATTTTGCCAAGTGTTGTCAAACCATTTGCATCTTTAGAACTCTAAACTGCCTAAAACTGAAGACAAGAAAACATGATTGATTTAGGTACAATAGCTTTAAACAAAAGCAGGAAAAATGGAGCTTACATTATAGGGATCTATAATGACTTAAAAATTGGCAGTGTTATTACAAACACTGTGGATCATTATCACCTACAAAAATAGTTGGATTCTTTAACTAGTTCGGTGGTACAAAATGTAATGCATAGTAGTACACTTTGGGAATAAAAGTCATTATACCCTTTTGCTTTAGATATTTTTTTTCTGTAGGTCTGCTGACTTGGGTGTTTTCATTAACTCCTCTAAGAAGTTTGATGTGCATATAAAAATGTAATCAGGATGGCCTTATAGAAAATATATTGCATAGTTTTAGTAGCAGAAACTGATGTGTTTTGATTCAGCTAGCCATGTGTAGCATATGTCCCATAATTGAATATGTTGCTTTATTTTACTCTTTGGGGATGTCTCATCTTAAAGCACTTGAGAAGTTACAAAATATGTTTACCAGGCAAGTCAGCGCAAGAAAACAAATGTCTTGCAACATGAGATTAGAGTATGTATCATTATTCTCAATAGTTTACAGATTAATAAGGAATGGTATAATTATTGTTTGTAAATGGTAAAATAATGATTTGATGGTTGCCATTGTGGGTATTGATTTTTTTAATCAAAAAGCCATTACAAGAAATAATAGTTTATTGGTTAAATTACCTTGCGTTAAATGTTTTTTAAAAACTCCTTTTTCCATTTGAGAGCTGTGAGATTATGGAATTCTCTGCCAATACAAATCCAATGTTCTAAGCATTTACACACTTTTAAGTTATTGTTAGACCCCCGGTTTATTAATCTCAAGTATGCAACAGGGACTGCGATGAAGCAAATTCTTAAATGGCCTATATAGTGCCTGAGTTTTGAGGCAAATTCACGAAATCATCATTGAATAATTCCTAGTGCTCTATGCCCATGGTGAGTGGGAAACACCAAAATTATTGTATTGGTTACTATTTACAACCCCTGGTTTAGAACACATTGAGAAATGTTCTGTAAGGTTTATAATACTAGCACAGCATCTGGTACAACTGCATGTTAGCTGACTAATTAACTAACTAGATAATTTACTGGTGGAAATCTAATTAAACCAGAGAAAGTTAGTTGCAATTAACTTCTTAACAATTAGTATAAAGGAATTTGGCTGTGTATAAACAAATAGCAGTTAAATGGACAAAAATAGCACTTAAAAAATTAAGACAGGTTCAATTCTGAAGGCACCAAACTTTAATTACAAATAAAAAAGCAATAGCATAAATGCATTAACTAAATCACCTCATTTTTGTCACACTTCAGACTTCATCAGATGTCAGAACTATCCAGTAGTAACAATATATATACCGAACCACTAGTTCCTAGCCAATTAAACTCTGCTGACAATTATTCAATAAACCAATCAAGCAATAAAAACATCACCGAATGCAACACACACACACACACACACACATATATATATATATATATATATATATATATATATATATATATATATATAGTATATACAAATATTATAATTATATATATTATAACTATAATTAATGTACTAATTCTGAGACTGCTGTTCCTTGGAATATTACCTTTTCTCCAAAGAACAGGAGTTTGTATATTTATGTTTGGATGTGTGAGGGTTTACTCCCCATGCAAAAAGCCACTTTAAAGGAGAAAGATCATGTTTGACATCTGCTGTTCTCCTGCATTTTTTTTTTTTATCTTGGGTTAGCTATTGTGAACCTCAAGATTTCAGTAGGAAGCCAAATATGATTAATTGCCAGTAATATTCCAGTAAAACAAAGTACATTCACTTTTAGATTTTATATGCTGCGGGGGAGAGGTAGAGTTCAATCTCAGTCAAATGCATTTACTGATCATCGCTCAGTCTTTGTATTCTGCTACAATTATTTGTCACCTTAAACCACCAACACAGCTCCTCCACTTAATACAGACAATTTTGGCCCATGTAAATTCACTAATGCACTCAGTGAAGTAAGATAAATGCCGCTACCTAGATTTTCAGCACTACTTTTTGCCTGTATAATTAGCTGTATGGCCACCATAAGAAGGAAAGGTAAGATCAGAACACTGTTCTGGATCATTCCAGAAATCAATGCAGTAATAGCCTAGCTTGACCAGCCATGGAAGATATGCAATTCAAAAACAGTGGTCAAATCAATTCTAAACTTGTATTTAACAAAGAAAAATACATATTTTCCAAGCCAATACCCACTGGAGCAAACCTTGTCAATGTTTGACAAGTCTCTTAAAACCATATAAGTGAAGGGGTGCTGCCCAGTCCTGTTGTAGTTGTTGCAAGTGATATCTTGGGTCCCTCTGAAGGTTGCTGAGGAAAAAGTTCACAAAACACTAGGAAACTTGCAGAAGTGTGAGTGTTACCAGATTAATATCTGATCAGTATGTTGATTCGCTATGTTGATCCCTTGTAAAAAAGGCAGAAGTAGTTAGGTTCCCCCCTTTGAACTTCGGTAGGTGTTTTGTTCTCTGCTCAGCAAAAATAAGTCGTAATCAATTCTTTTAAATAATAAATTCTTTATTAGGCAGATAAGCTCTGCTTAGAAGCACGTTAGTCATACTAGTAATGGCAATAATAATAATAACATTATTACTAGTAGTAATAATAGTAGTAGTAGTAGTAATAATAGTAGTAGTAGTAATAATAATAGTAGTAGTAGTAATAATAGTAGTAGTAGTAATAATAGTAGTAGTAGTAGTAATAATAGTAGTAGTAGTAATAATAGTAGTAGTAGTAATAATAGTAGTAGTAGTAATAATAATAGTAGCAGTAGTAATAATAATAGTAGTAGTAGTAATAATAATAGTAGTAGTAATAATAGTAGTAGTAGTAATAATAATAGTAGTAGTAGTAATAATAATAGTAGTAGTAGTAATAATAGTAGTAGTAGTAATAATAATAGTAGTAGTAGTAATAATAATAGTAGTAGTAGTAGTAATAATAGTAGTAGTAGTAGTAATAATAGTAGTAGTAGTGAAGTTTCTAAGTTTGTGGCATTTTACCCCTTCCCAACAATGCATAGACTGGGCTGCCTATCCACCATATATCAGTTAAATCCAATCAGTTGTTCTGATTGTTTCATTTATTCAGAGCTTCCCTTTGCCTGGCTTGGACACCTGTGACTGCAAGACTTAGCTTGCTTCTAAAAACCATCTGGACCTACAAAGCTGATATAAGTATTTTTGTTGCATTTGCTCTGTCTCAGTGCTATTTAACACTTCTGTGCTACATTTGTTCATTTTGTTGAATTTATCACTGTTTTTATCCCTGCACTTGTTAAAGAAACACCATCTATTTGCTACTGTACTGCTCTTACATTGTTTTAACAGTATTCTAATATTTCCTAACCTGTACCTCTGATACTGCAAAAGCTGTTCTGAATTTGCTAAAGTTCTCCTGAGTCTGCCAAAATATTTCGATGTTTTGCAAAGTTTATCTGTGTTGTTGCAGTTCTCTTAAGTTGTGCAATTGATTTCTATATTTTGTTGAACATTTTTCAGGGTTAGTGAACTTATTTCCAAGGATTTTTGATACTGCAGTAATTCTGACTGTTGATGCAAAGCATGTGTTACAGTACTTGAGCTCAAAACCAGTTTGTTTTACAGTAAGAGGGTTCTTTTGCACTCTGTTGGGAGCAGAGCTGAATTCATTCCATCCAAGTTGGAAACTGCTGGTGGAAAGTTTATTGTGTTTTTATCTGATTGACTTGAAAGTTTATTGTGTTTTTATCTGATTGACTTGAGGGATTAACTTTGTAAATGTCTTTCATCTTGCTGCTATAAAGGCCTCTCACATTTGCGTGATACACAAAAGCTTTTTCCCATGCCTTGTATACATGCAAACCTCTCCAGTTTAAAATCCTCTATAAGAAATGGTCTCCATAGTCTCTTGCTGTTCACAACTTCTCAAAGAGCTGCCAGTTTGTGCAGAGGGCAGTAATTCTGCAGGTTATCTAACTGGAGCTGCTCAAAATTTGGTGATATTTGCCAGACGTCTGGAGAGATTCTGCTGAAATCCAAAACCTCTACTGTTAAAATAAAAAGAAAGTACTTTCTGAGTTTTCTTTGCATTTTGCTGACTGTACTTTATCATTTTGCCACCTCATTCTGCTGATTTTGACTGTATTTTCCTGCACTTTAAAAAAGATATTCTGTTGCTTTAAGTAACTTGTGCATAGCAGATCTGCTGAATCTAGACTGTATTCTTAAACTTGAGCACTATTCCAGCCATCTTACATTAGGAGGGCCCTACCTGTACCTTTGTGGCAGAAGTGTGTAATCTGACCCTCATCTAAATTGGAGATTACTGGAGGAAAGCTCACTGTGGTCATTCCTATTGGTAGTTTAGCTTACCAGTGTTTAATTTCACCTGTATTTAAGTCCCCCATTTCGATGTAACTGTGCACCATGCAATGGGGTTCAGTGGTGCCCTGCATAGACACAAATGCCTTGAAAGACAATTTTCTCCTAGACATCTGTTAGTGAACCCTCCCATGCTTCCCTGCTGCATTGGAGGAAACTCAGTTGTGTACTGGGTACATTGCCATAGTTTTCACTCCTATCCTTCAACTGAATAAGCCCTTTTGTTAATTCTAGAGCAAAATCTGGTCAACCTAGCCCATTCCCCAATAGTAATTACAGTAAAAACCTGCCATAATGGACGATCAGTTTCCAACCATTTCTCCAGACATCCTGAATGACATGGACATCCTGAGGCAATGTAGCAATTGCCTCATATATAGTGACAACCACTTACTCCTAAAACAAACAAATACAATATGTGAGAGATGTAATTACACTATAAATTTGGAATGAATTCTCTCATGTATCAACAAACTAGACATCAAACAGGTTGTCAGCACACACAAATCACCTCTCACACAAAACAAAGTTACAACAAATAAACTCACATACATGTAGGTACTCAATAGAAGCCTACCAGAAGGTCAAATACCTCCCAAGCACAAACCACTTGTACCCACTGCAAAGTAAATAGAATCAAATACACATAATAACACACACACACACACCAGTGACTCAGAAAATAAGCTCATAAGGCAAAACATCTCAAAACCAAATGTCTTGGTCACAGGTGATTCCATAGTGAGACACACACATGTCCCCCTCACCAGGAAGGACAAGGAGAAGGTCATGGTCAGCTGTCTGTCAAGTGCCAGGATTCATCAAATAACACAAGCACTTACGTCATTCAACAACAATTACTATTATGACTCTGTTGTATTACTTGCTGGGGTGAATGACTTGCGACATACCTCTCTGGACTATATGAAGAGAGACATGACCTAGCTCTCAGATTATGTGTCCCATGCAGGTATGACCCTAGTTCTAAGCAGCATTCTACCTTCACCCAGGTTGGTGCCACAATTTAGACAAAAATGATTGACATCAACAATTGGCTTAGCTTCTGGTGTCAAACCAGGGGGATACAGTATCTGTCACCCTGGGAAGATATGGTTGACACACCACTCTGCTTTGCCAGAGATGGTCTTCATCTGTCTCGTCTAAGCTTTTGGATAGTGACATAAGTGCTTTCCCCACCCATAGTGCCTTTTACAGGCAATGTCAAAACAACAAAATTTCCAATGTAAAAAAATCCACCCAAGACAAACTCAGGGTTATGCTATTTAATACTAGAAGACTAAACAGGATACTGCACTCCCTAGAAGCATCTTACCATGGAAGATGCTGACATCTGTACAGTCACTGAGACATGGTTCAAGGCCACAGAGAGCACCCTGGCTGTGTAAGGCTACAATGTCTTCCACACATTCAGACATCAAAACATGCATGAAAGATCCAAAGGAAGAGGTCTATCCATCATTATTAAAGCCAGATACACATTGAGACTGGTTAAACAGCATGAATCTCTTGAGCTACTCCAGGTCCAACTAACTATAGGTAAAACACCATACCACATCATTGATAGCTACAGGTCCCCCACCATGAATCAAGGGAAGCACATCACCTACCTGGACTTACTAGAGTCACTCACTATACAACCAAACACTTTGATCATGGGAAATTTCAACTATCCTTCCATCAGCTGGGTGACTTACACAAGCACAAACATGATCACCCTGAGGTTCCTGGATTTTGTTAGTACAAATGCCCTCGAAAAGCTAGTCTGCGCCCCAACAAGGGACTTAAATGTGCTAGACTTAGTACTCAGCAACATGGGGGGAGGGTCACTGCACTAACCCCTGTGTGTTGCCCTTCCTGGTAAGGTGAGATCATAAATTTATCTCATTCAAAGAAATGATTAGACCTGACACACCCACAGGAGCAAAATAAGTGAAAACTTTCTCCAAAGCATACTACAGCCTACTAGGTGATGATATAAAAAGTTTCAGACCCTCTCCAAACACAACCAGCAATGATTCCTATGCAGAGGTGTACACAAATGTCCTGTATAACCACCTAAACTAATGTATGCACTTGGCTGTACCTGACTGGATCAAAACCAGGTCCTCCCGAAAAAACAGGCCTCCCTGGTGGACCTCAGGTACAAATACGTTATATAATAAAAGGAAGATGCTGATGTCTAAGAACTTACTCAGCAGAAGAATACCCACCACAGCTGGATCAAGCAAACCAGATATCTTGTAAAGTCCTCTAAAGCTAGTTATGAAGCTAAATTAGCATCCCTCGCTAAGGATAATCAAAAGGCATTCTTTAGCAATGTCTTAAATCTAAAAGGTAACACTAAACTATGGGCCGAACTTATAGTGGATGGTACCTCTCATACTGATAACACAAACGAAGAAAAAAGCTGAATTGCTTCACCACAAAATGAAAAACACAGCAGCCACTGAAAAATAATTTATTCCTCTAGTGTCTCAGCCACAATTAGCCTTCAAGGAGTAACATACAGAATTTAAAAACAGTTTATATAGTCCCAGCTCCAATTAAATAAACAATTAAACAATTAAACAATTATATAAATAAATACAACTTTAAAATGACACACAACAATTCATATAATACTTTTCCAACAACATTCTGTGTTCAAGCCTATAGGCATCAATGTATTATATTTTAAAATAAACACAATTTCCTTTCTTAGAAGCATACACTTATATGCTTCTTTATCAAAACATTCCATTTTAATTTGTTCCAAAATAGTGGCTTTCAAACTCACTGGATATCCACCATGACATTTATTAAAATGAAGAGCCAAAGGGCTCTCCATTCTATTCACTCTAATATCTCTTAGATGTTCTAACAATCGTGTCTTAAACATTCTTTTTGTTTGTCCAATGTAAAACTTATTACAATTACATTTAATAGCTTAAACAACCTCTCATACTGAACCTGAGGAAATTGCCAACCTGCTAGCTGACAGATTTGGAGCAAACTTTACTCCCTGTTACCCCCAACCATACCTGACACAAGCCTTTGACCTAGTATCGCCAAAAAGCAGGTCATATCTATGCTCTCCAAGGCCAACAACATGGCTTTTATGGGACCAAATAACATCCTAGGCTGCTTACTAAATAATCTAGAACAAGACCTAGTGGAACCACTTGGCACTGTGTTTAACCTCTGCCTGAGTACTGGCTTTGTTCCAGCTGGGGATTAATCGATATGTCACTAGATGGGTAGCCAACTGACTTGACAGAAGACATAACTGTCAAAGTTGTGGATTTCACCTCTACCAGTAGACCATTTACCAGAGGCATACCACAAGGATCTGTGCTAGGCCCTCTACTGTTTGGAATCTATTTCTTGGAAGTCGAGGAGAAAGTAGATGGCCTATGGCTTACCAAGTTCACTGATGACTGCTAACTGGGTGTAATCATCGAGTTCCCAAATGATGTTAGCATATTACAAAAGGGGATAACAGAGTCAAATGATTGGTGCCAAAGACATGGACTAAAACTAAATACAAAAAAGTGAGTTATTGTCCCCATTACCAAAGAGGAATGCCCTACAAATTGCAATATTGACAGCATCCCCTCTAACCCAAGTGGTATGACATTTGGTAACAGACGTTGAGAGTAATCTAAACTTTGATCACCATGTGTCCACAGTGGTAAAGAAAGCCTTCTATTTTGCACATCTCATAAGTAAGAGCATTGCATCCAAGACTAAGGATGCTATAACTTCTCTGTACTCGACCCTCATCAGACCATTAACAGAATACAGTGCACCCTTTTGCATGTACCTCACCAGACACCTGAAGTTGGAGAGACCACTGAGGTTTCTCACCAAGAAAATACAGGGCATCCAAAACATGACCTACATGGAAAGACTGAAAACCCTGTCACTGTACTCTATATCTTACAAGCTGCAGAGGGACAACTTGTGCCTGGCCTACAGAGCAGTCTCTGAACCTGCCCTAATGGAAATGCTATGCATCCGCAAATCAAATCGGACAAAATTCACTTGCTCCAGGGATCTCAACCTAGCCTGTGACATTAACACAGCATGCTGGAGAGACACATATATCTCCCAGATACTGATGCTCCTCTGGAATAAATTTCCATTTCACATGAAGCAGAGCTCCTCAATGACCCTATTCAAGTGCAGCCTAGACAATTGGATGGGAGACCATAAATTCACCCAAGGGTGGCACCTATGTCCCTCATGGACAGGGGCAGTCAGTGCTGATCATAGATTCACTCTGTGAATAACAACCTCCTAACCAAGGTCAGTTAGGGAACATAGGTATAACATGGCCATGCTTGTAAAGGCCCTAGGGCCATTAGCCTAGTAACCTCCTATGAACCTATGAAGTCTGCATGTTTTATTGTTGGATGAAAGCACACAACATTAAAAAATGTGTTTTTGCTATTTTATTGATGAATGACACTTGATTTCCTTTGCTCTATGGATTAACAGTGATTCACTAGTTTAGTACTCTCGTGATAAACTGATCATTTCATCTAAGTATGCTAGTAAGAGTTAAATTCAAATAATTCGACCTTTTAGCAGTGAAAACTATTATTTTATAACAGGAAAGTAATTAAGCATTTGTTTCTGTTTATGTATTAAATTTGTTATTTTTCTGTCGATTTAAATGTAATTACTATCTAATAAAAAGAAAGTGCTTTGTTTAAAATACCATACAGATACACATACTTTGAGACATGCATTGTAGTTCTTGTGATCTCTTTATTGGTAAAATGTTGTTTGAATGTTTTCCAGTACTTGGAAGAAACACTAATCTGACTGTATTATCAAAAGTCAGTAAAAGTTCTTTTAATTAAGGCTAATTACCTGAGATAGGATTGCCTCTATTATTTTTTTTCTGAAATAATGTTATTTTCTGATATGAAAAGTTAATTTACTTTACTAGTTTTCCAGTTTGTAGCAAACAGATTGTGTTTTTGGGCATGATGAACTAATGAATTTAGAGAATCATATACTGGGGCTCCTAACTGTAAACAAAGATTGATTTTTTTTAAGGAATACAACTCAAACTTTAATATTCTTTGATTTTGATGGATTTATTAGTAGCAGACAATCTTTTCATTTAGTACTTCAAATGAATAATCATTAGCCAACTTGATATTTTTGACAGTAATTTGTATTTATGACTTTTTATAGATTAATTTCCAGTCATTGTTATGGGGATTTAAAACTATAAAGAAAATGCTCTTGTAGATTCATTTAAATGTATAAAGAGATTTTGCTCCTCAAGATTCTGTCACTGATGAGGACATTTTATCAATTTCTAATATCTCTGATCAGTCCTTTGTGAGGAAATTTTTAAACTCTAAGAAAATGTTAACATAAATTAAAAGTGCATTTCGATGAAAATAAGTGAAGTTAGATAATACATTTTTAAAAGCCTTATTTTTCAAGCATTTGAGTAAAGAGTTCTGAATAATGCCCACTAGAAGCCATTTTGGAATCTTTTGTTATTATTTTATTCCTTTCTAAGTTCTACTAGATATTGTCATTTTAAAGGAGACAAAATAATGAGAATACGTATGGTGTAACGCAGAGTTTAAGAGCAGGTGGCACTGGACATGCTCAGTGCTATTTTGTTTATCACTTACAGCCACATGTGCCTTAGACAATAATTAGATGTAAATCCACAGTATGAGTTGGGAGGGCTTAGAGTGGCAAGCAGAAGGGAAAATAGTTTAATTTAGGAAGAATAATTTATTGAGGAGGAAAGCTGCATAGATCAGATGAACTACATATACTGCAATGTTTGTAGTAGAATGTTTACTTGAATATTACCTATTCTGGATGGTGATACTGCACATAATCACAATGGGTCATTGATGGTCTAATTTCTAAGGAACATACACTTAACTGATTGTGTAATTAGAGTACCAAAGAACTCTGAAAATGATAAGTGCATAATTGCTTAATTCTTAACTTCCAGAAATGAATCCATGATCTGGCAAGGTTTAGTGCTTTATATGATTTATATAAAAGACAGGTGTCAGACTGCTAAGTATTAGACATTTGCCTGTAGTATGGGTATAGTATTTATTGGCTGTTTCTCTGATGCCATACCAGGCACATTGATGACTGCCCTAAATTATGATCAAACTGGACTGCATGCTGATAAGACTAAATCCCTCTCATATGATGCAAATGCAGTATGACTTCAAGTTGGGACATAGAGCTAAAAATAACAGACTGCAGTCAGCATCAGGACTTGCATTAAAAGTTAGAATGTATTACTGGCCTTGTGCTCAAACTTTACCATCTTGTACAAAAATTCACACAATCCAACAGAAGCAGCAATATTTGTACATAAGTAAGGCCCAGTGATGTAGAAGGATAACGCACTGATTACAGCTCAGATGACTCAGGTTCAATTACTTGGTCAGATGTCTGATGGAGGGATGGGTGTTACCATCCTTAGTGGGTGGGTAATTCCATGGGCATTTCCTGGGATGATCCAGAGGATGCCTCAGTAGGGGACATGGGCCAAAGGGGGCATTAGGGCAGGGATAAGGTTGAACTTCAGTGGATGTGGGGTTATGTGCTACAGGTCCTAATTGCACACAAACTCCCTAAGATTTACTATAGGGACCAAAGGGAGATGGGGGAGAAACATGGGCAGGTTATAAAGTGTCATCCCCCAGTAGATGTAAATGACCAGACCCCCAGGACACTCAAGTTCTGTACTAGCCTCAGCCCTATTGGAGATGGTTCAGGGGGGTTACACAGTAGGCTGGCAGACCTAGCATGGGCCACTGTGTAGGAAGCCAAGAATGATGCAGTTGGGAGAAAAAAAATTCTCAAAAAATACAGTTGTACATAAGCAACTGTTTACACTGCCCTCTGTCTATATCCAGAAATAATGTTACATGGTTCAGATGCAGCTTTGTTCCATAGTGCCTTGAATGGGTTCAGGTTGCTTGGCATTCAGACATTTCCTTTGGGTAGATTTAATTCGGGAAACATGACTGAGGTAAAATTCAACTACAGACATGTATGTCTGTCACAAATCCACTGTAGGCACAGTCAAACACACAACACCATGCCCCCAGCTTTTAAAACCAAGTGCTTGGGGAGGCAGGTAATATCCATACCCCTCAAGGCATTTAGAGAGAACAAGAACATGCTGGCTAGTGGGCATGTCAGTGGCAGTGAAAATATAGTGTGCAATGGGTAATGCCTTTATTAATTGTATATGTGGAGTGTTACCCCCTTCACATTGCCCAGCGAACATTGCCTAAAACACATGCTGGAGCATAAGCATAACTACAGCAGCATGAAGCATTTCCTTTGCTTTGTAACAAAGTTCTACATGTTTTAGTTACATAAGTGTGTACTGTACACTAAACACAAAACACTTTCTGTTCCCCCCCCCCCATACACTTGGCTACATGCACGCACGTAAACACAATATGAAGGATAGGTGTGCAGCTCATTTTAACTTATACCAAAGGTACTTTCACTGCTCACCTCTTTACTCTTTTGATTTGGATTTAGCCTTCAGTTACACTCATGAGTCCTTCTATATTGTGTATAGACTTAACTTGGTTTGCACAAACTTAATCCCTCCTGCATGTTTTATTACTTTTCCTTTGGGTTTGAAGAAGACACAATTCAAACAGTAGAGACAATACAGAAATCCCTTACCTGATACCTCATCTAGGATCAAGCCAGTCTGGTAACCACTACCAAAACTTCATAACTCTGCATTCTGATATAATTCCTTAGTAGCATAGCCACAATTAAAGTTGGGCCAAAAAATATACAGACCTCATTAAGACTGCCTTAATTAACACTATCAAATGTCTTCTCGGTATCTATCAGGAAAGATCAGTAGTAGTTCTGTGCTCAGATATATCTAAGTTTTTTTTAATGTTAGCCTGTATTTGCCTTTTTGTTGAAATGATATATTGGTTTAAGTAAACCACTCTAGGAAGCAATTTGACTGGGGCCAAATAACTGACAGGCTGTGTTACATGTCTGCATAATCACTTTTGTACATAGTTTTTCCTGATTCTGTAACTTATGTATGCACATCTTTTCCATGATAACAACAAACTTGCTTCTGCAATGATGGGTTTATCACTCTGAGAAGGTGCGCATAAAATATTTCTGTTAATTCTGCATTCTTATTAAAAAATAATTCATCTTAATTTTTGTAGATATGTAGTCGCTCAATGACTCTAAGTTCTGTTGTAGCCTTTGTCTGCCTAAGAGGATGTCTCAATACAAAGACTTGGGGAATTTGGAAAATAAAGTGACAATTTCCTTTGGTTGTCAGTAAACTTTCCTTTTAGGGATTGCGTAAATTGAACTATTTAAGATTTGAAATATTTATCTGAATCTTGCTAGTAAACCTGAAGTACAAGGGCCAATACTGAACATATATAGCCCTAAATCTTCAAAGGCCAATATCAGTTCTAATACTCAGACACTTCTATACCCCTGGCTTGTTTTATGCTCATGTTTAGAGTCGTAACCATCTGTAATAAATGAAGCTATTTTTAGTAAAGTGTGAAGCTGCCCATTATTTTCTTCCACTTTGATTCAAAACATATGATTCCCCCCCACAGAACCAGCTTTAGTGCATCCCAAAAAACGTGTGTGTGTGTGTGTGTGTGTGTGTGTGTGTGTGTGTGTGTGCATGTGTGCAAGTGTGCGTGTGTGCGTGTGTGCGTGTGTGTGTGTATGTGTGTGTGTGTGTGTGTGTGTGTGCGTGTGTGTGTGTGTGTGTGTGTGTGTGCGTGCGTGCATGTGCGTGTGAGTGTGTGGGCAAGTGTGTGCAAGTGTGCGTGTGTGTGTGTGTGTGTGTGTGTGTGTGTGTCTGTGTGCAAGTGTGCGTGTGTGCGTGTGTGCGTGTGTGCACGTGTGTGCGTGTGCGCGTGTGCGCGTGTGTGCATGTGTGCGTGTGTGTGTGTGCGTGTGTGCGTGTGTGTGTGTGTGCGTGTGTGTTTGAGTGTGCGCGTATGTCTTTGTGTGCATGTGTTTATTCTGTGAGGTATTATCCTTCTTAGGACAACAGGTAACTGAGTTTTAAAGCACTAGCTTTATATGAATCCAAAAAGCTGAAATTAAAATGAGAGATCAAAGTGGGATGGCGTGATTAGTTACTGTAATAGGCCACACTTGCATTCTCCACTAAGTGCACAACATGTATCTTTATAATAAAAATGGTGCATTTATCTATCTCTCTCTTAATATATAAAGATCATTTTCCATTTCATAAAAGGCAACTGGAACACAAACCCCTTAATATGAGTTTCCATATCTATACATATTAGCCTACTCCTAGCCAAAGAGCCAGGTCTCAGAAAAAATCATTTAATGCACATTAGTTTTGACTAGGACCTTTTCTACGGAATGGTAAATGTTTTACCACCCCAAACATGATTAGACTTAACAATGCAAGTCAATTAATACTTTTTCCTTTCCAGGTACCCCCTTTAAACATTGTATAATGCCTACCCCTTTCAAGTACTCCTGTTGTATATCTGTGGGGAAAACATTAGCATTCAGGACAGTAACATCTTTCTTCCTACTTGTTGGAGTGATGATGATGTCCAGTCTGACCAAACCTGTTGCAAAACTGAATATGGTTTGTTGTACTGAAGACCAGCAGATAAAAGACTGTTGCAGCGGTATTGGTTGGTTCATCGATATCACCAATACCATCCTGGAAGGGGACACCCTTTTACATTTCTCTAATATAAAAAAGTTGGTTTACCAAATCTCAAAGAAAGTTTAGAATCCAGATTCCAAAAGTTCCATTTTTGCACTCTCTTAGCTAAACATCCTTTAGAATGATCATTTTCTTTATGGCTATTTCATTCATTTTTGAAAAAAAACAAATAATCTTATTTTTTATTTCCTGTTGATTACCACAAACCAATTTGATGTTTTCCATATCAGATTTAACATTTTGTATTTTATCCTCATTCATTTGCTTGTAGCCCTGGTGAACACTATAACAGAAGACCTAGAGGGGTATACAGAGGATTTATGCAGCCCTTTACTGCTTTTTTGATTTAGTTACGTAACATTAAGATGAACTTTGACCAGATTTCTGGTTATGCTGTCTTGGAATGGTACCTGACTAGCTCATGCCATACATGAAAGGAAGGGAGGGGGGCAAGAGAAGGAGTCCCTTATCTCATATATAGACGTCTGGAGCTCAGACAGATGTTGTTGCCTTTCCCACAGTATATGCTTTCCACATCAGTCTGTAGTTTTCATGTTAGTCACTAAAGACTTGTCCTGCTCACATTTTAAGGCAGTAGGAGATGACATAAGTCCATGTCAAACGCATGCAGACAAAGGTTAGAGCACAGTACTAATCTGCAATAAACAATATTTTCCATTGTGTCATTTTTAGCTTGTGTACCACTGCTTTGCCAGTTATCTGTCTCTTTTTAGTCACCTCTGTATGTATGTCCCATTTATAAATTGCAGACCTTAATGTCCATAGGTGTCAGTGGGTTTAAATATCCTGTGTTTTTAAAGTATAACCAAACAATCCACTTATGCTGTGCTGATGAGGTCAATAAAAAGTCTGAGACATGCATGGCCATAGCTAGTGGGGCTTGGCTTTATTGGCCTGAATGTATCCATAAAGACATAAAAGGTCATGAACATTCAGAAGCCATGAAGCTAAAACACTATGCCCTTAATGGATCAATTGCATATATTGATAGAAACTGCCATACCAAAAGTAATAAGTTAGGTTGGCATGGTATATTAAACACTAAAGAATAATCGTGGATAGTGAGGTTGGGGTCATTGTTTACACCTGGATTTATAATTGAAGTGTTATAATTAATTCACCAGGGGTGGAGTTTAATCAGTGGTCCTGTTATTTAATTCTTTCAAGTGTATTGTGTGGTTTTACACTGATGAAGGCATTAGGTTACCAAAACTAGTATATTTTTTGAATAAGAAGAAAAATGAGGATATTTTTGCTGACTTCGAGTGCTGGCCATTTTCTCTGCCGTTAGTTTGGATTTCTTTTTGCCCTTTGCACCTTGTTGTACTTGCATGGCGTTTGTATTTTCAATTGCATATATCCCATGTTCATCCATCAAAGGAGGTTTAAGGTATCACACAGTGAAAACTCTATAGTTTAGCTGTTTTTTTCATGGTACTTGGTACGTGGTAATTGGTACTTCCTTCAATTTTTACATCACATCTTCAAGTTTGAAAAACACAGTTTAGTATATATTTTTTACATTATTATTTTTAATTAATCTGACCCCTTAGACAATATTCATGTCTCCAGTGTAGACAACATAACAACAACGTTTATTTTAGTTCCTTCAAATATGGACTTGAACACAAACATCTAAGAAGCTGTTCCTTTTAACATATCCATCTTCATACCTGGCAAAAGTTACTTAACACATTGGTTGAACATTTAGTGGTTTGTTTCTTCTGTTTATATTTGTCATACAAGAACAAAATTAAAATGATAGCACTTGTAATCATTGAATCCTATTGTACAACATATAAAATATAAGTTCAGCTGTATGTATACAACATACACACAAAATAAAAACTTTAAAAAAATGTAAAATTGTTCTAATCTGATACTCTGCAAACAATGAATGCAGACAATTAAAGTAAGTCATTGTTTAGCTGATTCATCCATTTAAAACCTATTACCAGTCCACTATAGAAATGAATCCTTGTCACTTTATTAAGCTATCTTTCATACTGTTGTCACAAAGGCCAGAAATTAAGCATCGTTTTGGAATTTTAAACTACCGTAAGATTAAAAATGTGCATTACTCCAGGCTTGTTTCTCTTGACATTCAGAGCCCACATGACAGAGGAAATGAATTAATAACATGGCAGTGAACAATGACATGATCTTTTTACAGGGATGAATTCTAATTACTGAGTTTTAATCGGATATAGTTTCATTGAACAGCATTACCTTTAGAAGCTTTAATGATTTCATTTTCACTTATACATTAGAATTTCCCAGTGCCAGCTCAGTAGCTGTATTGCTTTAATCACTTTGGGTTATACCTTTGATCCTTGAGGAACACTCTTTCTGCAGCTAATCTCAAAGCTGAAACTGAAACAGGTCTGGGGAGATAATGTTGTATTTGTAGACTGTTTCTATGCATGTTTGCGGAAAAAATTACTAACACCACTCAGAATGCAGCAAAACCTATCCTCCTTCTTTTATATACTCAGACATTTCAAACAGTAAACTCAGAGAATGAGCCTGAAGCATTTTTATACGTGGAACTTTAAAGTACTTTTTAACAAGGAGTGTCTTTCCTGAAACCAAATTACTACATCTGCATAGATTGCTGAATTTAAGTACAACTGAAAGACAAGGCAGAAACAAACTTTAAATCTGTCTGTTACTTCTTGACAAGTACAGATGAAAGCTGTGTCAGAGCTGCAATGCCTCAATAATTGAGTGTATGTCTGCACAGCTCTAGTACCCAGGGTTCAGTTCTAGCCATCAGTCATAGTCTGTGTTGTACCATGCATTCTTTTTTTCTTTTACATCTTTCTGCTATGTGACAGGCTGTTCTAAAAAGAAATGTCCATGTTTTTTATTTATCCTTCCTCATGTGACCATGTGTTCTGGGTCATATCAGAAATGGTCAAAACATAGCCAACTTACCTGGTTATCAAAAAAAAAAAAAAAAAGAAAACACTTTGCTTACTATTAAATAGATCATCATCTGTATGACATGCTAGTAGCATCTATTAACCATAGGGACAGTGACATATAGACTGCATCCTTAGCTTTCAGACTTTTATACTGAGATGAATAAAAGATCATGGGCTCTTTTCCCACACCTGCTATTTGGATTCATGCCAGTACTAGCAATACATTAATGCAGCATGGGGGGGGGGGGTGCACTCCCGTGATGCCATCTTTTAGATGCCATGTAAAACTAATGTCCCATCTGCTTGATGTGGTAACTTAGATGGATGGTGAACACCCCATGATACTTAATGAGTAGAGCTAGTGTCCTCCTACATCTGTCACTATATACTCTAACACTTAACACAAATTATTAAACCAGTGGTCTCATGAAGGAAAACTTAATGCTAGGCAAGTTCTCATAGGAAACCAGTGTACATCCATTGACGTAATGCCAAGAAGTACAAGAAAGCAGTTTCTGTTTAATTTCTTTTATAATATCTGTGATCTGAAATTATACAGGATAAGAACCATATAAATTATAATCTGATCTAAATCATGACAGATTGATGCCACAGTGATCATGCTGGTATCAAAGACCTTCCAAGCACTTCCATAATATTATATCTTAATCTCTAAAGTCTAGTAATAAGAATCTCACTGGTGTCTTCATCTCTGAGAAGGCCTGCTAAAACCCTCCAATACTGTATCATAAATGTTCTAAGTTGTTTTGTTGACCAGTATAGCTGGAGAAGTACACAGCCTCTCTCAACTATATTTATACTTAGCATTGTTCTTAATTAGTAACCTGTTATGTGACATTAGTCATACAAGATCCATTGCATAACATGAAGTTACTTTACTAAACAGCCAAAATTTGATCCTATTTGAGGACTTGTAAATAGCTTGTGTCCTTTTCCATAGTTTGGTTTATGTGATTCATAGGAGTTTCAGGGGTTCATATTACATTATCGAAAGCTAACATAATCGAATGGCCGAAACATCGAAACGGCCGCATTTCAAAACTTTTATTGTGGGGGGCTGTATCCCCCACACCCCCCGCTAAATATATATTCCAACTCCAAGATTGCACTACAGTGAGGAAAGGGCAAATATCCCAATCTTCACTGTACTGCGATCCCACAATGCGAACTTCGAAATGCGGCTGTTTCTATGTTTTGGTCGTTCGATTGTGTTATCCTTCGATAATGTAATAGGAACCCGAGTTTCAGAGATACTGCAGTCTATGATCATGCATGCTTTGCCAATATCCAGCCTCATATTTTACCCTCCTTCTCTAGGAAAGAATATTTGAGACCATCCATTGCAGTCATCCAGGTTTAATTTGAAGGAAATTGTTGAATCGCATTGTTTAATCTGCAGAAGAAGTTCATTCCAGAGAATGTGAGGAGCTGGATGATAAATCTATCTCTCCTTCAAGCTCATTTAATCTACTGCTGAAGGCTCAGCTGTCTATTTATGGTGTTAGCTGAGCCATTGAACTTACTGGGATATAAGAGGATAAGGACCACCAGATCTCTAATATTGCATTAAACAAGGCACAGATCACCCCTCAGTAGTCTGTTATACACAGAGTGCAAGCACAGGGCTTTTAGTCTGTGCTGATAATTAACATGTCAAGTAAAATACAGACCAAACGACGTATTGTACTTTATAATGGGTCTGATCAGTGCTGAAAAATAGAAATGGTAATATCTTTGGCTCGAGATGAAATAGCTTTGGCTACTCATTGTTCTAAGTACAAGGATTTGCTGACTGTGGTTCTCATGTGATGATTGAAGTGGAGTGAACTGTCCACTAACTGTCCAGGACCCTGACTGCCATTTTGTTTAGTATGGGATTTTATCTCTAAACTATGATGTGGATAATTTCTGTTATCTAAAAGAAAGAAAGACTACTAACTACACTTGTTAGCATTCAGTTTAAGCACATTTTCTTTACATATTAACTGAGCACTGTCTGAAATGGAAAGATGTCTGAAGTGGATATGACAATTATATCTAGTTTATAGCCATCTTCAGATTTGAATAACCAGATGCTGAGTTATCATTTTTGAGATCAGAGAAGTAGATGCCAAACAGATGATGGCCGAGTACAGACTCTGGGAGACTCCACTAACTATTGTAGTACTATTTGAGCAGATACCTGCCACACAAGCTATACAGCTTCTGTATTTCAGCTAACTGTCTGTCTTAGCACATTAAGCATCTATGTTAAAGGATGATAGTTTCCTTACAGTTCTGGCATGAGGTATGGTATCAAATGCTTTGGCCAGATCAAGTTAAGCTGTATGAACAACATGATTACTGTCAACAGGTTGTATATTGCTTTCACAGAAATTAAGAAGATTTAACAGGCATGATTCCCCTTTGACCGAGCCAGTTTGGTGGGAGTTAAGCCAGATGAGATTGTTATTATTATTATTATAATCAAATCAAATCTAAAGTAGAAATAAGAGATGAATTTAAATAAATGGGTTCACTTCACTTTATCGTTACCTCTCTTTGACATCATTAAGCATACAGCATCCTTTTCATGTGGTTTGTAAAATGTCACCTAAAGTCTCAAAGTGACAAGGAGAGCAGCTATTCCTCTTTTAAAGGGAGCAACAAATACATGGTCACCAAATATAGGAACAAGAACAGCAAATACAGTTTTAATAAAAATACATTTTTGCAGTAAGACTTTGAGTTTCTTCAGACCATCCAGTGATTCTTTTCTGTTCTGTAAGTAATGCAACAGCTTGTGACTATCCCATCCACATAGTATTGAGTCATATGAGATCTGTATTCCAGAGAGTAACATGCTCCTTCAACTGAACTAGAATCCTTGCAGCTGACCCTGATAATTTGGTATTTTGCAAGGACTGATCATTTACTCATGAAGCTGCCCATTTCCTCCCTAAACTTAGAGGTTGGTATCAAATCATCCATATATCCAAGGTTCTCAGATTGCTGGTACCACATAAATAATATTTATTTTATTTATTTATTTATTTTACATTTGTTTACTAGGGAGATCCGATTGAACATAGCTGTCCGTTTTCAGTGGAGGCCCAGGGAGAAAGTCTCCAGAACAACTGTTAACATACTACACATAAGATATTTACACATTCAGTTATAAAAATATAGCAGACAATAACATATGATTGCATAAGATATTTACATAAACATAGTGGTTTAGACATACAGTTAAAAGTACAGCGGGTAGTAACATATGGTGGTTGTTCATACAGTATGTTTAGTAGAGATAATCTTGAAGATGTACTGAAGATAAGACAAGAAAGGAAAAACTAAAAAAGGAGAATATAGACAAGTTCATATGAGGTGCAGTGACATTTTAAGGGAAAGCTTTTCAACTTAGTCTATGGGAGGGTTAGTGGGTATTGATAGGATAGCGGGGAGTAGGCAGGAGTGAGTTGGTAAGTAACATGTGATAATACATAGTGCATCGTGGGAGTTCTAAAGAGGAGGTTGGATAGTAGGTAGGGGAAAGGAGTTAGAATATGTCAGCCAGGTGCTAGGCAGTTACAAGTAACGTGTGATAATATATAGTGCATCTGTGGGAGTTTTAAAGAGGAGATTGGATAGTGGGTAGGGGAAAGGAGTCAGAATATGTCAGCCAGGTGCTAGGCAGCTGCATGTCCAGGAGTTGTTTAGGTGGTAAATAAGCTGTTTTTTGAAGATGGTTTGGTAAGGTTGCAACCTGATTTGTAGTGGTAGGGAGTTCCAAGTCTTGGCAATGTTGCCAGAATACAGGTAGTCACCAGAGCTGTAATGGCTTTTGGAGATTGGGATTAGTGCCTTGTTAGTGGATCTAAGTTCCCGGTTATTGGAGTAGAGAGTGATCAGGTCTTGTAAGGCTGGAGTTTTGTCAGGTTGGTACAGTATTTGGTGAGCTAGAAGAAGTTGGTTTAGAGCCAAGTTTTAGGGAGTAACAGCCAGGAAAGCTGTTTTAGGGCCTGACAGTGGTGGGTGCAGTAGGAAGAGTTTGTGGCAAATTTTGCTATTTTGTTGTAACATACTGATAGCTTGTTTAAATCACTCTTGTTTAGATTAATTAGGCAGGAAAAACATACAGTAAGGTAGAGAGAAGATCGGTACAAGCTAGGGTAACTTTACTGTTGCTGGTTAGGAAGTTTTAACATCTGTAAAGAGTACTTAGTTTTTTGTTGATTTTGGTTATTGTATGGCTATGTGTTTGTCAAATTTCATATTATTGTCAATGATGACCCCTAGTAATTTGGTTTGTGTGATGGAGGAGATGGGGTATTATCTGATGCAGAAATAGAGAATGAAGGAGTAGGTGCTGCTGCTTTGGAAGGATGAAAGAGCATAAATCGGGTCTGTTTAGGATTTAGTATTAGCTGGGAGTTTGTTAGCCAGGTTTCAATGGATGTAAAGGCGTCTTGGGTTTTGATTTGAAGTTGTTGGAAGGTGGGGGCAGAGCAGATTAAGGTGGAGTCATCAGCGTATTGAACCAGGTTTGCTAGAGGGGTGACTTTGTGAAGATTATTTGTAAATATAGTGAAAAGTAGGGGTCCTAGGATTGATCCTTGGGGAACTCCTAGTTTTACTGGAAGTAAGGGGGATAGGGAGTTTTAAAACTGAACAGCTTGTTGGCATTGGGAGAGGTAGTCCTGAAACCATAATAGAGTTGGGGTAGATAGTTTTAATTCTGAGAGTGATGCTATTAGTTTTGTATGGCAGACTGTATCAAGCGCCTTTGATAAGTCAAGGAAAACTGCAGACACTAGTTGGCCGTTGTTGTGTTGCATATTTACTAGGTTACTAAAATGGATGAGTGCAGTGGTAGTGCTATGGTTGGGGTGGAATCCATGTTGAGTTTTGGCAAGAAGATTGTTGGAGAGGAAATGTGCTAGGATTTGGGTGTGGATACATGTTTCCAGTATTTTAGCCAGTGGGGAAAGTATAGCTATAGGATGGTAGTTTGTTAGGTCAGTGGAGTTGCCCCCTTTGTGAATTGGTATAATGTAGGAGATTTTCCAGAGAAGTGGCACCTTTTGTTCTGAGATTGATCTGTTAATGATTATAGACACTGGGTATGAAATGGCTTTGGCAGCTATTTGTAGGAATTTAGCAGGTAGTTTGTCTACTGCTAAGATGGTGGGTTTAAGTTTGGTTAGGTGTCTATAGATGGTGTAAGTTGGTACAGGTTGAAGGTTGAAGGAGTTGGCATTATTTGATGGGCTATATAGTATAGTGGGGGTTGAGGAGTGTGGGTCTGTTGACAGCTTTAATATAGAGTTGGTAAAGAACTCACTGAATTGAGTGGCTGTGTTTATAGAGGTGATGTCTATGTTTGGATGAGGAGTTGGTGATTTACCTGGTTGGAGAATACTGTTATAGCGGCCCAGACTTTTGTGGGTTGGTTTTATGCTTAGTTTGAATTTCACTATAGTATTTTTGTTTGTCTAGTCTGATTTGTTTTTTCACAGTGCTTGTCAGTCATAAGAATGTTTGCCTATTAGGAGTAGTTTTTCTTTATAATGGGCATAACATTTAACTAGCTGCATTAAGATATTCAAGAAGAAAATTAATTTACAAAGTAAGCAAAGAAAACCAACAGGACATTCCATTTCTAGTTCCCAACAAATGTGCTCTGTGATTAATATGCAACCATTTATAATAATACAGATCTTGCATAGGTCATAATGGGGTTTATGGAACAAATGGGAAGGAGAATTGTGATGTTGCAGAAATAGCCATAATAAAGTATTATTTACATCTGTGTCTGCATTTTTTAAGCCAAGGGGAGTCAATACTATACTAGACCAGCATTATTACTGAAGTAAGTATTTAAAAACATAGAAATGATTCACTACCTTTACCTTGCTGTCAGCAACACTGATATTCAGTAATGAGCTTATAAATCATTAACTGTCATCATTTAATTATTATTTTTACAACCACTTTATAGTCATCATTAAGAAACTGCAAGTGTTTCCAGTTCTCCGATAATTCCCTCTGCATTCATTTTAGGAAAAACATGATAAACCTTCAGTCCAAGCTTTTGGCACTGCCCCCCAACATACATACACACACACACACACACACACACACACACACACACACACACACACACACACACACACACACACACACACACACACACACACACACACACACACACACAGACACTTCTGTCTAGCAAGAGCATTACTGCATTCAATCCCTAATTTAATACAGGGATTTTTTTTTTTCTAAAAATGCATATTTCAAATCATCTGAACATGGTCCACTGATTGTTGGTGATGACGCCAGTACTGATTTTGTAATTAACAAAAACTGGACTTCATAATATCTATCTACTGAACCATGGCAGCACCCCCTTTTCCTTTTACTATATCAAAAACCCCTGATATTATTTTTTGTCCTATTTACATATTTCCTTTCAACAAAATATGCCCACACTTGAAGTAAACCTGTCAGGCCAGAAATCAACACTCCTGTGTTCAATGACCCTCACACTTTTTTTTATTTTAAACATTGCATCTAGCTTTAAAATGACAGATGACTCAATTGGTTCCCATTTAGTCCATATTTGTGAAACCTGGAAAGCAGTTGCTACCTGTTCTGAACCAGATCTGCCCTTTCTTCTTGCAGTACTGACATTTCATTTCCATCAATCTCTGACAATGATGCCATATTATTGTGCAAGACTTTCACTCCTTGCAAATGTTTTTATTTACTTGATTTTGTTAACTATACAGGTATGTTAGTTAATCAACCTTTTGCAGTCATGACCCAAGCCATTAAGGCAGCAACATCATTATAACGTGAATTAAGGCTTAAGAACACTATTCATAATTTACTGTCTATAAAGGGTGAGTTGAACAGTAATAGGAAGCCTTTGCAGAGTTTTGCAGTGAATGTCCATATAGGTAGGTACACTGATGAAGTGACAAATTTGTTGATAACAGTTTGTCAGATGTTCATATTTTGGGAAGACTTAAATGCTACATTTGAGAGGCAATATTCTAATCCTAGCATCAACATTTGGGTATTAATCAATCTCCTTGGTATTTTGTGCAAAAGGTGGAAGTACTTATGGACAAATATAAACTACACTTGCAATGATATAAATGTGAAATTCTACTTGATCTATCTTTAAAACATAAGTAGTTGTGTTTGGACGCTAACTTTAAAATGTAACTACCGTTAATAAATGTTATTACACAGACCCAACCTAGAGATTACTTCTACATGAAATTTAAAAGCTGTATCATATTGCAACCATGTCTACTCCATTTTAAATAACCTGGCACATCGGTACAAGAGACAGAACCTATCCTTCCTAGTAAAATAGCCTGAAACTGGGAAAATGTTTTTTGGGGATGAAAAACAGTTGTAGAAAATATAAAATTAATATGTGCCCCTAGTTTCTATAGTATTTATGTAGCTTATTGATTTTTAACAAATAAAGATATGCCATAGTAAAATCTGGCTATTTTGAGGACTTGGTTCCCAAATCTAATATCTGCAATAATCCTTCCCTGAAAAGCATTGCTGGGGATTCATTAATGTGCATGTATACATCACGGTACTCCTACGCACTCTGTGTATATATCACGGTACTCCTATACCGTCTGTGTGTATATCACTGTAGTCCTACACTCTCTGTGTATACATGACGGTACTCCTACACTTTGTGTATACATCACAGTACTCATACACACTTTTTATATGCATCACGGTACTCCTGCACACTCTGTGCATACATCATGGTACTCCTACACACTCTGTGTATAAATCACAGTACTCCTACATACTCTGTGTATATATCACAGTACTCCTACACACTGTGTATACATCACTGTACTCCTACACACTCTGTGTATGCATCATGGTACTCCTACACACTCTGTGTATACATCATGGTACTCCTGCACACTCTGTGTATACATCAAGGTACATCTACACACTCTGTGTATATATCACAGTACGCCTATACAGTCTGTGTGTATATCACTGTAGTCCTGCACATTCTGTATACATCATGGTACTCTTATATACTCTGTAGGACTACATCACTGTACTCCTACACACTGCATATACATCATGGTAGTCCTACACCCTCTCTATATACATCACAGTACTCCTATAAACTCTGTGTATACATCACGGTACTCCTGCATACTCTGTGTATACATCACAGTACTCCTACACACTCTGTTGGCGTTAAAGCAATGAGCAGTGATGCTCATTGAATCTGAAAGCTGCTAAGCAGGTCTTACATATTTACCAGCACCTATTTTCTGCCAGAACAATTGTTAGCAGCCATGAAGAGGTGCACAGAGGCTTAAGCACACAATATAAACAGCAGGTTGTACATTTACGCAAACTGATCAGGGGTGGACGGCACAGTATGAGGCAAGGGCAACTTGAATTAAATAATTAAGAGGCAGGGGAAACTAAATGAGGATATAATTTAATTACTGGACAAAGAGTAGCAATTAAATATTTTTTCATGTATACAAATAATAGACACACATGCATAAATAAAAATGAAATGCTGATAGACAGAGGATGTGAGAAGGACACAAACCTACAGTGTAATGTAAATGTGGTATAAATGTATATAAAATGCTGAGTTAACAGTAAGCAAGGACAATATATATATAAGGGGGTATTTGCATATACTGCAGTCATTGCATATCAGATGTGTATTCAGAAGGTAATCTGTTGTCACCAACAGTATGGTATATTCCCCACCTATCATATAAAACATAAAATAAATGAACCCTACAGGTGTTGCCTTATGCACTTTAGAAAGGGACATTTTTTTGATTTGTTGTCATTTGTAACCATTGGAAAGGTCAAAAGATCAACACATATTCATGACATCCATATGGCTGATTTCATAACATACATACAGGTTAAAGAATTGCTAAATCTTTCATTGCATGATGTGCATGTAGGAAACAATACTGATAATGGTAATGTCAGAGTACGCAGCTGTGACAATGTTGAAATATGGACAAGAATCATGGTCACCTGTGCAATCCTTCCACTAACAGTAATAAATAATGAAAAAAGCAATGTTTTAGCAAAATGCATGTTCTGAGTTGTAGTAAGTTTGTAACTGTTCATACATGCGGTCTATGTATGTAGCAAAATATAGAAGGTCATGCCACATACACAGATGTGTCACATTGACCAGTATATAAACAGAATAATGATTTAATATACATATTACCATTTGTTTAACTGTAGCAGATGTTTCATACAGTATATACATGCAAAATGAGGCATGGTTTGTTGTTGTTTGTTTTTTGGCTTTTTCCCAGTAAGGGGTTGCCACAGCGGAACTCCAGTCCGCTAATGATTGGCAGTAGATTTTTACAAAATGCCGAGGTGCCAGCTCGATGCCCAACCTTCAACAAAGGCATGCCCATTTACACACGCATGTCTTTCGAATGCTACCCAACCACGGGGAGGACATGCAGACTCCACACAGAAGGCACTCCCAAGCCAAGCAGAGAATCGAACGGGAGAACCTCTTGCTGTGAGGTAACAACGCTACCGCCATACCACCGCGGATGTAATGTAGAATATATAAACAGGCCAATAAAGCAAGGTACAACTGAAGTGTAGTCAATCACCTAACAAAAAGGGGTTGTGTTTCTGAATGTCATGATGTATATCAGCATTCCCAGGGTGTATTTATGTGTATGCCACAAATGTGTATATAGCTCAACCAAGACTTTGGCAACAGAAAAGTCCATGTTAGCATCATGTCACTAGTACATCAACTGATGGGCAAATGTAACAAATATCAGGCTACAATTTTGTGAGAGTGATGCATTTGTGTTACAATAAACAATGATATGACACATGTCATTTTGCAAGTGCCACACCATTCCAAAATGGTGGACAGCCTTTAAGCACTCTAACAGTGCAGCTCCTGCAACCTAAACTCTAATCTGACCACAGGCAGGCACATCGCTCGAAGAAAATAAACACAAAACATCAATGGATTAAAGCAGAAATGCGAGTACTTACTTTTTTCATCTATATTTTTGCTGAAAGTCTTTCTTTTTGAAGGAAAATATCTGCTTGATGGAAGTTGAGCCCTGAACCTCATGGTGTGGATTCTTCCAGATTAACAGGCCTAACACAAAAATAAGGAGAAAGTATCTCTCAAAACAGGATTTACTACTAAAAAATTCTACACTATCAACAAGCATCTAAGTCTGGAAGTTGAATGGAGAATCAACCAGATAAAATGGAAATTTTAACCACAAAAACTAAACTATCTATGATTACTACTCCTGAGAAAGACGTCACTCCCAAAAGAGAAATAACTAACAAGCTGCAACAATAAGCTGCCTCTAAGATCAAAACAGGAACAATCTTTAACATTGGAAGACCTTAAAAATGCTCTGCAACCCATACAATTAGAAGTGCAAAGTTTTGCAAATAACCTAACTACATTTGGCTCTACTCGGAACCAAATTATGCTTAGACTAGAGCAAAATGAAACCAAAGTAATGGAAAAGGAACTAAAAATAAATGAACTTCAGCAAAGGCTTCAGACCAGCAACAACACAATTAAAGGATTACAACAAAAAATGTTAGATCTAGAAGCCAGAAGCAGGCGTAATAAAAAAAGGAATTCCAGAGAGCTTTGACAATACACAACTTAATTAAATAATAAAAGAAATACTAAGCTCTCTCTTGAATAATAAAGATCTCTTGGATGATACAGTAATAGAAAGAGCCCGCAGAGCTATAAGGTGTGCACAAACAAGTGACTCTCCAAGGCAAATATATGTCAGACTGCTTAATTTAGCACATGCTCAACAAATACTAGCAGCATGCAAAGCTAAAAAGAACTTTACATGGAGAGCACATACAATCACAATAACTCAAGATCTCCCTTTGGAAATTAAATAAAACAGACAGAAACTTAGTAAATATTGTGCTTACCTTATTGAAAACAAGATTAGTTTTCAAATGAAATACCCTGCATCTTTATTTTCTACCACAAAGAAGAAAAAATATCCCTTGAAACCATTGAGCAAGCAAAATCCACCTTTCTGCATCTCTTCAAAGTTAATCCTGCTTGAAACAACCCAATTCATTTTCTCTGAACTCAAAACAACATTTGGAGGGCTTCAGCAAGGTGTTCTGCATGTTTCTATTTTTAAAATAAGCTAAAAATGAAACCATTGTTTTATTTTTACAGCCCTGGAAGTCCGTTTTAGCATTTCAGCATTCCGATTCCCATAATCCTCTTCAAATCAGTAAGCACTATGATCCTTTCACTTTTCAACTTTAGTGACGTCATTAATGACTTGTTTCTAGCCCCAGCGCATCTCTGGGAATGGGAAAGACACTAAATCAAGTCAGGAAAGCTCTACAAACAATGAATATTCAACTTTTAACCAAACTTTGCTTTTCTCATCAAAGAAACCTCAAATTGTATGTTTTCAAGCCTCTACACTGCTATAATTACAAAGAAGAAGGTGATAGAAGAAAATACCAATCGTTTGGAAAATACTAGAAAAGAAAAGGATGTAGTTGCTTTTAAATATTTCAGCCTCCCTTCCTGAAGTATCACAAAACCTTGTGCTGCACTGGATACTGTCTCTTAGTAACTGCCTTTCATTTATAAATTCTTAAAAACTACCTAAGTATGGCTACATAAAGAAATGACTTAAAGGTGCTTTTCTTTAAGTCACTGCAGAGGTCAAGAAACAAGGATTGTTAAATGACATCTGGATCAATGGGTCTCTTATAAACTCTTAAGTATTAAATGCTCCCAAATGATTACAGATATGCTTTCTTGTATTATACAACTATATATGTGAAATGCTCTAACAAATCCTGGGGGAGGGATAATCTTCTTTTCTGAATGATGCTTTGAAACAGGGTGATGCAATTTGGGTTGTGACTTTTGTTTTATAATAGCCAAAATTAGTATATTACTTTTACATTAGTAAGTTCGTATACCTTGCTTAATCACTATCCTAAACGCACGTTCACTGGGTTGTATTTGAATGAGTCTATGACTAAATGATAAGAGTCTTTTCTTGCATGCATATGTGAGAAGGTGACATGGACTATTTGAAAACAAATGAGTGGATATGGACACGAGCTATCTCAAGTTTTGGAATATGGTATCATATTTTTATTCTTTGTATATCTGGATAACAAAGACATATGCTGTTGTATGTATATTGCCAGTATAGATATAAATGAGGACATTTCCAGTAGCTTTAAAGAATATAGTTAGTTCCTTATAACATAATTACTCTAACTGTTTTGGAACTTCAAAGTACTGCCTTTTCTTGTAAGCTTCTTTTAGATCTGTTCTATATAAAATGTTATTTAGTAAACTTTTTAATAACTTTTGAAATATTAAGAACTAGAACATATTATTACCTCTTATTATAAACATTTTCTAAGAATTTACTTTCTCTTACTGTACACATACCATTTAACTGAATAACTAACATAATATTTTAAGAGGTCAGAAAATCATTATACTGTAAATAACAAAAGGAGCAGGCTGTGCTCAGTCTGTAGCTGATGATTGTTCACATTTGGAACATTCTCGGTACTTTTGACATCCCTCTGCTAAATGTATATATAACTCTAATACAAATAATAGTTTTTGCTTTTCAACTCATGCACAATTACCAATACAGAGGGATGGGTGGATAGGCGCCTATTTGGGGTATAGGAGTTTAGAAGTCACTGCATCAGTTTTAAAGCTTAACACACTAACAGGCAAGTTTTATTACTATTTCTCTGCTTATCAGGCAATGAACATCATAAGTAAATTAAGACATGGTATCAACAGACTCATGGAATGTTAAAGGGATAGTGGATAAAAAAAAGATTTAATCATGCTAGCTAACCACCCACATCATTTGTATATCATTGGTAGGGACTAGAATGTTTTATTAAATCTGGACAAAGATAGATCACATAATGAAAATCGGCAGTTGCAACATACCGCTATAGCACTTGAAGAATTCCAAAATACTTTTGAACTAACTGACCCCTATATTACATTCCAATATGATGAAACAATATCAAGATTCACTTTCTTCTCAGCCATTCATAAAACCTGGTCCAGAATAGATGCTTTTCTAATTTCCCAATCATTGCTTTTGAGTAAACTAAATTATGCTGTATCACATAGAACTATCTCAGACCATTCAAAAATCAGTCTCTTAATACATTTTTCAAATATATAAACAAAATGTTCCCTATTTCAATAATTGGACATTAAATTCTAAAATCATTCAAAACCAAGAAACAGTACAGGAAATCCAGAATGTCATAGCCCAACTTCAAAATGACTTTATATCTACTCAAATTCCTTATGATATACAATGGGCAGTTACCAAAGCGGCCATTAGGGGTATAATTATCCAAAAATCTGCATGGTTCAAAAAAAGTACAATAACTTTAAAAAGGAACTAGAAACTCAAATAAATATTGCTGAATTAGAACTTCCGAAAAAATACTCTAAAGACCTGGAGGTAAAAGTAATAGACTGGCAAAAGCAATTACACAAACACTATCTAGAAAATATCTCCCTGTTGAATTAAGGTCACTATATCAATATTCAGAATAGGCGCAAACACCTTCAAAATTCCTAGCTAGACTAATTAACATAAAAAATGGCCCACCGAGAATTAAAGAAATAGTGTATGAAGGACTGGTGAAGTACAAGGACCAATATATTGCAGATGCTTTTGAAGACATATATAAGAAACTATACAACATACCCTTATCACCATCTACAGACAATTTTGGTGATTTTATACATAATATAAAATTTCCACAAATTGCGGAAGATCAAAAAAAAAAAAATCTCCTAAAAACACCCCTGCAATTAAATGAGATAAAACCTGCAATAAACAAACTCAAACCGGGTAAATCCCCTGGGCCAGATGGCTACACCTTTGAATTTTATAAACTATTCATGGAACCTATTTCCAAAGTATTATTAAAAGTTTTCAACTTTATAATACAACATGGGATAACAGATAATTATTTAAAAAACTCCAAAACATTGCTAATTCCAAAATCGAATTCTGACCCAACAGATCCAGCAAAATATAGACCAATAGCCCTGATAAATACTGACATTAAGATCCTAGCTCATGTTTTAGCAAATATACTTAAGGATGTACTCCCCTCTATCATTTCCCAAGAACAAATGGGCTTTATGATAAACAGGCAAACAAGTGATAACACCCTCCTTTTGGATATTATTATCAGACTTCTTAACAGTGACAAATGCCCCAGATATATCCTCATGTCGGATGAAACCAAAGCTCTTGATAGAGTTAATTTGCATTTCCTATTTAATAAATTGCCTTTATATGGTTTTCCTCAGGAATTCATAAGGATAATTAAGGTTCTATATCAGAAAGCTTCTACCACTATTCAGATAAATAAGCTCAAAACTAATCCTATACTGTTATCCAGTGGTACAAGACAATGTTGCCCTCTTTCCCCATGCCTCTTTAATCTTTATCTAGAACCTCTCCTTCTGTTTATTTCACACAAAAAAACTTTCCATCACATACCTAGAATCTATAATACAGTTCTTATATTCTCCGCTTTTGCTGATGACTTAAATATATATTTTCAACTTCCCACTACTGACCTCCCAAAAAGACTTAAAGCTATAGATGAGTTCTCTGAAATCTCTAACTATAATGTAAATCTAAACAAATCCCACATATTTCCCATGAATTTTATAGGTCATAAGGAATTTTACTTTCCCATGAGTGAGATCAAGATAAGTTACCAGATAAAATACCTAGGAATAATATTTACTCCTGACTTTTAGGATATGATAAACAATAACTTATTGTGTACATTGAAAGTGATATCAATAGGTGGAAGAATATTAATATGTCATTACTCTCAAAAGCTAGTGTTGTTAAAATGAACCTTTTACCAAGAATACTCTTTCAACTAAATGCTACTTTTTCAAATATTCCCCAAAAATTCTTCCTTGATTTAGAAAAAGCTATATCAAGATTCTTATGGTACACCAAATCCACTAGAATTAAATATGACAAACTTGTACTTACCAAAGATAAAGGGGGATTGGGGTTACCTGATTTCAAACTCTATTATAGTATAATTACTGCCTACAGACTAATACAGATAATAAGCCATGAGCCGTATGTAAATACCTGGACACCCCAATGGACCAAAATCTGGTGTGAACAACTGAAATCCCTTGGGTATAACAGCAAATCTCTACCATTTTTAAACCTAAATCAAAATGGCATATTCACGAAGAATATACACCCACTAATTAAATACTTGATTCTTACTACACAGAAATTTTTTAAATCATTGCAATTATTAGATGCTCTTGCCTTTATACAACCACTCCATCTAAATCCCAACCTACTAATAAACAATAAACCCTTAAATCTAACAAATTACCCTCTGATAAAAGATCTCACAGTATGGGAAATATACCAATGGAGAGAATCTAATATACAACAAATAAGACTAGAACTAAATCTTACTAGGAAATATACTGTAATTCTTACCCAAATCCATTATCTCATAAATGCTAAATTCTCACAAACACAAGTCGACTTGCAGGATATTAGCTTTCTTTGTTTTTCCAGGATATTAACTTAGTAAAACTAATACTAGAAAACCTCAAGATGAAAGGGAAAACAATTTCTAGGACATATAAACTTGTAACAAACATAAAACACCGGAATTCTCTGTTATTTTCAAACTACTGGCAAGAAAAAAACAATCTCTGACAGATGAAAATAAGAGACTGGCCATTGAGAATACGATAAAATTCATTCCTTTTAAGAACCTGATATATACGCAAATTATGATAAATAACAATGTATACTATAACTCATCAAAACTAAATAAGTTCAATTCCAACTTCTTGCTTATATGTCCTCACTGCCCAAACCAAACTGCAGATATTCTCCATGTCATGTGGAAATGTAGCAGGGTACATGACCTATGGTGATGTTATTTAAGAGCTAGGTTAGGGAAGATGGGATATGAAAAATCAACCCTGTCATGGGAGACAGCTATATTGCACATTAACATGACTCAACTTCCAAAAATAAAAAAATGTCCTTATCACGATGTGTGCCCTTATTAAATTTTATATCACTAAAAATTGGAATGTCACATCTCCAATTACATGGGAAGGCTTTAGCAATCTTGCTATTAAATATATCTCATCTCACAAACTAGTTTATACAAAAACAAAAAAGAAACACTATTATCAGAAATATTGGGGTTACTTACTAGATGTAATTCTTAACAAAGAAAGATAGTCTGTACACTGACATGATAAGACACATTTATATTATGCAATAACTGCATTATAACCAGTTTTTAGTTTTTTTCTTTCTTTTTTTTTCTCTTTTTTCCCTTCTTACTCTTTATATATCTAATTGTATTCCCTAATTACATTAAGTATAATAAGTGGTTGAATTTCTGTATTTATCTTCTTCATAAAATATGTCACTTATACTATCCCTCACTTTCTTAAGTGATGTTAAAAACCTTTTATACTCCATTTGATGATGTAGTGATTTCTATTCTATATAGTGTATATATATGTCTTGTGTTATTAGTTTTTTGAAGGTTTCCTTTTTGTATTGATTGGATGTATCGCTGTTAATATCTGAAAATTCAAATAAAGAGATTTTGGAAAAAAAAGTGCCACACCATACATGCTGGCTTAAATCAACGTTTCAAGGTATAGATGTGAATGCAATATATTGCAACTGATATTTATCCCTGAAGTGAGCCTTGTTAAAAATATTAGTCAGACCTGTATGATGCTACAGTAACAGGCACCACACCCGAGTGAGACATTAACACGTATCTCTAAGTGACCTGTTGAAGACTTGCATAGCACTTACCCCAAATGTGCACTGGCCTGTGACAAATGTTATCCTTTCCCCATAAGTTTTTAACTGCATTGTGCAGACACTGGCAAAGCCTACCATCCATAAGCTAATTCTGCTACATTTTGTCAAAGAAGAAAAAAATGACAAGAACTATCTCAGGACATTAATCACTTAATATGTTTTGTGCTAAATGGCATGCATCTACTACATTATTATACTGGACAGGCTTGTGAGGAAGTCCAGCAAAGACTGCAAAACTACCCAACACAAAAACACCCAAAAGTATAATAACATAGGCCCACAGACACTTTGTGATTACCTTGCAGCATGGCATGCATTAAGAAATGATGTATATGCTCTCATCCCCTATAAAGCCTTAGAGTGTGACAAAAAGCATTACATTTGCATGTAAATTATTGTATGAAGTTTTGCAATAAAGATCATTAATATTGGGGAAATACATAATATGTCTGAGCTTTCATCAGCATACTAAACATGCATTTACATTTTGACAGACTCGAACACATACCAAGGGCAGATCTGAAAGAGATGTATATCAACCATTGATGCCACAGAAAGAGGCAGCCTAATGTGTCATAAAGAACATACTTGAAGATAATTATGTCAGTATCCTATTGTAATTTAATTGTTATGGCTCTGCTAATATGGAGTGTAAGACCTAAAAATGTGGCCCTGTTACTGTGCATATCAGCATTATTTTCCTAAGTCACTCCAGTCTGTCATAATTGTCTGACAGGCAGATCTTACCAGGTTGAAAGCCCTGCCAGTCATACTACACACTCTACAGAGATGTTCATAGTAACACAATTCAAGGTGTGAAGTAAGAAAGGGCTTTTGATGTTAATTTATCCAATACAGATTTCTCTAAGTGATAAAAAGGACATATCTCTAGTAATGTTCACACAACTGTAAAGAGCTGTTCAGCCATTAAAACAGCACTGCACAATAGTGCTGAATAGGACTGGACACAGTGAGTCTGGAAGAAGCCTTTCTCCATTAGCTCAGTAAAAAGAGGGAAACCCGAGGCACTGTCATAAACATTTAGATGTGTATTGCAGCTATCTTTGCTAAATTCCTATCTCAGCTTCAAAGGGTGATAGTGTAAGAATCTAGAGTCAGATGATCAGATGAGGTCATTCTGCAATCCATCTTGGATATTATATTTTACCGGGAATAATCTCTGAGTATTGAGTATTCTGTTTTGGGGAACCTGACTAGAAAGACTGCTCACATATTTCATTGTGCATTGCTCTATCAAGTAAGTCATTAGGAATAGTAATTTTCCTAGAGTCAACCAGGAATACAGTGTAGCTTAGTTTAGAGATTGTTTTTCTTTATTTGTATGAGTCTGTCCATCAATGTTATTTTCAATATTCCCAGTGATTTGAACTTTGTGGTTTACTGTAACTATATAGTTAGTATTTTCTTGTTCTTTTATTATTCATTATTAAATATATTTAAACTTTTATTGTGACTGGTCCTTGCAGAAAATATTTAACCTTTTAAAGTGCTTACATTTATTTGGTGACACTGTGTGGACCACTCCAGATGGCCAAGCTGTCTTGGCCAGCCGCTACCATTTGTATTTGTATTAATATTACTCTTTGTTAATGGCATTAGGGTAGTTGATTGTGGAGTGTCTGGTGGTGGTGATAACTACCTTATGCCCTGGCCAGAGTGGGACACAGCACGTTAATCTGTGCCAGCCTTTCCCAGGCATGTGTGTGTGTGTGTGTGTGTGTGTGTGTGTGTGTGTGTGTGTGTGTGTGTGTGTGTGTGTGTGTGTGTGTGAACTACTTGGAGAAGGGGCACCTGGCACTGGGCTTACAGACAGGGTGCTGGAGGTCTTGTCTTGGACACTTGGCTGAGGACCTAACCCTACAGCTGTACCAGTGGGGAATCTTACTGGGGACTTGGAGGGAGAAAGATAGAGAGATCCAGACCCTGGACTGAGTGTGTTCCCTGTGTGCTCTTAAGGGAAATTGTTCTTGATGCAGGGAGGTCTTCATCTGAAAATACGGAGTGTATCCATTTATATTCCAAGTGCATACCCCTCTCCAGTGTCAGTGGTGAGGATTCAGGCTCCTTGATTACTGGCCCAATATGAGGATGTCACAATTGGATGTGCCATAGGAAGACTTTCACCCCAACAATCACAGCTGATTTGATTGCCATGAAATCCTCAAATGTGTTGAAAGGTGTTTGTCTAAAATAAACATGGATAGAACTAACTAAAGGTGTTTGTGTCACATGAGTACACTCACATGATTTTGTCCTTTGCTGAAATTGAAAAGCCACCTATATAAGTCCACAAGCTACCGAAATGTCTATAAGCCACATATGTCGCAGGTGAAGTCTTACCACAAAACTGAGACAGATCAGTGTTGTTCACCAGGACACACTCTCATGACATCACATCATTGCCATGCAAAGCAATTGTTTGAGGTGAAAGTAATGTGGACGCCTCTTCCACTGCAACTGCACACATTACAGCTGTGGGAGATGTAATTTATGCATAGTAGTATACTGAAAACCACTGATAATATTCATCCATTGCTGGTTTTGAACACCTATCTATGTGACAAAATAAGACATATGATATTGTGTCAGCTGAACACACCATAGGAGTATTCTTAGTACAATTGTGAGATTGTGTGTATCTGAAGGCATTACATCATTTTATTGCTGCAAGGCATATGTGTGCCTACAACTTGGTTAAAATAGTGGCGTGATCTATCTCCTTGTCACAAAATGTTGTATGATGTAGGTATTCCTAAACATATGTGTTGCAAACATTACTGAGATAGTAAAAGCAGAATAATTTACAATGTACAGATAATCACTGATTCAGACTAATTCCTTACTGCTAGGTTTAGAAAAGGAACATTTAAACAAATGGCATCATTAGTGTTAAACAAAAAGAAATCTCTAGCTATACATGTATATATCTAATATGTGGATTACAACATTATTACCTTAGTGTCCATTCAACACACTGATACAACTGTGTCTAAGGAGTAATGTCTGGTTTTGAGATAAGTACTTAACTAAAGTCATACACTAAAGAACATTGCATGAATCTCAAGTGCCACACAAGATGTTTGTTTAAAGCTGTGACAGTGCACATTTGAATGGATGATATTCAGCATTGTTTCAATAGGTGATGTGTCTGCTAAAAGGGAATGAAAATTGTGGGAGCCCCCACTAACACTGGGCACCTAAACAATGTATATGTAATTGAAGCTATTTGTACATAGGATGAGAGAGACATACACACACTCACAATAGTCACTCATTGCTGGACTCAGGCATCCTACATATCTACTTATACAATCTAGAGAACATAGTGTCAAAAGCAAGAATGACATGAAATGTCTGATTCCAACTCTGAGATAGTGTACTTTTGAAAGCATTACCTTATCAGTATGTTGACAAAAATGGGTTTTGCCTATGGTGCTAGAATTTGATGGGGAGCCCTCTCTTGGTGTCAATATGTCTCGTAAACTGAAGTGTACACAATAGATCTTTTGATAAAGCCAATTCTACATGACAGTGCAGAAACATACACCCAGCCATACTATTTAAGCAGTGCTGGATTTGAATCACCTACCTATCTGGTCACACAACTTAGACAAAATAGTTTAAAAGCCAGCACCACAGGAGAAGACTGATAACAATACTCAAATGACATCATTGTGTTGCATGGAATGTCACTTGGCCTAAAATGCAATGGATTGATGAAGGAACACTCTTCCAGTGTAACTATGTCTCCTAAGTGGAAGTGGACACAGAAGATCTTTTGAAGTAGCCAATCTGACCTAAGATTACAGACACATGCACACCAACTCATAATATTTATCCAGAGTTAGATTCAAACCACATACCTATGTACTTACACACTTTAAAGAACACAGTAGCAACCAGATGTGCCACAGGTGAATTCTGACTTCTGCAGTGAGACAGTGCATTTTTGAAAGGATGACTTCATTAGTGTGGTGCAGTGAAGATGTTTGTGGTAAAACTGATGGGGGAACCCTCTCCCAGTTTAAATGTTTCTCCAAAGTGGAAGTGAGTGTAGCACATCTGTTGTTGAAACTATACTTACTTGACACTAGAGCTATGCATTCACAAGTTCAAAACTGTTATAATTGAACCACCTACCTATCTAGGTATACAATCTAGAGACCACAGTATCAATGGCAAACTACACAGGAGAAGTCTAATGTCTATAGTGAGACAGTTCAGTTTTGTAAGGATGACCTTATCAGTATGTTACAGAGAGGATGTATGTGGTAAAAATGGGATAAAGTCATGGGGGAGCCCTCTCCTAGTTAAAATTTTTCTACTGAGTGGAAGAGTATACATAAGATGTGTGGGTGAATCCAGTCCTACCTAGCAGTACTAATGCACATACACACACACACACACACACACACACACACACACACACACACACACACACACACACACACACACACACACACACACACACACACTAGTCAGCCAGTGCTGTATTAAAATATCTACCTACCTATTTGCCAAAATTAGAGAACACAGTATCAGCTGCAAGCACCACATGAGAAGTCTGACTCCAAATGTGTGATAATGCAAAATTGTAAGGATTACTACATCAATGTGTTGCAGAGAAGCTAGTGTATCACCTGTTTGGGTGAAAAGACATGTGTCTTAACAGACAGACATAACAGCAATTTGTTGATCACAAGTAATTACGTAATTCTATCTATACTGTCACTCATGTACATTGTGGTAGAGTGAGAGACATGTACCTGTTTCACAGTATGGTGTTTTGATGAAAATCACACTTGTGAAACAGTGAACTGACAACTAAGCATCCATGAGTGTTCAGTTCAGGATGCTTGTATGCAAATAATAATCATTTGTTGTGTCATTTTCAATTGTATTTCCTTATGTCTGAACAATTTTAAATACAAACAGATTATAAATATGACAGTGCACTCCTTAATACCACTGATGAAGTATGTGTGAAAAAGTCCCAAACCATTGTACATCATTTCCAAGTCTAAGTGTTGGAGTTGAGACATCATTTTGCAAAATGAAGTGTTCAGTCAAAATCTTGAGTAGAATAGTTCATTACAACATGCTGAAGTAATACAAGCCAATTTATTTTTGCCTAAATCACTCCATAAAGTGCAACTCTGACAATCTCATTTTTGCAATTGATGGCAAAGTATTAGCGCATGCATAATTATAGGCTGAGGTGCTGAACTTATAACAGGAATTATTGGTAGTCAGTGGTGCTCCATGCCAGCCATCTTGCAAATAACGAATATAGACATAAAACAGGTCTGATTCTGATCAAATTCAGAACAGATATGTCTCATGTTAATGGTTTATGTGTCATGATGCTTTCAGTACATTATTCATTATATAGATGATACAGGCATATAGTTACAAAGCCCTCATTTGTGGTGACTGTCCATTTATCTGTGGCATGTTTTAATTCTTGTTATGTAATTGTATGTGTTTGAATGACATGATTGATTAGTACATTCAGCACATGTATAACACACATGCATGCATCGTAATTAATATACATCAGAATGTGCATGGATATTGAATCACATTTGATCCTATCACCTTATGTGTGTGTATATCAGCAATACTGTCCATATGTGCCTATTGTAGGTTGCCAACCATCAGGAATTCTTCCAGATTGTCCAGAATTAAGGGATGCTGTCCAGAAAATGGACTGGACAGCATATTGTCTGGAAAAAATACCATGTGATTAATTTTCTTTTAATTTAAAAAAAATTACATTTATTTTTTTAAGAGCATTCTTCTTTAAGAATACCCTTTGCATCCGATTGCACAGACACAGAAGACAAAAAATGTCTTTTGCATCTGTGAGACCGATTATGTGTTTTCTTCTGCGAACGTGGAATTTGAATCCATGAAGTAGACATCTGAACTGTGCAGCGGATGTGGACCATGAACAGACATGTTTCAAACTGGTTTAGGTATTTAATGAAATGTTGCAGTTTTACTTACTCATTCCACAGCCTGTACATTAGGAGTCTTAAAGTACTGATGAAAGACTTACAGCATACCAGTTCCTACTTCCTGTATTCAGCTATCTCAAAATTTTGAGTCTGTAATTGGGGGGAATGCATTGAGAAAAAGCGAAGGTGGTAGGTCAGAGCAGCAGATCAGTTCTTCCACCAAGTCAAAAATAGATGCACCATGTTGTAATGGCAAGTCCACACGGTATGCCTTTGATGATGGGTAGTGGAAGAAATTACCTGAGAGAAGCCAGATCTTTTAATTACCGAAAGTAATTCCTGTGTAAAAGTCAGAGACTTGTCATTGACCCAAATGACAGAGTACCCAGAAATTTGATTGATGCAGCTTTGAAAAACATCATCTCACTAAGTCCGTCACATGTAAGTGTTCTGTAAAGAAAGACTTGCCCTACTTAAACTTCACATCGTATTTAGTTTTCTCTTACATAACCCCAACAGTTGTTTTACTCTTTTGTCCCTTTTGTGTATACAGTCAATGCCCATTCATTTCCACACTGCTGGCACTACTCTTTCTCAGCGCTTCTCCAAACCCAATCCTGACTATGTTCCTTTCTATTTAATTTCTCCCTCCTGCTATACCTCAGCCATTATTCATCCTTCATTGCATATATTGTAAATATCATAGCTTTATTAAAATATGCATTTCTTGTGAATTATGTGTACCTTTACTTTTGTCTAGTATGCTACAAATGGAACTTTTTTCATCTTTTCTTTAAAAAAATTGAATATTGTGCATCTCTTTCTTTTTCTGAATGTGTACTTTTTAAACATTTGTCCCTCTTATAGATTTGAGTCTTACAGTACTAGGCTTAGTTGGAGGAAGGTCCATTAGGATCAGTGCATTACGATGGTAAACAAAATCAAATAAAGAAATAAAAAAGAAATGGAAAAATACAGATGATGTATGAAAAGACTGAAGCAGAGCTGTTACACATCATGTGTATACAATAACAAGTGTATTTTTAGGAGAATGATATTTACACAAACAGATTTTTTTAATAATTAAAGACTAAAAATAAGTAAAACTATGGAAGCATAGTTTTCTGACCATAAAGTTAAAATAATATATATAAGAAGGAAAGGGAGATGAATAGAAGTAATATAAAATGGAAATATTGAAGTAGACCTGAATAAGACAAACCAAAATGGTTATTTAAATAGGGTGTGCAAAAGACACTGGACTTTGAAGATATACAAGAATTGTATTGCATGCTGAGTATTGAAAAGTAAAAAGTAGTACTTCAATGTGAGTTGAGAATTAGGGAAATGAAACGAGGAAAATAGTAATACAATGCAAAATCCTGGACAAGTGAAGTATTCATGGAAAATGAAGCAAAATTATAATGGAACAGAAATAATCAGAAAGTGGCTAATATTTTCACTAGAGTGGCAAATAAAAAGGAAGAACATTGCCTGGAAAGGAAGTAGGTTTATGAAAATTAGGTTATATATTTGAATGGCAAAAACTCACAAGTGTGTATTGTCACTTCCCATAAGGTACAGGTGCTGCTCGGTGCTAGGCATTGCACAAATGCTGAGGAAAAAGACACAAGAACATTTTTTTTAATAATGCTCTTACAAACGTATAAACGTAAACTTACAAAGTTCCTAGAGCAATAGGTTTTCTTTTAGCATGCATTTTCTGACCAATATAAAGTCTGAAAAATCAAATGACGGCATTACTTAAGACCTCAGTCCTCAAAGTATTGTCAGAAATTCACAAATTTTATAATAAACACACTAAATATTAAAATGCAGAAATGTGGACATCCTTTGAAAATCTGTACATTTTGAGGTATTGCTCTATACAATAAAATGTTTTGAATATGGATCAGAAAGCAGTGGAAGAATGGAAATATAATGAGGACATAAGAGCATAGTGGTGGGTTAATTTATGCAGCACACAGTTAAACATATACTGTTAATATGGAAAAACCTTACATAATTGTATGGCATATTTCTGGATTTGAACCTTTGACATAAACTACTAGTGTACAGCCTGGAGGATTATCTCAGCTCTCCTCTCAGGAACATACACTTTATTCAGTTAAAATCACACATTTTAAGGGACACTGACAACAGGTAGAAGAAAGGGGGTATGTCGGCATCAGCCTTCATCACAGTTAAATCAGTATTAACATCCCTTAGGGTGTGTAAGTGACCAATAGTAACATCCCTTAGGGTGTAACTGACCAATAGTAACATCCCTTACAGTGTAAGACTGTAAGTGACAAATAGTAACATCTTTTAGAGTGTAAGAGACATCAAAGTACTTTTACCTTGTTTTGCTATAATGCAGCAGACTTAAGCATATGTGTGTGAAAATAAGAGTAGTAGTGTGGTCTAAGGCAAAAATTCACCATTTTTTACATAAGATGTGAACTGCCATTTACCTTCAGTTAGTTTTGTTGCTCAGTGCCAGAAATCATGCAAATGCTGAGAACACAGATTGATAACACAGAAGGGGATAGAGAGAAAGGGAGGGGAACAGGAAGACAGATAGAAAACATTTCTGCTTATGAGCCACTGTGGCCATGTTTGTTGTATGTTACTCAGCTTTGTTATTATTATTGTGTCATGCTCACTACAATAAAGCGTTTCCAGTAGGGCTCAAGCATGTTAAGACAGAAGCATGATAATGGTGGGTTAATAAGTCACCTTTTGGGGACTGGAATGTGTTCACAAATGCTTTAGTGCTCCACTGTTAAAATTATCTTCTATATTTTTCCTTTTTTTTTTGCTTAGTTTATAAAATGTTGTAATTTGAGAGAAATTAATATATTTGATATTGCACACATGAGACTAGTATAAAATAATATTAAATGATACTTTGACATACTTCTGGAACTGAACCCTGAATGAAAAAAATCATACAGATGTGTGAATTATCTCAACATACCATGTAAGAATGCTTTATTTCATGACATCCAGCAGCCTAATAAATGTTACGATGACTGTCTTAATGTGGTGCCTTTATTTTGCATTTCTATAGTGCAATGTGTTTCAACACATATACAAAGATAATTGGACTAGTTAGGGTGATGGCAAAAACTCACCAGTTTTTGCAGCATTGGTGCACAATCATACCTAACAAATGTACAGATTTCTGCAGAATATTCAGATTTTTGCCTGCTATTTTTGGTCTGTTTCTCATAAAATTGTGGTTTTCTGACAAATCCTTGATAAATCATTGAGGGTTGAAGTCAGAAAATAATGAAATATGCTTAAGTTTCAGACTTCATACACTTCAGGAAATTCATGCTAATGTAAAACCTGTTATTCTATCACATTTTTAAGTTTGTAAGAGCATTATTTAAAAGTGACCCTATTTTGCCCCCCCCCCCCATTATGTATGGCTTTGTCCAAATTTTTTGTTCTAAGAGGTTGAGAAGTATGTGCACAATGCCAACCTCCATGCAAATTCTCAGGACAAAAATTGAAGTCTATGTTTTTACTGGCCATTTCTGGCCATGCATGTTCTGTGTGACTCTACTTTTTGACCAGAGTAAATGTATGAAAAAGGGTTGATAGGACCATGGTGAAAATGAGGGGCAAGCAGAAGGTAAGACACAGGGGAAAGAATAGAGGAATGTGCAGTATGATGGTGGGGAGCACCATAGGTATCTATTTCTTCACATCATAAATGCAGACTTTTAAATAGCATTTGATAAATTTGGACAGTCACCACATCAGGGCTGGGTGAGAAAAGAATAATGTTGTATAGCCAGTTGGACCAAAGGGTCTATATCAGCATTTTGAAAATGTAACAGTTGGAATCACAAAATATCAAACTGAAATGATCAAACTATTACATTTTCGAATGCCATATTGTCAACATTCGAGATGCTGATAGGAACCCGGACCAAATCAGGTGTGTCAAGAAGTCACATAAGTGAAATGGAGAGTTGTGTATGGGGTGTTTTTTTTTTTTTTTTTGAGATGGGACTGTTGTGGATGGTGCTAAGGAATAAGTGGGTCAGGGAGATGGTGATGTACACAAAAGGTTGGGGGACACCATGTTTGGGGATAGGTAGGGGACATCGGAGGTGTAACTGCATCCAATTTAAGCACAGTAAGGATCTACTCCTCATCCTCAGAACTGTCTCCACTGTCTTCTGTCTCAGTTCCCTGGGTCAGTGCTTGGTATGGCGTCAAAGTTGCAATTTGACACAGGACCTTTTCTACTCTATTGCTTTGGACTCCAAGGACCCTCAGCATGATGTCCTCCACCAGTCCTGTCAGCTCCTTATGGATGACAAAATGGCCACTTTCAGTATTACTCTTGCCGGGTACTACTGTACCAGTAGCTGGTACAGAGCTACCTAATGCAGTCGGAGTGGACAGGTTGCAACTCAGATGTGGTGGGTGTCTGTGTTGCCTATGGAGATGCTACAGGAACCACCTGTGGAAGTATGCTGAGCCAAACCCCAGTGGTTGGTCTAGCTCCCTGCCTTGATATTCATTTGGCTTGCATCAGCAAAGTATCCATCAAAAAACAAGAGAGATAGGGTTGAGGAGACAAAACAGAGATAATAAGATCAATGTCATGTCATATTTTTATTCAAGACATAAACAAATATGACACATAACTATATTCACTTTTACCACATCCAGATATGATGTAAAGGCATTAGTGTGTCATAAAATAGAGCTATCTCAGTGCTCTTAAAAATAAAATGGAAACAGTTATTTGACTATGGCATGCCTGATAAATGCTGTCCAAGTTAATAAACCTATTTACAAAAACTGAATTTTTATTTGTCATTTAATATTGCAGTAAATAATTTCTATGTACTATCCAGTAAGAAAAGCAAACTTTTCTGCTGGGAATTTAACCCACACACAACTAAGCTGATGTACTAATTGCTTAATGCAATCATCAAGAGCTATTGGAGCAGGCATGTATGCTTCATATAAAGGTTAGGTATGCCTGCTCAAGGTGATATGGATGATGCCCTATAAAGTAAGATCTAGCTTACATTTATACTTGTTACATGCATGAGTCAGTCTCTCCTGATGTACTTTGATTAATGTTTATATTTGATTAAAGTTTTATACTTGATGAAAGGAGTTTGTTTTTTATGACCGTTCTAACTGGGTTTTACTCTGTGATTTCTTTCTGTGTTTGGACTTTATTGATTTTATTGAACTGCAAAAGTATTTGTCTCCATAGCCATTTTTTGGTATTTTAACATGTTGATTATTAACTATCAATGCCACAGAAGAATTGACTTTTCTACATTGTGAGTTGAGGTATACAAGTTTCAAACTGAATGGAAATGTACTTATGCCTGCATATCTGTGATTTTAACTAATAATGGTACTGGAGTTCTAGGTAAAAGCAATCTTTGTGTTTGTAAATAATGTGATATATATGTAGTTGGATGATTTGAATATTACACAGGGGCAGCTCGTGCTAGTGGGCTACAGCACTGCAGCCCCCCCAGCTTTACAAAAGAAAAGAAATGAATAAAAAATAAAAAAAAATAAAAACAAACATGAGTCCTGCATCATTTTTCAAGTCCAGAACTCACTCTGTGTGTGTGTGTGTGAAATGCCCCAGTAGCTAGAAAGAATTCAGGAAATATACCTGGTGGCTAGGCTCAAACCCTGCACCTTGGGAGTAGGTAGCAAGAGCTTAAATTCCCTACCCACCACCACTTGTGAAATTTTTGCCTCATTTTTGTTCTGTTCTTCATAAAATCTGTGTTTTTTTCTGGATTATGAATTCACTAAATAATGATAGGCATTTTAATTTCAGACTTCATATTCTTCAGAAAGTACACGGTAACACAAAAAGCCTTTTATTCTAGCAATTTGCCGTTTATAATATCAATATTTGAAATTTGTCCCTATTTTTTGGGCTGTATTCCCCCATTATTGGCTTTGTCCAGGTTTTTTGTGCTAACAAGTTGAGAGCTATGGTGAGAACTGAATTCACTGAATATGTTTGGAGGCTGTATTTCCCCATTATTGGCTTTGCCTAGGTGTTTTGTGCTAAGAAGTTAAGAGCTATGGTGAGAACTGAATTCACTAAATCATAGCCATTTAAGTTTCAGTCTACCTGTCATTTAAGAAACAGCTGATTTGGCATAGGGGTATGTTGTTCTGATTGTAGTACATAGGATCCTGAGTTCAAGTCTTGGCAGTGAAATGCAAGGTGATAACACATCATTTTATTCTAGAAACTTTTCAAGATTATGCAAGCAATGTTTAAAATGTGTCCCAAGTTTTTGGGCTTTTGCCCCCCCCCAATAAATTTTGTCTTTTTCCAGATTTTTTGTGCTTCAAATTTGAGAGATACAGTTGAGTGTTGAGTGCATTTTTGCAAGGAGCTGAGAGCTTGAAGAGAAGTTTAATGCTGCTTTTGCAACAGCTGCTTGTATTATAATAGCACAACAAATAGTGTACTTGCTTTTGATACAGAAGACTGTGGGTTCTACTCCCACAGTATATAGATGTGATACTGTACTGTGTTGTACTTTTAAAGGGAGTGGATGCTGCAGTTCTGAGAATGTCCTCTTTGATGGAGATACATAGTAAGAATGAACATGTTATCAGTTGGCCATCCATTCCCTATTGCAATATTACTAGTTTATCATTTTTAATGTAGCATAGGCAATTTATTCCTCAAGAGCAACAGGCACTATTTGTAGATGAAACAATGAAATATAAAGTTGTATGCTAGCAGCAACCTCTTCATTAGTTACAGATCTCTTTAATGTGGAATTATTTAGATGACTTTTACTTCTGCAGAGATTGTAAATATTTACTGATACTAGTGGATTGTAGAAGTTTGAGTAGACTTGTATGATGGAAATGTTCTGAATTGGGCAGTTTTGTCATTATTGGTGCATGCATTTGGTTTCATTGTTTACTGGAAAAATGTTCAAAACAATACATTTAAAATGCCTTCTAACAACTGTACTGTATTATACAAGGAATATAATTTAATACAATCAGGAAGGTGTATCAATGAACACATGTATGTTTCCTGTACAAGGGGCCTATGATTTGAAAACAGCCCAAGTTAATCTTTATCTGCCACTGGCCAGATGTATTTTCTTTGAGTGTGGGTTTTGATGCTGTTTCAATGAATATGAGTTTCAAGGGCAGAGAAGTTTTAATACTAAGTCTATGTTCATTGTGAAACTGCATTGCTTTGTTTAGTAGATGTCTCTTAGTGTTTGTGCTGTAAAATGTAAAATAAAACTTTTAAATAAATCCAAATCATCGTAGAAGTAAATCAATATGCACATTACAGTGTTTATGGTAAATGGGGCGAAATAGCCAAGTAATGGGACATTAGAATAGCTGCAGGGGGAAAAGCCCCATTCGACCATGATTTTGTGAGGGGGGAAGGGCAGCAAACTCAGCCCCGGCTGAACTATACCTCTCAACTGTCCAGATTTTCGCAGAGTGAATAGATTTTTGCTTCTTATTTTTGGTTTGTTCCTCATAACATTTATGGTTTTCTGGCAAATCATTTAGGAATAAAGTCACTTAATAATGACAGACATTGAGTTTCAGACTTCATACCCTTCAGAAAAATGCATACTAAAGCAAGAGTTGTTATTCTGTCAACTGTCTAAGTTTATACAAGAGCAATTTTTAGTACTGTTTGTATGTTCCCTCAATATATTTGGCCTTGTCCAGATTTTCTGCGTTAAGCGGTTGAGAGGTATGAGCAAATAAATTGCTTTATAGAATTAGGTATATTCAAACCTCTCAACTGTCCCCAATTTTGGCTCAAAATGTTGCTCTCCCCCTAATAATCCCTCCACAAAATGACAAATTTGGAACAAAACGTGGAGGGTTTACAATTGATAAATAATTGTAATGATCAGAGTTATAGATTACTTTCATTCAGAAATGCATGTAGATTCTCTTATTTTGTCAGCTGCTCAAGTTAACAGTACTATTATTAAAAAAAGTGTCCCTTCTTTGACAGTTTCCCAGATGTATTGTGTGGCTATTTTATATTTTTGCATCACATTTTTGGTCCATTTTTCATAAAATTGTGGGGTTTTTTGGCAAATTAGTGTCAAATCATTGAAGACTGAAGTTAGAAAATAATGACAGACATTTCAGTTTCAGATTTCATGCCCTTCAGAAAATTTATACTAACGCAAGACCTACTGTTCTATCATCTTTCTAAGTTTTTAAGAGCAATATTTTAAAATTGTCCTTATTTTTGGGCCTTTGTCCCACTTCTATTTATGGCTTTATCCAGATTTCTTGCTCTGAGGTTGAGAGGTATGACAAATGTAAAATAAAATAAAAAAAAAGACCAGATGAAAAATGCTTCACTTTATTCAGCAAAAATAAAGCTTTCATGAATAACCCTTCTTCAGTATTTGAAACAATGTTTAAAATACATCCACTTTATACGTAACAAGCAAATAAGCGCATGACACAGCCAGCCAGTAACAATGAACAAACAATTAAACAATTAACAGTTAATACACACTTAAAAATCTTTTTCTCTTCCTTTTAAGTAAAAACATAAAAAATGTAGGCAGCAGTATTCTAATAATAGATAAATAGGAAAATAATATTAATTATACTGTTTCTGTTTAGACACTAATATAGGTTTGATAGTTACCATATTATTAAGGCCAGGCAGCTTATCTGCTTCTAGTCTAGTGATCCATCTATATTCTGCAAGTTCTATTTTATTATTAATATCTTCTTCTCTTAAACTTTTATATATTACCTCAGCACTTTGAACTTAAAAACTTAAAAGAACTTAAAACCATGAGACGGAACATTTTCTATCATATGTTTTGCTAAAACATTGGTAATTACCCCTCTCCTTACCTCTGGCCTGTGTTCAATAATGTGGTCCCTAAGCTGCCTTGAGCATTTGCCCGCACAGAGTCCTTTACACTCCACGCATGTTACTATATATAATATAGTGGTTGAATTACAAGTAGCCTGATGTCTGATTTCATAATTCACATTAGTTACTGAATGTTGAGGTTGCAATCATGGGGATGCTCCCAGCAATGGGTGAACTTCTCAGTGACAAAGAGAAAGAATGAGAGCCCTCTGCCATGAAGCAAGCAAGGACACAGATAGCTGGTAAGCCAAAGAGCTCAATTGTTACTCTATCAGACTTAAATTTAACATCTGCAGCCGAAAGCCTTTTGAATAAAGGCTTACAATTTATTCCTAATAGTAAGGACACCATTGTAGAAGCATTAAGTGATTTGAGGGTATATGTAAGGAATGTTAGTTTAAAAATGATATTTAAGGATATAGAAAATGGACAGACTAATTAATTGAGAAAATCTAGTACCTTCATTCTGAACAATTTTCCTATATTGAACGTTTTTTTGTCTGTATGCGAAGAGGACTTAAGATATTTATATAATGAATTTTCTGCTAACAAACAAAAGGCTAATCAGTATAATTTGTCCTATGAAGAGTTTATGGCCTTAAAATAATTATGCATGAGTAAAGATATAGTTATTAAGCAGGCCGATAAAGGGGGAGCAACTGTTGTGTTTAATAAGACTGAATATCTTGAACTAATGATTGATTTCTTGAGTGATAGAACAACTTTTAAAGAAATTAATTTTCATGATGTGAAAAAAATAGTTGCTGAAGTGAATATGTTTGTGTATGAATTACAAACATAGGGAGATATTTCAAATGATTTATTAAATTACTTTACAGTAAGTTGTCCAGTTACACCTGTTATTTATGGAATTCCCAAATTATATAAGTCAATTACGAAACCACCTATGAGACCTATCATCTCGAAGAGGGGGTGGATAATGGAGCCTCTGTCAATTTACGTACAGAATGTGCTGAGCAAATATTTAACAACTTGCCCCAGTTATATAAAAGATACAGAGGATTTTTTTAAAGAAATTATATGCTTGGTATAGAAGCAATGCTGAAAGAGAATACATGCTAGTAATATTAGACATAGACTCCTTATTCACAGTAATTCCCAATGATTATGGGATCAATGCAATATGACAATTTTTATGTAATAGTATGACTATGTCTGGAAGAGAAATAAAAAACCTTTGCAGTATGATTGAGATTGTTCTGACTAAAAATTTATTTTTATTTAATGGACAACCATTTTTACAGTTAGGTATAACCATGGTTACTCCCATGGCTAACACCTATACTAACATTAAGTCAATGGGAAAAAGATTGTGTTTTGAGTGACTTGAATCCATATAAGGAAAATGTTTTGTTTTATCAACATTTTGTGGATGATTGCATAATGGTATGGAAAGGAGATGAACAATGTTTATTAGAATTCAATGAATTTCTGAATCATTTTTCTTATGATAAAATCTCATATCTAGATGTTGAGTTGTATAAAGAATCTAATGAGATGAAAACTTTTGTGCATAGAAAGGCTGTTCATGTCAACAAATATACTCATAGAAAGAGTATGCACTCTAGACATGTATTTAAAGCGATTATAAAAAGTCAGTTTTTAAGGATCAGTAGGTTAAACAGCGATGATATAAAATGTAAGGAACAGATGGAGATTTTATCAGGAGAATTCATGAATAGAGGTTATAATAAAGAACAGTTGTTAAATGTCATGAAAAATGTGTTAAGAGACAGAAATTTAATAGCATCCCCCGTATTTCAGTGATTATAATCACTCTGAGGAATCAATCAAAAATAATTCTTATGTATTGCGGTATGTCACCACATAATATTATGACAACAAATGGAGGCAATAGTACAAAAAATTGACGTATACTAATGTCCTCACCTGAAGTGGCTACCCTATTTGGCACTATGCCCAGATTTGCTTATAGAAATAGCAATACTCTAAAAAGACAATTATGCTATAAGGATTTTGATGTTAATCTTTTAACTCCAGTAACATACAAGTTTGGTACAATCCCTTGTTATAATTGTAGTTACTGTATAAATATTTGCAATAAATTGGTTTTTCAACATCCAGTAACTAATGTGAATTATGAAATTAGATGCCAGGCTACTTGTAATACAACTGCTATAGTATATATAGCAACATGCATGGAGTGTGAAGGATTCTATGTGGGCAAATGCTCAAGGCGGCTTATGAACCGCATTATAGAACACAGGTCAGAGGTGAGGAGAGGAGTAGTTACCAACGCTTTAGCCAAACATATGATAGAAAATGGTTCATCTCATGGTTTTAATTCAAAGTGCTGAGGTAATATATAAAAGTTTAAGAGAAGGAGATATTAATAATAAAATAGAACTTGCAGAATATAGATGGATCACTAGACTAGAAGCAGATAAGCTGCCTGGCCTTAATAATATGGTAACTATCAAACCTATATTAGTGTCTAAACAGAAACAGTATAATTAATATTATTTTCCTATTTATCTATTATTAGAATACTGCTGCCTACATTTTTTATGTTTTTACTTAAAAGGAAGAGAAAAAGATTTTTAAGTGTGTATTAACTGTTAATTGTTTAATTGTTTGTTCATTGTTACTGGCTGGCTGTGTCATGCGCTTATTTGCTTGTTACGTATAAAATGGATGTATTTTAAACATTGTTTCAAATACTGAAGAAGGGTTATTCATGAAAGCTTTATTTTTGCTGAATAAAGTGAAGCATTTTTCATCTGGTCGTTTTTTATTTTACTTTTTGGAGTTAAACATCTAGTGAGTCAAACCACAGTTGCTTCGTATTTTTAGAGGTATGACAAATGTGTCAGGGCCATCACCGTCAGCCAGAGACATTTCAACTTGTGACATACTTGCTGCACCCCACTCCCCCACGTAGTGACTCTGGATGTATCCAAGCAAGGCAAGGAGCAGTTATGCAGTGTAAGTGTTGCAGAGTATCCTCCCATCCAAGGTAGGCACAAGTACTACAGTGGCTTTTCATCTGTCCTTGATTTTGCAGAATGTTCTGGTTTTCTGTTATATTTTTATACTGTTGATTTATGCTTCTTCTTATTCAGAAAATACATGTTGTTGCAGAGCCTGTTGCTCTGTGTTTAAGTAGCAATGCTTTAATGACCATCAGGTAAGCATGTCTGACATTATAAGAAGCAAATAAGCTTTAATAAGCATACTGTTAAAGAATTACCAACATTGAAAGCCTTTTTGTTGTTGCCATGCAGAGAATATTTACATAAATAGATTGTGTATAAGCCTTAGGTATTGAAATGCATATGACAGTATTTGTAATAAAGGGCAGGATTACAGTATTTTCAGAAGCTCACTACATTTGTTGGAGACTTGCAGACTTTACCCATAAACTAAATGAAAAACACAGCAAAATTCCAAAGCAGACAGGAACACTGGAACACAAAGATGGTGAAAAAAACTTCTTTAATAACAAGTTTTTTTATCGGTGTTCATGATTTGAAATAATGTGTTGATGTATTTTGAACATAAAAACTTATTTAAATATAATGTAAGTTTTAAATGAAGACGTTGCACTTTAAATGATTTTTCACCTTAATTGATTAATGGGTTGATTGATTTAATTGATGAATATATAAGGAGATGTTTTTTGTATGGTGAATTGTTCCACTGAAGGCGAATAACCGAGGTACCAGGACTTGTTATTAAAGAAGGTTTTTTCACCATCTTTGTGTTCCAGTGTTCCTGTCTGCTTTGGAATTTTGCTGTGTTGTTCGTTTGGAGAGAGTTGGGTGGTGACTTGGTGTTTTCATTATTTACCCATAAACTAAACAGAATGCCAATCTATCATGTGTGGTTCATAACCTGTGCTGTAATTCTTTAAGCAATTTATCTTGAGCTTGTTTCTTGTTTGCTATTCATTTACTTTGATCACGTTTTCCCCATGAAACAAGTAGGTAGTTGTTGTCAGGCAGCAGGTCTTTTTTGGCTAAGAAATATTTTTACAAGTGGGGGTATCACAGAGATTGTTACTTTCAGCATGTTACTTGGTACTTTTATAAATCTGAATATAAATTATAATTAGAACTGCAGTGCAAGGAGAAGTGATTTGAGTTGAGTGCTGCTTGTTTTTTTATACTTGATTTTGACTGGCATTCCAGTAATGTATTTAAAAAGTAATTTCTCTTTTCATGCCTCATAACCTTTTTGTTTCCATCTCAATATTAAGTAAGCTGGCATGTAGCCAATGCACTGAAAGATTTTTTCTTCTACACTTCATTTTGTCTTGATTGGACTCTCATTATGACGGTTTGGCACCCAGGGTAGCGTATTTAACTAAAGTCACAGTTTTTGTGATTTTTAACATAGCCCCATCCCTTAATAGTTGACCACACCCCCTTTGTTGGCCACACCCATTCAGCTGTCTCCTGCAGCTCCCCGTTGATTTGAAGCCACCAGCTGCCTCTGATATTACATGCTGATGTGCATTCCATAATTAACTTACATGACATACTGTTCTACTTACACAATTATTATATGTGATGAGTCATACTAATTGTAAATAAATATTGTCCCAGTCCACTTCAGTAAACACATCACCCCGAATGACATTTGATGACCTTTATTAAACTTCCATAACATAACTTTGATAAACATATTTATTAATTACAGATGAACATAGTATTATTTTAATCACTGCATAACATCCATGTAATGTTAATCGGGACAGTGTGACCTTAGTCATCCTGACCCCTCACTTTACATATCAAGCAGCGTCTGGCAGCTCACTTCATATCCTATTTATTGAATTACACCTCCAACCAATTAAGTCAGGGCAGTGTGACTTTACTCATCCTGAGTCAGTAAGCAGCATCCATACCTCTACTCACTTACTTTACTTATGAAGCAGCATCCAACAACTTTCTTCATATCCCATTTATTGAATTACACCTCCAACCAATTAAGTCAGAACAGTGTGGCCTTACTCATCCTGACCCAGTAAGCAGCATCCATGCATCTACTCACTTACTTTACTTATGAAGCAGCATCCAACAACTCACCTCATACACTATTTTTTGAATTACTCCTCCAACCAAATAAACAGGGTCCTTACCTCTGTTTGCTTATTTGTCTAGCAGTCTCCAACTCCTCACTTTCTTCTCCCCACTCATTAAAATGGCCATCCAAATACCAGAGGGGGAACAGAAGAGGGCACGTCTGTCCTTCTTCTCCACCCATCAGCCTGACCTGGCTGTTCCCCCTCCCTCATATTGAAATTTTTCTAACCTAACCACCTATAAAAGAAGGACTAAGCTAAAGATCATTTGACATTCGAAATCCACCTTAAACCAAACTGGATCCCTAGCATCAACCCAATCCCTGTCATACAAATACCCAAAACCACCAGTTGACTAAATGGTTAGAATAATCCAACGATCCCTCTCCAATACTATAATAATCATAATTTTGTATAACTCATGTACCTTAATTTATTCTCCTGTACCCTAACTCCTAGTAATATCCTAATGAGTCCCAGACCTTACATGCCAATGTGAATTCCAAAGAATTACCCAATGCCAGGCAAAACCATACAAGGACACTTACCATTGACCTGCCTAGCTGTAACCCTATTACCACTCAATATGTAGTAAAAATTGAAATTTACTTCCCAAAGTCCCACTATGCAATATAAGCAAAATATAATAACCCACCCTAGCAGAACCATTACCTTCAATTGCATTTCCTTAAACCACTGAGTTCTACATACTCTGCACTCCCCTGTCTAGGACATCATTGCACACTACTCTAGTGACTGGCACCTCTACTGTAAGAACCTCCATCTCCTTTCGGAGCCTGCTTCCTTCAGATCACTGGCCAGTGCCCATGCTACTCTTCTCACCTTTAAGATCTGCTTCCTTCAGGCCACTGACAGCTGCCATTCTGCGTTGCCCACACTCAATTCTTAACCTGGTATATGACAGCAGCAGTGCCTACTTAAAGGACAGCTTCCTCTGAAAAAATGCCACCTTTTGGAACTCCACTTCCTTCAGGCCACTGACTGATGCCCACTCTGCCCTTCCCCATCTGCAACCTCATCGTGATCTGCAAAAGAAAGAAACCTGTAAATCCTCTACACATGCATTCACCAAACTGTAAATCCTCTACACATGCATAAACCAAAACTTTTAACATTAAACACCGAACAAAGTTCCACCTCCTTAACAGCAAGAAGTCATGGCAGTGGCCTACACTGTTCATCAACTGTCTTGCCACTACACTTACCCACAAGCCCCCCCCCCCCAGAGACTGGGACCTTGGTAGCTTCACCCTTCGACTTGTTGTTCTACAAGAGTCCCTAGTGCAACCTGCACCCAGCCAACAGCCAAGATGCCTGAAGTATGACAGAATATCTCCATAACACACGCATACCTGTCAGGTGTACCACATCCCAGGGAAATTTTCCAGTTAGAGCCACAGCAGTTCACATTCAAAGTGAATTCTTACTTCTGTAAAGGCATATTCTATAAGTAAACTGCTCTGTGACCTCCCAATTAAAGTCAACAAGCCATTAACAACATTCTGCTTTCCTTCTCTTTGCACCTCCCTATAAATGGCAACACTCATTCTAATCTACAGGCCCTAATACCCTTAGCCAATGATGAGAATGGTGTCCTTACTTAATGTCATTGAGGCAACCTTATTCTACCCACCCCTTACCATCTAGATAAGCCACTATCAGATCCAAGTACTACCATCTAAAACCCTGAAAGGTTAGGAAAATGGGTACAGCTCATCTGCCTCTCCTTGAGCATTGCCATTAATTAAGTGTAATACCCTGCCCTGTCTCCAAAATAACCAGTCATAGCAGGGATTACAAGGGGCAAAGCTACTATTTTTAACTAAAATTCATGTTAAAATTAGGGACTTCGACAAACGGGACAGAGTAGCTTCATTGATCGCAAGATAGCTATGGGAGTGTCCCACCCCATGCAGTGAATGCAGATTTTGCATTAGCATGAAATTGCTGAAGTCTGAATCTTAAATGTCTGTTATAATTCCAATGTTTAATAATTTGCCACTAATTACTGGCCCATAAAATCTGGATATTCTGTGAACATCTGTACAGCTAAGAGGTATGATTTTAGTTACTGAATGTATATTATGCCTACCTGCCTACTAACCAGAACTACCATATTTAACTATATCTTGCCCCCCCCCCCCGTATTTTTTATTTTCTTTTATTTAATCCCCATCGGCTGACCAACATGGCAAACCTGCAGAAGGTACCACCTGCTGAAGCCCTGGACACTGAATTTAGCTGATTTTGATTTCCCTAAACACAATAAGGCATCAGAGTTTACGTCTTTTAATATGAAATATGCTTTGGGTAAACCACCAAGTTTTTTTTTTTTTTTTTTAATGGGATTTAGTCTGTGCACCAACCATAACTCTCAACTAATCAGGGCCAAATTTCAACAGAAAAAGGGACAAACCCAGAAAATGTAAGGGACAATCTGGGACATTTTAAAATATTCATACTATTAGCTTGAGACCTTGGCAGAATAAAGAATGTTAATTACTATACCTTTTGTGTATTAAATCTCTAACTCTTAATTACTTCCATTATTTACAGACTATAATCCACTGCCTTTCTTCCAAGAGTCACCAACATTAGAAGGGATTAAGAGGGACTGAGCTAATTTTTTTTTTAATATAGTCAAAATCAGGGACATCCCTATAAATCAGGGACAGTTGAGAAGCATAGCACCAACACAGGTACAAGCCATGAGCTACTCCAACACTCCTCACAAAAACAGCATACCAACCCCACTGGGTGTAGAAATCAGTGTAGCTGCCAAGGCATGACTCCAGATAAACACCGAATTAAGGGAATTGTCAAGGAATGTATGAACTGGCAGTTTGAAGCATCTGTACTCTGAAATACTGCCACACCTCTTAACAAAGAGAACAGCAGACCTGCTGATCATATTTACATTAGCGGAACCCTCTTCCGTAACTGCATCACACTCATAAAACACAATATTTATCTACACTTTCTATATCTATACAGAGCAAGAACTGGCCCAAATGCAATGTCCAATAATGCCCCCTTCACAAGAATGATATGACCCTCTGAGTGCGGGTGCCCAACAACCCATTAAAGATCCACTGATAGCTGTAAACCACCCAAACTCGCTCATAGAAACTCAGAAAATGGCCAGACAATCAGTTTTACAATAACAGGTTTCCATTGGACATAAATTATTAAGGAAATGGAGTCTAAAATCAAATGTCTGCCATAATCCTGCCTTAGTCCTCAATGAACCGTCAACTATTTCACAGTTTTCTTTAATGTATGAGAAATGAACCAGAAAGATAAGTCAAAATTCTTTATTATTACTTTTTTCTTTATCTTTCTGTCCCCTCATTACATTATATTATACAAAGCATCAAACTCATTTCACCTCTAAGTGGACAGTTCCAGGAATGATGCAAACAGTCACCCCAAATGCTACTTACCTTTTTAGAAAAGTTTTTTTTTATTTTTTAAAGGACATTTTCTGCCAGAAGTAGTCAGCAACAGCAGTACTGAAAAAGTCTGAATGAGCAGTACACCTGCTGAGTAAGTCTTCTTGCCTTGCCATACAGAGTCAATTACATTTTAAGCTATCCTTGAAACAATCACCATCCATTTCCTGATCATAAACCAACATCAGCTCTCGTTGCTCAAATGCTCAGGTACTTACTTCCCTTCCTAATGATGGCAGTTACTGTCATTATTTTAATATATGTAACTCACTGCTGTTTGCCCAAAACTCACCTTTGTTTTGGTGAAAGTGACATGTGCACCAATTCCGCTGCATGATACCATCACAGACCCCTGGCTATAACTCTCAACAAAATCCGGGACCACTCCAGCATTAATCATGAACACTTGAGTCGTAACTGTGCAAGCAACTCGAGACATGTGCAAAAATATGAGCAACCCCCCACATATAAATAATGTAGCTTTGTAAACAACCTTCAATTGTGTGCTATAGTGTAATTCTGTCACCATCTTTTTTTTTTGTTAATAATAAAAGAGGTTAAGCGGGACCGATCAAATGTTTTAGTCAAATTGGGGATGGTTTCAAGATATGCCCTGTAGTACCCCACTCCCCATGGCGATAATGTTACACCACGTCTGCACAATGAATGGCCAATATGTGGGCTGCTTCATAGCCCACAAAAATAGTCTTGTCAGAAGGCTAGACTGTCATTCTTCCCCACAACTGCACCTTACATTCTCCATTTTCTCTATGTTTTGTTTAATTTCTTATCTATTTATTTAGTTTTATTTTTTATTTCTTGTCATTGTATCTATTTATTTATTTATTTATTTATTGATTCATTTTTTTTTTTGCCAAGCAGAATTTGAAGGCATCAATAATGGGGACACAAAGGCCCAAAATGGGGACGCTTCAAATATTGCTCTTACAAACTTAGAGATTAATAGAACAGCTATAGCATTAACATGAATGTTCTGAAATGTCCGAAACTCAATGACTTTCCTTATTATGACTTTAACCCTGAATGATTCATCGAAACCACAGCTTTACAAGAAATGTAGCAAATACAGGGAAAAATCTGAACATACTATGGAAATACAGTTGCAGGCTGGTAGTCATTGGACACCCCCCCACTTTGTTGACAAAACTGCAAAATGCAGAAAATGTACATTCTGCCTATCACTTCAGCAGGAGCAGTAAAACATTTAAGCCTCCGACCTCCCTAGCCATGCTATGCGCATGCGCGACCAACAGTAATCACTTGCAGGCAACTCACAGCCCCAGAAATCTGTGTCCTTCTTTATATTGAAGTTAGCAGAAGCAAACAAATAAAATCTGCTGATAAAGTACGTAAGTAGCAACAAATACACTAAACGGGAAACAAACCATGAAATAACATATGTTTAATACCCCACAACCACCATGTCACAAATAACAACCAAGTATCAAGAGCCAGCAGCTGTGGCAGAGTAGCAATCCGCTACAAAATTCCACTCTCGCACAAGTCATACCAAATCAGTATCACAACTCCTTTCCCATGCACATTTAAGTACCTTACAAGTTCTCTTTATCAAATATGCTCAATAAGCAGTATTTGTGTCCAGGAAAGCACAGAATGTACACTGCCATGTGAAACTAAAGAAGCCACATGGCTCACAGCATATTCTCTACCCTTGCGGAATAGAGATCAAAACTGATAGGACCCAACTCCCGCATCCCAACCATAACCACCAAAAAACATAAAACTGGGTATTAAAGGAACTGTTGAGAAAATGCTCCACCTTTTCAAAAAGAGACTGCAAAGGAAACAGCATGGCAGACACAGCTGCCCTAAAGCCAGTGAAATGCCTGTCCCCAACCCCCATCAAATACCAGCCATTGTGAACCTAAAATCTTATCATAAAAGGAAAATCTCCTTGCACACAAATTTAGAGAAAATCAGAAACAAGCAGAGGAAAACCAAATGTAATCACCACCACCAAGGAGTACCTGCTCTCAAGATACCTACAGGTCGTCATGGATGTACAACTTGCAGTAGCAAGTACACGCCAAAAATGTTATTCCTTACCCAGCTACACTTGCCTAAACCCCTTAACCCTCTCCCTACTCTTACCTCATTTCCTCCCAACCACCCCTCCTTCCATTTAACCCTTTCACCCCCCCCACCCTCTTAAATCCCACTAATATATTTTTCTTACCCCATTCTGAAAATATTCCTGGACAAATTGGTTTGTAGCCAAACCTCATTTGTGCACATTAGACATATGCAAGTGCATTTTAAATTAATTATCATTATTGTTATGCTTAACATAATTTACATGCATAATATTTGATTTATGAGGTAATCAATAATGATAGTTCTGTTGCTAAATTCATGTCTGTGATTTTCATTTGAATTTAATGTTACACCATTAATGAAAATTTTGTGACAATACTTATTTTAACCCCATCAGTAAAATTATCTGTAAACCAGATAACAACTCTGCACAACTCACTACAATTACATCTTGTGCCACAAAAATAGATAATTGTCAGGTGCATTTTCTTCACTCAATAATATCCAGTGTATTGATGGCAAAGCACCTTCACCAGGTTCATGTGCACGTCTGAAGGCAGCACAAATTAAATATTTCATTTTTTGCCTTCAGACATGAAGTGTTGTTGCAAACTACAACAAACATTATAAGCAAAATAAAGCAATTATAAGGTATATTTAACAATGGACAGAGCACTTACTGCATTAACCTGTTACATTCATCCTTTTAATGTCTGCTTGTCACATCATAACTTGCATTTCTGTCACACATCATCATCATCATGCCTTAAGGTAATGTCAAATATTGAAAAGGGATATACAGCAGATTATTTTAGTTCATTTGTGATACAGCAGATACAAGTAATGATGACATACTTGTAAAGGAAGTGTATCACAGTCATGATTACTACTTAGGAGATATGGTTAAGTAATCTAACATATGTTATGCATAGTTTCATACTACTCAAGTTACTGATTTTCTGTTATCACAGTTTACAAACTGTCATTTTTATATCATGCATATTAAATGTTGCTATTAATCACAAGAATAGCTGAAGTTTCAACAACCCAACATTTGTAACAACAATTTGCAAGTACTATAAGTAACATATTTAGTATTTATCACACATACGTAGGCTGTTCAATTTCCATTAAGCACATTTGTAACAACAATTTGAAAGTACTATAGGTAACATATTTAGTATTTATCACACAAACTTAGGGTGTTCAATTCCAATTAAATAAAAGTATCAGTAGTTTAGATTTGAACCCACCATTTCCTCTGCTGTTGCTTCCAACTAAATACATTTACAGCTTGTGCCACAGAGATAGCTAGTTGAGAGGTGCAGTTTCTTCACTCAGTACTGTCCAGAGTGCAATGGTTCCAGGCTTTTTCACTCTACTGATGCCATTCCAAAATTAAAGTCTTTGTCTTGGGAAGTGAAACATCATTCACTCCTAGTGAGTGCTGACAGCCCCCGATGCACAATGTCAAGCAGCATGCAAAGGATGAAGCCAAAAAGAAAGAAAGTTTATTTAAAACCGTTTCTATGTGATGTTTTTTAACCTTTGTTGTTTTATAACATGAAAATATGCATATTAAATATCACTATTTTTCAAAAAAATAGCACCCTCACTAGATTTGAACATAAAAAACATGACATTAACATAACACATTTGAGATTATTTTCACTACGTGCCACATACATATTATGACAATGAGAAAGTAGATTACATATACTCAAGATGTGACATTGTATCACTTTACACTAAAAGTCCAAGATAAGCATTTTTTTCATATCTGTCCTTTCTAAATTCTCAGTAGATGTGTAGATGAATGGGATATATGCAACAGTTAAGCTAATCTTTCCTATAACAATAGTATCAAATGTTTGCAATATTGCAGCTATTTTCTTCCCTTTCATTTCTGAGCATTATTTCTCTTCTTTATACTTCTCTAACATGAATGCAATGTCATTTGGATTTATTTTGATATGTATTTGCATATTTAACTGTTATGTACTTCATATGAATTGCAGATACCTTTTTATTCAGAGGCTCAGTTATGTCATAAGCATTTAATAATAAAAATCTCCTAATTCAGTCAATATAATCACAACTTTGTGGTAACTATTCTCCCTGATGCACTCAAAGTGGCAGGAGAGTGAGACACAATTATTCCTGCAGCAATACTAATCATTCACACTTATAAGCTGTTAACAAGCAACACTTCTCAGGACTCATTTTTGTACCGCTAAGGCGTAAACATGGGATCATGCATGTTCTCACACCATGTTTGCCTGCCCAGCACTTCATACAGATTTAATGATTCATGAATGATAATGAACTGACACCTGATTTGCACATTCACACTGCTCATGGGGTGAATCAACACTATATTAGCTCTTCATGTTGGTAAGGCACTTGTATCATAGTAGGGCAAACTGTTTGGATCCAAAGACTTCGATACTGTTGTTTCATTGCTGTAATTGCAATTATTTGGGTACATTCACACAGATTCTATAAAGGTATGTGATGTTTAGTTTCAAATTGTTTTTTTAAACATTTGTGATGTCTTACATTTCTTGTAGCATTGAGTGTTGTCTGCAGTTTATCTGTTGGCATTGTTATAACATGTATAGCATTTTTTTTTCTTTCAAGTAAACTTAAATAATGTTGCCTGCCTTTATAACAACATTTCTCTGAGAATGTGAACACATGTTATAAAAATTGTTATATGACTAGTAGCAATGGCAAAGTTACATTATAGTCCAACAAATGTGTTAAGCCTATGATATATGCCTGACATGAACAGGTTATCCCAAATGGTAAACATTTAACTTCCTACATTTTAATTCATATATTTTATAGGTTCATATATTCAGAGGTAAGTGCTAGGCTAGCTGTCCTTGCATGCCATTTTAAGCCTAACCAATTTCTCCTTTTTTGCTCAAAATAACCTATCCTGTTTGGTTATAGACTGGCCTTATCCAACCCATGGCTGATAATTATATATTACCCCTAATGAAAATAACTGGGATCATACCATAGATGAGTTGAGGGGACCCATACATGTGATAAAGTATTTAGGAGCTGCCTCTGTCCATTAGTAGTACAGGGGTCAGTACTGAGGTAAATGTTCTATTTCCCATCCATAGCTCTAGGATTTAAACTGTGCCTAAAAATGGACAGGGATGAATTTTGTTTTATGTGGATGGGGAGTCTGTCCCACAGACTGTGGTTTTGTTATTCTGTTATTTAGATTTTGATAATGCTGCCATGAATTATGGACTTATACATTCTTGTCATCCTTAAAGAGTTTTACCATTGCTTTTATTTATTTATTTAATTTATTTATTTTGACAAGGGGGTTAGTTGTGTATTAACTTTGTGCAGTCCTAATTTCTGTTCATGATACCTGTATACATCCGTATTTCTTTTGTTGTCACTCATTTTGTTTGATTTTTCTGACACATATATTTGTTTGTCTTATTTTTCATCACATACAGTGATATAGCTCCCAAAGTATCTGGTACATGTAAACTGCTATTCTCAAATGATGAGAATAAGGTTATAAAGCAGGCAGACTGTCAATATGGATCCCACATATTAGAGAGAGAGTCAAAGCAAACAAGTCCTTCCGTGACTGTATCTGGCTGCAGTTGGTCAATGATGTCAACACTGTGGGTAGCCATGGCCGTGATTATGGCACCATTAGACATCAGGCCAGTGACATGATCACCAAAGCTAAAAACAGAGCTGCTGCTAAAGTGCTGGAATAGAAGATACTGGTGGTGGTTGTGCCACTGAGCCACCACAGAATGAAATGAAGGAGTTCCTGAACACTGTTAAAGGATCCAAACAATTCATCAGGAGGTTCCAGAATAGTGGTTGACATAGGTGCTGAGGTGGACAATGGCAAATAATGTCTAATGGTGAAGTTCCAGGTATGCCATATTAGTAATATATTCATAATTATCATATAAATAGATACTTATATGTATGTATATAGAAATATATATATATATATATATATATATATATATATATATATATATATATATATATACATATATAGACAGAGAGAGAGATGGATACACAAGAGAGAAGGGAGTGGGAAAGATAGAATGAGATAGAGAGAGAAAGCTAAGGGGAAGAGAATGAAAGTGGAGAAAAGAATGTGAATAAGATCTTTCTTAATATGCAGATGTTGTTGATGTTGCTGTTTACTGAGTCACTTGCATTATAATGCTTATTGTCTCTCTTTTTTCTCCATTTTATTTGTCTAAGCACATCTGGTACTTAGTTTCCATGACCACCTGCAAATGCTATGTCCATAACTTTTTTTTTTTCTATTACTGTATAGAAAGTTGATTTATGTCTGCATTGATTCTTTTTTTAATTGAACTTGCATCTATTATTGCTTAAGTTCAGGTTTGCATACCATTAGTTGGATCAGTTTTTTATTCTGTTTCTCTCTTTGTTGTGTTAATTACTTGTTATCACAAGTGAGGCTGCCACCAGCATTGTGGAACTCCTACCTCCTGATGTGTGAGTACTGGATATATTCTGATGATGGTGGCATCAATGAATAAGAACAATAAGGGAATGCAGAGGTTCAGTCTGACACTGAAGCTGTGGTTCCCTAATCCCCTGCCCATATTTTGGACACAGTCAGTATGCAGTGTTGTGCTAGTTACTTATAAAAGTAATAAGTTACTATTACTAGTTACTTTTAAGTGAAAGTAATATGTTACTGTTACTTATTACTTTTCTAAAAAAGTAATATATTACTATTACTAGTTACTAACTAAAGTAACTACTTACTATTGAGTTAATTTTACATAAGTATAGTCTATCAATTCTCATGTTCAGATTTACCCACATAGCACTTGTGTGTGAGGAATACATGCTTACTGTACATGAATACGAGTGTATTAAGGTTGTATACACAGTGTTACAATAATGATGAATAGCATTTTGCAGTTTACAAAGTTCCACAGGCTAGTCTTTATAGTCAAAGAGTCACAATTTAATACTTAAACCAAAGTACACACAGCCAGCAACACAAGACCCATAACAAGTTACAACCCATCAAATATTCAACAATGTAGATTAGGCTAATCTGCTAAAACTAATGCTAAGGATGCAAAAATGCTTACAGAAAATGTCATATAGGTCTAACAAGACTGTTAACACAATGTCAACCAAAATATCACTTTATATAACTATTCACAATGACTACACAATGACTGCACATTTCTGTTGGCTTGAAAAAGGAGCAATTTTTCAAAGTGTTCATCGGTGAGTCTGTTTTTTCTTGCAGTCAGCACTTGTCCACCTAGACTGAACAGGTATTCAACAGGTGCACTAGATGGCAGAGCTGTATTAGTGTTCAGAAATATCTTCTTGATTATAGGGTAACTGTTGAGAGAAGATATTTGTCTGGAAGGGTCAGACAGATACATGTCCATCTGAGAAGATATGCTGACATGGGCTGGCATTGATTCTGAAGCTGAAGAAGCTGTCTTTGGCAGTTAATGCAAAAGCTTCAGATGACCAATATGCAGGTTCATCCAGTTTCTGCATGGCATCAAGGTGCAGATCCTTGCCTCTGAGTTTCTGCTCTTCAGTGTCCATCCATCGTAAATGGAACTGTGGATGCACTATGCTAGCCTGAATGAGCTCATCATGCTTCAGAAGGTGATTGAACTGAGCCTCAATGCCTTTAAGAAGAGCATCAACTAGCAGCACAACAAACTTCACAGACTGCCTGACTTCAGGCAACTTGTTTTTCAGGCATATAATGGTGGGGATCAGGATTCCTATGAAGCTTTTCAGGTCTGACTGCAGGATGTCCAGAGCCATTGCCAGGAGCTGCATTGCTTGCACAAACTCAGCAACAAAGTAATTTCAGCAGGCCTGAAGATGGCAATTGCAATCTCTTCATATATCTCATTCAGCAAGCCTTCACCCTGAGTTGCAATGAGGTGAATTTTCTCTATCGGGTAGAAAGTGGAATTCCATCGTGTCACATTGGGAATAATCAGTGCCAGATCATACTTATTTCAAGCCACCTCAGCAGCTTGGGTGCTGTGACTAGCCTTGTTCCAAGCAACATAGCATTTGGCCATGGTGCTTCGCATGATCTTTTTATACTGTGCATCATTACAAGCAGATTCAGCATCTTGCATGGCAACTAGATTCAATGTGTGTGCTGCACATCTCAGATGGGGAGGCAGTGAATAGATGTTCTCGCTTTGCCTTGACTGACTTAGCACAGTTGTCATGCTCTTGTAAATCACTTCAGCATCATCAACCTCATTGTGGGACAGAATGCTTGTAGTCTCCGATCTCTCACATTCTGAGAAGACAGTGAAAGGCTTTATAAAATTACTGCCATTGTCAGTAATTGTTGCACACACCTTTTGATCTATGTTGTACTTTATGAGAATGCTCTCAAGAATTGATGCTATGAGATCGTATGTATGTCTTTCCTGTAATCTGCGGCATAACAAAGCAGCTGACTTTCTTTGAAGTGTGTCACAGTCGATCCAGTGGGCGGTGACACCAAAGAAACTAAGATTCTGATGGGTCCAAATGTCAGCCGTAGTGTGCTGCATACTATCAACATTCATGCTGGAAGAAGCTGTATGTTTCTATAAGATCATATATCTGCCAAATCTCTGTGGTTTTGCTTAAAGTTAAGTCACTGTCTCAAAGCAAAATCTTTCTCACTGCATCATTAACATCACACACAAGTTTGTCTTTTATCAACTCACCTCTCTGATCATCAGATCTGCACATTTTTGACTTGTTTCTCAAGTCAGTTATATATGCTGCAAACATTTCACCAGACTTTTGATTTTTTGTGTAAAATAGTGCCTTTCCACTGTAATGTTCATTTGAGGGTTGCACATTTCTCTAAATTTACATTTTAAGCAGTCAGAGTCTTCTTGCGTTTCAGCCTGTACCACAATGTTTCAATCTTCCCCCTTCTGTGCATAACAGGAGGTGCATACACAAATGAATGTTCTCTCTCAGTGGCTTCTGGCCCAGCTAAATTGAGCAGAATAAATACTTTTGTATGTGCGTCTTTATCAGAAAAAGCAGCCTGTATGAAAATATCATATTCTTGCTCAAACACTCTCCAGTTTTCAGCAATATTATTAACAAGAGGATCAGGTCTGTGAAATCCCTCTGCCATGCCAATTAAGTGTGAAGCACACACCAGGTACTTGTAATTATATTCAGCTGTACAACAGACTCTTTGAAATAACTGTACTCTTTGAAAAGACTGTACTGCGATAATGCACACACTGCCAACACTTTGCATACTTTAGATACTTTGAATAGCTTTAGTTAATGCAAAAAAATAGTAGATTGTGAAAAAATACAGTTGTTTTCTCTTTTTTGAACATTTTATATGATTCGGATATTATTTCAAATTTTTTCAAAATTATTTCACGTACTTTTTTCAACATTGCAATTTTGAACATTTTGTTTATTCAGTAATTAGTTTGGAATGCTTTGCATTATATTCATTGAGGGAAAATCATTTAAATGAGTTTAAGAACCTGGAAATATTTTCTGACCTGTTTATGAGTCGTTTGCGAGTTGTTTGAGCCACTCTTGTATATGCCTCCATTTCTGACTGCACATTTTTTTTAGAAGTTTTGACTCCGGATCCCATTCTGACAACGTCACTCGTCTTTTGTATTCAAATAAGAAGATAAGGCTTGGGTGCTCATTTAAAATATTTATTACACACAAACACATCAGGATGGATGACTGGAACATAAAACTTAGACTAGATAACTGACTGACTGCTACACACATACATGCTTTCACTCTAGCTGCTTACACAGAGTGGCACTCTGCTTGCACATGATCAGTACTTTTTATGCATGTGCCCATGAACTACAATGGCTTTAAAAGTATAACACACACAATATGATCTACACTCCCTGTATTCAAGTGGGTTTCCTCAGGGTGTTCTAGTTTCCTCCAACATTCCCATGACATGCTGCAGGTGGATTAGACATTCTAAATTGGCTTTAGGTGTGAGTGTGTGCATGTGTATGCCTTCTGAAAAAGGTTGAGTGCTGGGCTGGCAACTCAATAATGTAAAAGTGCTGGGCTGGCAACTCAACAATGTAAAATGCCACTGCTACATGTTCTGCAGACTGATGATCCACCGTGGTGATCCCTAATGGGCACAGCCGAAAGGAGAAGATGACAACTAGTCTTTATAGCTAGAGAGTCACAGATAATAATTAAATCAAATCAGCCAGCAGCACAAGACCTATAAAAACCTATCACATTTTGTCTATTTTCAGCAACTAAAAATCGCACCTAAAAAGAATTTTAAATAGAACATAAAATATTCTCAACACAAAAGTTGGTTGATCATAGATCCACCTGAAGAGTCCTGTTTAGTGCAGTTGGTTGGGGCATCGGGTGTTCAACTGATGAGTTTGATTCCGACTGATGGTGGTATGAAGAACCAATGCCATTTATTATACTGCAAGGTAAGGATATGATCTCTAGCAGGCTAGAATTGTCTTAGTGTTAGGGGATGTTTTAGTGGGTGAGAGTCCCACAGTACCGGGGCGGGGCTGGAGTCTGCTCATCATTAGCTTTCCCCTCCTTGCAGTGCTAAAAAAATGCAGTAAATTTTGCTCCAGACTAATTCTAATGATCTATTATGAATGCTATGAGTTTGTGCCAACATTATGCTGTAATCTTTTATCCAAATTGCCACTTCAAAGTGTCTATTACCTCCTAACATCTGAGTACTATCCATACTATTTAGGGACCCCGTAAGTTACATCACTCTTTAGGAGGCTATATCACCCACGTTGAGAACCACTGGTTTAAACAAAAGTAACTGAAAAGTAACTCACATTTAAGTTACTAGTTACTAAAAAAAGTAGTTAGTTACTATTTTGAAAAAGTAACTAGTTATATTACTAGTTACTAGAAATTGTAATATATTACAGTAATATATTACTTATTGTAATACATTACTCCCATCACTGTCAGTATGTCAATGCAGGGTCTATATTACCATGTCAAAAGATGTGTTTTCCAAACACGTCTTAATCAACATGGAAATATCAACCCTTTAAAATCCCGAACGTCCATTTCAGTGTATTTTTTCCAAGGGGAAAAAATTGTTTGCCGTCATCAGGGATTTGCCCTTTTCCCCATTGTAGTGCAATCTCAGAGTTGATATATTTAGTTAGGGAGGTATAGGGGGCACAGCCCCCTCCCCCATGTAGGGTTTGAAAGTTTTTTTTTTTTTTTTTGTGTACAGCCGAGTGATTTTTTTTCCCTTGGGAAAAATTCGCTGAAGTGGCTATTTGGGATTTTAACAGGTCAATAGTTCTGTGTCGATTAAGACATGTTCGGCGAACACATCTTTCGACATGGTAATATATACCCGACAATGCATATCCATGACACGGAGATATCAGAGATAGGATAGGTTGAGGGTGACATGGCTGGACAGGGTAGTGTGATTATTCCAGTTCCAGAGCTGGCTGAGTCTCCTCGTAGCCATTGTGATGGTGAAGTACCACACAGGACTGTTGGTAGACGTTCTCAAAGAAGGCCTGCTGTTCACCCTTCCACATTGTTGGTGTGTCAGTAGTTGCCATGCAAAGAATGTGTAAGGTTATCATGGAAACACAAATATGTTCCACCAGGGCCTAGGAAGAGATAGTCTGACTGCTGCATGTTCTGTATTCTGACATCTGAGGGTGAGTCCCTGGGCAGAATGAATTGCACACTAGATTATGCAGTGTCTGTAATGGAGCATCTACAGGGAGAGGTTCAGCATCCATGTTGCCAGACAGCAGCTACATCATTCAGTGTTAACTGACATGGCTATGGCAAATACCTGTTCCACAGTGGCAGTACTTGCACTGCTCTACCAGTGACAGAGGTGTTCACACCCAGATGTGGTAGGTAACGTAATCATGGGTTATAAATGTTGCCATGATGAGAGCTCATCCAGAAGACATTGTTCATGTTCAGGTAGCACCCTGACTTCTACCGAGGGCCATGGAATTAGCTGTGCAACTCCTGGCAGAGGAAGTTCTTGTGGTCAGGGGTTGCCATTGTGAACTGACTACTCTATCATGCCAGACACACTGGTCTGAGATGCTAGGATGGAGTACTAGCACAAGTGCTTTGATTGTGTTCATGTCAACCCACACACGGTAAAAATCAACTTGATTTTGCCACCACATACACACACACACACACACACACACACACACACACACACACACACACACACACACACACACACACACACACACACGCACACACATACACACACACACAAACACACGTGTACAAAAACATCAAATGTGAATAATATAAATGAGTTGTTACTGTCCCTAACAATGGATACTTGCTGATTAACTGTTTTTTCATTCACTCACACTCACTAATTTGGTGTCAGGTTTGGCTACCTGTCATTCCACCTCTCACCCTGTGCAATTGATGATGACTGTGCCCTGTCCTTTGCACATTTTTAGTGACTTATGGTTGCCTATGTCTGATGCACAGAGTGGAAAGCTAATGCTTGCTTTAATGGAATATATTACAGAAACTTTTTTTATTGTCCTTTTTCTGATCACTTGTAAATGATTTTGCATGCACTTCTTGATCATCATTGTATTTGTACTGCAAATTTAATAATGCGGTCCTACAACTTAGTAATTATGGCTTGTTCATAAACTTATACAAATGATACTAAAATTGCCCTGGTCAGTGGGATATCTACAGTGGACAACTGTAATGCATGAGGCATAGTACTGGACAGAATCATATATGAAATATATGACTTCTAGTGAAATGCATACCCTTTGGGAAATCAACCATCCTGGCTAATTACCATGTTGGTAATACACCCCTAAGAGTCGACCCATTGGTCAGGGATCTGGGTATGCACACATACAGCAGACTTACCTTCAACAACCACATGGTCACAATGAAGTCCTTTTATGCTGTGCAACTTATAAGTAAGGGCATGGCATCTAGGTCCAGTGAGGTCATAATTCCACTGTATTCCACCCTTATCAGACCAATTATAGAGTACAATGCTCCCTTTGGCATGTACCTGACCAGGGATATGCAGCAGATTTCGTGACTTTAGAGGTTCCTTACAAAAAGAATACAAGGCATAATAAACCTGCCTTATGAAGAGCACCTTAAAGCTCTTTCCCTCTACTCAGTCTCCTATAGATTGCTAAGGGGTGATTTATGGTTGGCTTTCCACAAACCCCACACTTATGAATCTCATACATATTCTTAAGTCAAAGAGTACCAGAAATACAAAGCCTAGGGACCTGAATGTTGTCTTGTAACATGATGGAGAGCCAGATATGTGTTCCAGTGATTGCCCCTCCTATGGAACCGGCTTACCATCCATGTGAAGCTGAGTTTGCCTATTACCCAGTTTAAGCAGAACCTAGACAAGAGGAGGGTGAATATGAAATTTATACCAGGCCTGGTACCCATGTTCCTTATGGACAGAGGTATCTTATAAATGCCTGACCCTTAATGTTCTGTTTGGATGCAGGACATCATTATTCTTTCAAGAAAACTTGGCTAGGCTTAATAGGCCCCCCCAGGTCATTAGCCTAGTAACAGTCTATAAATCTATGAAAATGTATAAAGCATATACCAGTCATGAGTTACTGCTGACATTACTGTAGAGATGAGCCATGTTTCATCTTAGTGACATATATGAGCGCACTCATTTATATATCTCTTTTTTCACAGGTTTAGCACTCACCTTGGTTAATATTCCTGCTACAAGATGCATCTTCAGGGGTTTGACTCTGTCTGATGCTCAAAGAACACAACCATTACATGGATAAATAAAGGTTGAAGAATTTTTCAGGCATCACTTTTAATATCTGGATGTGTTTAACTTCTAGGTTTTCACTTTGGTAGTGAATATCTGTGCTATCCTTTGTCTCTTAGCTAGAACAATGGCATATTGTGCATACCTACATCTGCCAGGATCATCCACAGTTGCTGGTTCTTCATCAGACTCCTCATCTGTACCTGCTGGACCTGCTGACCCAGCCTTTTGTCCTCAAAGCTGTGGTCTTGGTGTTGTTGCCCTTGTTGCAGCTATTTCCTGACAATGAAACTACAGGGACAGTCATGTATTTTTGTACTTTAACCTACCTCTGAGACGAAGAACTGGAACTGGGTGGACACAGTCATCTAATGAATGCAGATGGCAGTCTTGTTAAAACATCAGACTGTAACGTTTAAGAAGCTGAATTGTATTTCAAACCTGATGTAGATTTTGTTTGCACAATTTCTGCACTCATAACTCAAGTTAAAACATAATAAATTGATGTTATCAAGTATGCACAATGTGTTTCTACATATTTCAGTTTTTCCACAATTTTTGTTTCTTTATCCGTTCTAACTTTTTGTCGTTGTGTTTCTTGTTTCTCAGCTGTGTTATTACTTAGAATGTGTAAAAATTCCTTTTCCCCATTCGGCACATTACAGGGTGTGCATCATAGGTTCATGACCACCAGGACCTTTATAAACCTAGCCCCACAACCAAACACAATTATTTCCTCATGGAATATGGGAGTCTGTTTAGAGGGATATGTTTGTTAGGAGGATGCTAAAGGTTTAATGGTGGGGGGGGGGGTATGTTAGTTAAGGAATATTTACTATTGGCCTCTGTCTATCAGAGACACGGGGGCCAGACCTGGTGTGAATTTTTGATTTCCCATCCAATGGTCATTTAATTTAAATAGGGTTAGGGATGGACTTTTCTTCACATGGATGGAGAGACTATTCCACAGCATGGGGTTCCTTTGAGGCACACATCTGTCTCATCAGTATGTTCCATTTATGTAAAAAGCAAAGTTTAAATCCTTGGATCTAATGTTTCTGGTGCCATTCATTTCAAGGATGTGTAAAAGGGCCATCAGGGCTGGATCAGAGGATGCCTTATATGCCAAGCATAGTTTGCTCTCAGTAATCTGTGGGGACTGAGTATAGAGACAGGGCTTTCAGGCAACCTGTATAGGAGAATGTGTTAATAACCTGGGTTTTCCTGGTGAGGAACATGTCAAAGGGGGCATTGTACTCAATGATGGCTGTGACAAGGGCCAAGTAAAGTGGTGCTGTAACTCCTTTGGAGTTGGATACTATACTCTTACTTGTAAGCTGGGCAATATACATTTTTTTTTTGCTTCCTATGCTTTGGTCAAAGGCCAGATTGCTGTCTACATATGTTCCCAGATCCATAACTACCAGGCCATGTCTTAGGTGTGTTTTACAGATGGAATAATTTACCTGGGTGAATGTTTTCGCAGAAAGCAGTATAATGCACTAAATTTTAATCTTAAGCTTTGGTACCAGACATTTGTTTTGTATTAGACCCTCTTGCAGGATGCTAGTGCCATGGGGGAAATCTATGGTAGCTCCCAATTTGCAGCCATCTGCAAACTTTGTGAGCCAGGGGCACTTGACATTAGCCTTGACCACAGAAAAGTAGATGCCAAACAGGAGTGGGCCTAGCACTGAGCCTTGAAGTACTCTGCTGATAACTATAATCTTGGTGGAGGTGGTCTCACCAGTCTTGACGTCTTGGGTCCTATCTATGAGCCTGCTGGTAAGTGAGATATGTAGGGATGTATGCCTAGTTTAGTGAGTTTGTCAACAATACCTGAGTGGGGTGTTGTATTTATCACCTTAGTCAGGACTAGCTAGGCAGTACGCACTGTTTTACCCTCATCCATTGCCTTGGTGACCCTCTCAAAGAAGTCTACCAGGTTAAGTAGGCATGAGTTTTATTTGACAAAACCAAATATGGATGGGCTGAGTTTCTATAGGTTACCATTATCTTTGTTGATCAGTTCCATAATAATTCATTTCATGGTTTTGGATATAAGACTAGTCAGACTAATGGGGTCTGTATTTTCAGGTTCGGTTGCTAGTCCACACTTGTGAAACAAGATAACAATTGCATTCCACTATTCTGTTGGTACATAGCCTGTTTTTGAGGCTGTAGTTGAAAAGTGACTCAAGTGGTCCACATCACCCATGCTTCAATCTTTATTTAGGAGGTAACCTGGGATATTATCTAGGCTCATTGATAATGTGCTTTTGGCTTTAGCAAGCACTGCCATGACCTGTTCCCTGCTAATACTTTGGGTGGTTGTGCTAGTAGGTATTTCACAGCAGGTGGCAGAAGGCAAGTGGGGGGGATTACAGCTGAATTTGTCAACCAGCAGATTCACTATGTCACTTTTCTCAGTGAAGGTGGTACCATTTACCCCCAGTTAGGACACTACAGTGTGTTACTTTTAAGGTTTTGAACATAACTGTAGAAGGTCTTGTGGTTCTCTTTAACCTGAGAGGGTGTCTTGACCTTGTAATTGGCCTTGTTGGATTTAATTAGTCCTATTAGTTTCCTGTTTAGTATATTTAATGAGCTCTTGTCATTATGGAATGCATTCTGATTTTGGCCATGACTGTTTTCTTTTGGTTATATACCCTGCTAAGGTTAGATCCCATAAGAGTGGTTTGTTTTTGGGGCTTGTTTTGGGCTTACTTCTGTCAGTTAGGTACAGCAGCCTCTATGCAGCCATTTATATGGTTATATAGGGTTTCTGTGAACAAGTCCATACAGGATGTTGTGAACTTGGGGTTCAGAGAGGCATTGAATTTTGGCAAACTGTCACTTAATAGGAGGTAGCCTGCTTTAGAATAGTTCCAAACTGTTACAGGTTTTGCTTGGTTTTCCAAGTTAATTTTTATTTCAAAGGAGACAACTTTGTGATCTGACTTAACCAGTGAGAATGTGACATGGTGGGGGGGGGGGGTGCAGCACTCTCCTATATTACTGAGTACTAGGTCCAGTATGTTTGAATGTCTGGTGGGGGTGTGCATTAACTGGTCAAGGGATATTGTGTTAATAAAGTCCAGGAAATGCTGTGCCTGCAAGTTGGAGGCAAAATGTATGTTTCCCAGTCTGTAGAAAGGTAGATGAAGTCTCCCATGAATAGGGTATTTGGTTGGCTGGTGAGTGCCTCCAGTAGGTCTAGGTATGAGTTATGGGATTCTTAGTGCATAGATGCTGTCTTATATGGGATTCTTAGTGCATAGATGGTAAGGGACTTTATCTATAGTAATTTGCATGTAGATGAGCTCCAGGCCATCATCCTGTTAAACCAATCTAGAACTATACTTGTTGCTAATGTAGACTGAGATTCCTCCATTTTTATACCTGTCTGAACGACTGACGGTCTAAATGTGTGGAAGGCACTGAAGTCTTGCACTGCCAGGGTACTTCCTGTGGTTTTAAACCATGTCTCAGTAATGACACAGATGTCGATATTCTCCAAAGAGAGGAGAGCTTGTAGGGTGTGGAGTTTCTTGTTTAGATTCCTAGTGTTGAGCAGTGACACCTTTTCTCTTTGGATTTTATTTACTACATTTGTAGTTTCGTCAATGTGGCATTGCTTAAAAAAGGCTCTAAGGGAGTGGATAAAGTTTTAGCACGTATCCATGGCAAAGCATTGTAGTCTACTAACTTTGCCTCCCATGCTGACAAATATTGAATCTCCTTGGAATAACTCCAGAAACAAAGCCAGTTGTTAAAGTCAATCATTTTTTCATGCATACTGTGGCATCATCCTTGGTGGAGGTAGAATGTTGCTTAGTGCAAGGCACATTCCTGCCTGAGATAAATATTCAGTGAGATCCATAATGTCTGTCTTCATATAGTCCAGTGAGGTACATCTCAGGTCATTTACACTCACATGGAGTATAATAGAATCATACTGGTACTTGTGGTGTAGTGACTTGAGCTCAAGTATATTCCAGCAGATCCTGGCTTCAGATAAGCAACAGACTGTTATCGTTTTCTTATCCAGTCTGGTGAGTGAGGCAAGGCTCAAAAGTCAAACCCACCCCCATAGACAGCACAAGGAACAAGAAACTAAGGGTAATGCTGCTAAACGCCAGAAGTCTTAACCTCAAGATGCATGCACTCGAAGCTCTCCTCAGTATGGAGAACATCGATATCTGTGCGGTGACAGAAATCTGGTTCAAGGCTCCAGAGAGCACCCCAGCACTACCAGGCTATACCTCGTATCATGCTTTTCGGCCCCAAAACCCGGACCGAACCACAAAAGGAGGGGGAGTTTCCATATTTATCAAGGATATCCACACCTCCAGGTTAGTGGCATTGCAAGAAGTATCGGAGACCATCCATGTGCAACTAACAGTGGGCAAGACTGCTTTTCAGTTTATAGCATCTTACAGACCACCCTCTCAAAGTCAGGAATCCCATTCGGCCTTCCTGAAAACATTGGAGAACATGAAGATCTCTCCGAACACCATTATACTGGGTGACTTCAACTACCCAAACATTGACTGGGAGCACTACTCAAGCCCCAGCACCTTAGCCCAAAGATTCCTGGAAATTATAAACTCAAATGCTATGGAACAACTGGTCACCACTCCCACAAGAGGGGACAACATACTAGACCTGATCATTACCAACATGGGGACTCTATGCTCCACACCAGAAGTATATCCCTCATTGGTAAGATCAGACCATAAATTAATTTCACTGGATGTCCACATCCCGACCCCACCCCCAGCCCAGAAAACCACAGTGAAAAACTTCTCAAAAGCGAACTTCTCACTTCTCAAAACCGAAGTGGAATCCTTCAAGGCCCCAGGGCCAGTGGAAACTACAGCCCAAACTGCAGAATCCTATATAAATGCATTCTACAGACATCTCCAGGAATGCATGGATCATGCTATTCCAAACAAAACCAAGACACAATGATCCAAAGGCAGGCGTCCAGTCTGGTGGACCCCTGCCATAAATAAACTGTACAACAGAAGGAGGAAGCTACTACATGATAGAGCAAAATCCCTAATAGGGAAGGCATCTCTGATCAGTACTAGCAAAAAATTACGATCCCTCATAAAATCCTCCAAGGCCAGCTTCGAGAGAAAAATTGCACAGGACACCAAAGACAATCATAAGGCTTTTTTCAGTTATGTTAGAAACCTGGGATGCAACTCCCAGACTTGTTCTGAGTTGATTCTAAATGACAAAAAATACACTGAACCCACAGACATCGCCAATATCCTGGCAGACAGGTTCAGTGCAAACTTCTCCACACCCTCCCCCCCAAAAGAGCAAGTATCTATCCCGGCAGAGGGCTGCCTCCCAAACATCTCAGATGCTCAGGTGAAGGCTGCCCTCTCCAAAGCAAAAAACACTGCTTCCATGGGACCAGATGGTGTCCCAGGTTGCGTCCTACATGAACTACAAGAGGAACTAATCCCTCAAATAAAACAGCTATACAATCTCAGCCTCACTACAGGATATGTGCCCACAGAATGGCGTACAGCAACAGTGGTCCCACTCCACAAAGGTGGAGCCTCTACGGACCCTGGAAACTATCGCCCCATAAGCCTGACTAGCTTAGTCTGCAAGGCTATGGAGAGGATCATCATGGAGCTCATAAACAAAGACATTGGGGACCTACAGACACTAGATCCTACCCAGTTCGGCTTTGTCAAGGGCAGATCCTGCCTTTTGAACCTGGTTGACTTCTTTGAAACAGTCACCAAAGCCATAGATGAAGGGAAGGTAGTCCACACAGCCTATCTGGACCTTGCAAAGGCATTTGACACAATACCCCACTAGGGCATCATAGATAAGCTATCCAGCTTAAATATAAATGTCTATGTCACAAGATGGGTCACAAACTGGCTCAAAGACAGAACCCACAGAGTGAGAGTTGCTGGAGCCATGTCAGACTCAAAACCGGTCACAAGTGGCGTCCCACAGGGTTCTGTCCTGGGACCACTCTTGTTCGGTATATACTTTTCCGAGGTACAGGCAAATGTGAGAGGACTATGGCTCACCAAGTTCGCAGACGACTGCAAACTGGGCGCCATAATCAACTCTCCAGCTGACACAAACATCCTTCAAAAAGGTCTCACAGAGACAGATAACTGGTGCCAGCGCCATGGTTTAAAGTTAAAGGCCAAAAAATGTATAGTCATACCCTTTGGCAAAAACAATGTGCCCACAAATTACCACATAGGCGGAAACCCATTAAGTACAGAGAAAGTTATTAGGGACCTGGGGACCCAAGTTGATAGCAATCTCTCCTTTGAAAACCACATTGCCAAAGTGGTTAGAAAGACCTTCTACATAGCCCACCTCATCACGAAGGGTTTCACATCTAGATCAAGAGAGGTAATCGTGCCCCTTTATTCATCCCTCATCAGGCCCATCATAGAATACAATGCCCCTTTTGGGATGTACCTTACCCGACACCTGCAGCAATTAGAAAGACCCCAAAAGTATCTCACCAAGAGGATCAAGGGTCTCAAACAGATGCCATATGCTGCTCGGTTAAAAACTCCAGCTCTACTCAGTTGCATACTGCCTACTTCGAGGCGATCTATGCCTGACATACAAAGCTATGTCAAATCCAGAATTAATGGACATGCTCCACCTCAGTAAATCTAAATCCTTTAGAGCCACACGCTCGAGGGACTTGAACCTCAGCACAGAAATAAATAGAACTTGCTGGAGGGACAGGTTCATAACCCAGAGGCTCCCTTCGGTCTGGAATAGAATTCCAGTTCATGTGAGGCAGAGCACCTCACTGAATCTCTTCAAGAAGAATCTCGATAAGTGGATGGAGGATCGTAGGTTTGTCCCAGGGATTACTCCTGTGTCACTATTAGACAGAGGCACAGTAAACTAAACCTTAAAAAGGGCACAGTATACTCAAATCAAGGGGTGGCGTAAGCCATACAGAATTGGGCTAGGCTTATAATTGCCCCAGGGCAGATAGCCTAGTATGAACCTATGAACCTATGAACCTATACAATGGGGTCCCCTATGACAAGAGTCCTTGATAAAATGTTTGCTTGTCTTATGGGCTTCATTTTTGGGGGGTCCACTGGATGTAGGCCTATGTGTGGTGTGTGATGTTTCTTCTGGCGTGGACGTCAGCGACTGCTGAGGACAGTAAAGTTTACTTTGACATTGACTTGAGTATCCTAAATGAAATTCCGAGTATCAACTCACCAGAGAGTACATAGGAAGCAAGAATAACAAGAACAACAGTACAATATTTCAATTTAAAAAAGATATTCAATACAAGAATCATAGAAGGATAAACAAACCAATAGCTGTATAAATACAGAAGCCCCCCCCCCCCCAAGAATAGCAGCAAGACAGAGTAGGATTGCACATGTTAAGATTGTCCTCCTTTGTTCATCTGCATTAGACAAACAGCAGGCAATTGCACAAGAATAAGAAAATATAATGCTACATCAAAGAATAAAAATAAAATATATTGCATACTTTTCAGCTGAGCTACGTATTATGAATGATTATTGACTAAATAATTGGTGGCTGGTATCAGAGTTTATAAGTCTCAACACTGTTGGATAGAAGTTCTTTACCACTCTCTGTAACTTCTTTCTTTCTGCCATTGTACTGTTCGCAAACCAAACTGTAAAGCTGCTAGTGAGACGCTCTCAACTGCTCCTCTGTAGAATGTGGTGAGTACAGTAGGTGGCAGCTTTGCTTTTGTGAGCCTTCTGAGCAAGTGGAGACATTGGTGTGCTTTTTAGACCAACTGTTTGTTCACAGTCTAAGAGAGATCCTCCAAAATGTGCACCTCCAAAAACTTTGTAGATTTGACCATTTCTGCCTCTTCACCATTTATCATGAGCACTGAGTGTGTTGTTGACCATTTCCTGAAGTCCATAATGATTTCTTTTGTTTTATTGATATTCAGGTCAAGGTTGTTCTTAGCACACCAGTCAGTCAATGAGTAGACCTCGTCTCTATAAGGTCTTTCATCCTCCCCTTTGATGAGGCCCACAACCATAGTATCATCTGCAAACTTAATGATGTGATTGGTGCTGTATTTTGCAGAACAGTCATGGGTAAGGGCGGTGAACGACAGAGGACAGCACACAATGCTGAGGAATACTGCTGTTGAGTATTATGCATCCTGAGGTGTTGTTGCCCGCTCATGTCCTCTGTGGTCTGGTCATCAAGAAGTTGAGGAGCCGGTTGCACATGAGCTTGTTAACTCCAGGATATACAAGCTTGTCAATAAATCATTACCATTTGTAGGCTTAGGAGGTCTTTGAGGTTTGGGAAGATTGCTTTTTAGTTCCTCCGCATAAGATGGTCTCTGTGTGTGTTGGACATGATGTGTGGTGGATGTAGTGTGTGTGTGTGTGAGTGTGTGTGTGTGTGTGTGTGTGTGTGTGTGTGTGTGTGTGTGTGTGTGTGTGTGTGCCCTTGACGACCTTGTTTATGAGCAAGATTTTACTCCAAAGAAATTATGCATGTACATCTCTTGCATACTGTATTAATTTCTTTAAGGATTAAAAAGTTGTCTGAGAACATGAGATAATTGCTATATTGTCTTAGGGTGCTCATGTCTATCAAGCTGGCTATGAATACATTTAGTAATTGCATTTTCCTGTTGTCTGAGCATGTATTAGGGTAGGCTATTAACTAGTATGGTTTAGGATTGGGTTATACAGAGATCACTTAGGGTGGTCTCTAGAGTTAGTAAGTAGAGTTAGATAGGTTTAAGATATGGTATTAGTGCTGTTAGGCTCACAAGCTAGCTGTTCTAAGCTTAACTATGTGGAATACCTCACTAAGTTACAGCTTACAGTCATAATACTAGTTATACAGGTAAGCATTATTGTCCAAGCATTTATGTCTGTACAGGGCACTGCCAGCAACCACTGCATGGTGAACAGCTCTGTGAAAATGTGCCTAATTTATAGCAACAGAAAAGAAACTGAAATGGCCTAACAGCTTAAAAGTGTGTGTGTGAAAGGAAGTGTTTTACAGCTTTTAAAGCTATTAACCATTTCCTAGTGCTGTTCTGTGATGGATGTTGTGCATGCTCTGACAAAGGTGTGCAGTATAAAAGCTGTTAAAGCTACTTAACAAAACTTGATGTGCACATTTTTAATGTCAGACGAGTGCATAATATGGTGGTATTTTTCCTGATTTTAGAGCATAATCAGTGTATGCCGTGTATTACAGCTAAATTACATGTGACTAATTAGGTAGGTGTTTAAAATAGATGGACCAAAGAACAGGTAAGGATTTAAATGTAAAATGTTGTACATCCAATTTAGGGGTTTATTATACCAGGAAACACAAAAACTATTTAAATCCTTGACTGACTATCATTTTCAAGTGGTCTGTCCACAGAGTACTTGTAATTTTGCGGTATTTTTCTCTGTTTGTAAAAGTCTGCATTTCCAAAACTGTTCAATGTTTTCAACGTTGTTTATATTATGTTTTCTGGAAGTATTATTGGCATAATTACATATAAGGCACCATTGTATCAGGAACCAAACCCCAAAGATAAATAAGTAGCTATTTTATTCACATATTTATTCGTTTATTTATTTATATTTGATAACGAGGTAAACAGGCTTGTCAATTTACCCCTTTCAGCCCAAACCCTGCCTCAGTAAAATTAAACTAAAAATATTAGATGTATTGATTTATAGAGCAAATGCAGGTATATATAATAATTCATATAAATAATAATCCATTTACATTTTTGTGAAAGTAATGAAAGTAGCATAATATGCAATAGATTATAAGATATGCATAAATCAGCACAGATAAAATGACAGGTAGGTGATACACACACACACACACACACACATATATATATGTGCGTGTGTGTGTGTGTGTGTGTGTGTGTGTGTGTGTGTGTGTGTATGTATATGTGTATATATATATATATATATATATATATATATATATATATATAAAAACTTAGATTGCATTTGAAAGCTCATTGTTTGCTTTGCAATGTGTGGTTATGGAAAGGCTAGCAACTTTTTGAGAAGCATATGTACCTGAATTCCTTTTAGAGATGAGTTATTTATTTGTTTATTTAAGTTATTTAGTGTTTCTGAAGATCTAATGTCAGTTTGAAGTTTATTCCAGGTGGTAGGCTTAATTTGGAGAAGACTTTTTCTCTTATTTGAGTTTTAAATTGCATACAGGCAAGTGTTGTGCGGTCTTCTTGATAATCCAACAGGGAATACATATATTGTTTTCATGTGAGTTTTCTTCTCATAGGTGGGCAGTATCCATGCTTGTTAATTTTAGTACTTTTCCATTATTGGGGCAACACTTTCAATGTGATTGTTCAACTGTAATCCAGTTCCTTAACATGTCTGCTAACCACATATCTGTAAAAAATATTTGTTTTAATAATAAAATTTAAAAAATAAAAGTTATTTTTAAATTTTACACACATCTGGTTAACAGACGTCTTAAGCTGCTAGACTAAAACTGAATGATCATGTTGAAAGTAACAAGAAAATTGAGCCCAAGCAGAGCGGGGATCACAATGATGTAAAAAATCTGTTCTTTTTCCACAAGCCGCTGTAGTACAATGACATCTTTTATTAAGCAAGATACAACACAATCAGATAAGCACTTTCGTCTCTGCTGATTCAGAGACTTCTTTAGACAAAGAAATAAGGATAAAACATCTCTTTAAATACTAAATTACAGCTTATGCAACTAAATCAACCCCCTAATTAAAGTTAAAGCATGCCCACCAGCACACTCAGCTCATAGTAAAGCATAAAACCTTCACAAATCTGTGAATTACTAAAACCTATGTAAAAACCTATATATAATAATAAAACTAGTATAAAAATATATATAATATAATAAATATATTATGATAACTGTGGAAACAGTATTGGCATAATCTCATGTAAAGCACACAATAAATACAATTTATCTTTCTAATGCCTTAAGTTTTAGACAACAGGACAATGAGAATGCATCATTTAAGCCTGGCCACTGTGTGGCATTAGTTCTCAGTTGCCATAAAGCCTCATGTTTTTTCCAAAATTAATGTCCATGGACCACATCTTATGTCTGGGGTAAGTGTCTCAATAATAATAAATTTAAAACCATGGTCAACATGTTCTATACAATGTTTCACCAATGCATTCTTTACATTTTTGCTTTTATATCCCTGAAATGTTCATATATGCGGCTCCTAAACTTCCTTTTCATCTTGCCTATATAAAAACAAGGACACTTTAAGCAGAATGTACAGTATACCACTCTCTCAGTGTTACATGAACATTTCTGATTCAAACTCACTTGTATATTGTTAATGTTAAAATTACATCCTTCTTGTATATATGGACAATAATTGCAACTACAACACTTACTCAACTTCCCACTTTTATGTCCCTTTGTTCTAGTCTCTAAAATAGACTTTAGGCATTTATCCTTTCTATACACTATACAAGGTTTTTCACCGACCAGTTCCCTTATGTCCTTGTTGTTTACAATAACCAACCAATTCTTGGCCAGTATATCAGCTATGTTCCTACTCGAGCTGTTGAATGTAGTAACAAAGGCAGTATTAAAATTACTTGGTTCCTTACGCTCCACAATTTCCAAATTCAGTGTATTAAAACATTATGTATTTTCTATATAATTATCCAAGATGTTATCCACACTACAGTTCCCTGTCTTTTGATTCAAAATAGGCAAAAAATACTGTCTTTTACGCTTGTTGATTACTTCCAGCATAACCTCATTTACAAGACTGAATGCATAGCCCTTACAAATAAACATGTCTTTCAGCTTGTCACATTCATCTAAGAAACTATTAAAGAAGGTGACCATATGTGCAGCTCTTACAAACTGCCCCTTAACCACAGCTCTTTTTTGTTTGTAAGGGTGACCTGCTGGCTAGGGGAATGTCCTTTGTCCCAACTAAGTCTATGGATGTGAGTAATACTTTGGTACATTTAAAACAATATGTAAGGAAATTAAACTTGAGCATAATGTTCCACAATGTAGAATATACTAGGAACCCACTATACATCTCTAGGGCATATAACCCACCACTCCACCCATCTTTACAATTATTTGAAAATATGTGTGAGTTGGACTCACGGAGCATAGAACACAGGAAACTCTGAAAAATGACATATAATATTTCTAAAGAGGAATTTGAATGATTGCAGGAATTAAAAAGTAAGGATGATGTGAGAATCATGAAACCAGATAAAGGGTGTGGGGTGGTGATTATGGATGTTGAAATATACAATGACAAAATGATAAAAATCTTAGAAAGTAAAGCTTACAAAAAAGTCTCACTAAATGAATTAAATGGAGCTTATAGAAAAATTAGAAATGAGCTCAATGATTTATTAATAGAAGGGAGTATTACCATTGATGAGCTTAATTACATGAATGTCCCCCACCTGAAAACACTCACTATACTTGGGTTGTCCAAAATCCACAAATATTTATGTAATCCGCCAATGAGACCTATTGTGGATAGTAGGGGATCCATAACACAGTCCATTGCTCAGTTCTTAGACCTTCAATTAAAGAATGTACTACAAGGAGAAGTCCATTTATGTAAAGACTCATGGGACTTTTTGGAAATAATAAACAGCCTTGAATACTCTGACAAAGGGGTGTTTTTGACCATCGATGTAAGAGATTTATACACAGTTATACCACACAAACTAGGGGTTGAGTAGTTCTGTGACTATTTTGTGGAGAAGAAAATAGCTCAGAATAAAGTTAATGTTTATGAACAACTGATAGAGGCTGTGCTACATAATAATTTTATTCTATTCAACAAAGAATTTCACCTACAATTGGAAGGTGTGTCGATGGGTTCAGCATGTGGGGGTCTATATGCAAATGTGGTAATGCTCCAATGGGAAAAGAGATTTTTAATAAAGCTGCCTTACTTTTCATTTTGCAAATGCTATGTGCGGTATTTAGATGATATTTTTATTTTTTGGACTGGTCCTTCTGAAATAATTCCTGAGTTTTTAGATTATGTGAACAACTCAACAAGTTTCTTGAGATTTACCCACTCCACTGGCCTTGATGAAATTTTATAGTTGGGTATTAGACTGATGAAAGTCAGGGAACAGAAAATATTAAAATCAGAAATTTTTAGGAAATCTACGTTCTCATATAGTTATTTGCACTATGATAGTTCCCACCCTTACAAACAAAAAAGAGCTGTGGTTAAAGATCAGTTTGTAAGTGCTGCACATATGGTCACCTTCGTTAATAGTTTTTTAGATGAATGCGACAAGTTGAAAGACATGTTTATTTGTAGGGGCTATCCATTCAGTCTTGTAAATGAGGTTATGCTGGAAGTAATCAACAAGCATAAAAGACAGTATTTTTTGCCTATTTTGAATCAAAAGGCAGGGAACTGCAGTGTGGATAACATCTTGGATAATTATATAGAAAATACACAATGTTTTAATACACTGAATTTGCAAAGTGTGGAGCGTAAGGAACCAAGTAATTTTAATACTGCCTTTGTTACTACATTCAACAGCTCAAGTAGGAACATAGCTGATATATTGGCCAAGAATTGGTTGGTTATTGTAAACAACAAGGACATAAGGGAACTGGTCGGCGAAAAACCTTGTATAGTGTATAGAAAGGATAAATGCCTAAAGTCTATTTTAGAGACTAGAACAAAGGGACATAAAAGTGGGAAGTTGAGTAAGTGTTGTTGCAATTATTGTCCATATATACAAGAAGGATGTAATTTTAACATTAACAATATAAAAGTGAGTTTGAATCAGAAATGTTCATGCAACACTGAAAGAGTGGTATACTGTGTATTCTGCTTAAAGTGTCCTTGTTTTTATATAGGCAAGACGGAAAGGAAATTTAGGAAGCGCATTTATGAACATCTCAGGGATATAAAAAAACAAAAATATAAAGAATGCATTGGCGAAACATTGTATGGAACATGTTGACCATGGTTTTAAATTTATTATTATTGAGACACTTACCCCAGACATAAGAGGTGGTCCATGGACATTAATTTTGGAAAAACATGAGGCTTTATGGCAACAGAGAACTAATGCCACACAGTGGCCAGGCTTAAATGATGCATTCTCATTGTCCTGTTTTCTAAAACTTAAGGCATTAGAAAGATGAATTTTATTTATTGTGTGCTTTACATGAGGTTATGCTAATACTGTTTCCACATTTATCATAGGTTCATAGGTTCATAAGTAGGCACTAGGCTATTGGCCCTCTGGCCTATATAAGCCTAGCCAAACAGTACCTTGACAATTGCCACCTAAGAAAATTATTTTCCTGTGCCCCTGTCAAGTAGAGCTACAGAAGTGATCCCAGGGTGAATTTCCTATCTCCTATCCAATCATCAAGATTTTTCTTGAAGAGTGCTAATGAGGAGCTTTGTTTGATATAGCTAGGTAGTTTGTTCCAGAGTATGGGAAGTCTCTGGGACAGGAATCTATCCCACCAGCATGTTCTGTTTATTGTGGTGACAAAGTTTAGGTCCCTAGAGTGTGTAGCTCGGAGGGAATGGGATTTCTTTACGTGGAGCATGTCCAACAGCTCTGGGTTTGACATAGCTTTGTATGTTAGGCACAGATCGCCTCTGAGTAGGCGATATGCGACAGAGTAAAGCTGGAGTTTTTTGAGACGGTCTGCATAGGGCATCTGTTTGAGGCTGGTAATCCTCTTTGTGAGGTATTTCTGTGGCCTTTCCAGTTGTTGTATATGTCTTGTGAGGTACATACCAAAAGGGGCATTGTGCTCTATAATGGGTATAATGAGTGATGAGTAGAGGGGAACAATGACCTCTTTTTTCCTGGATGAGAAACATTTTGTGATGAGGTGTGCCACGTAGAAGGATTTCCTGACTACATTGGCAATGTGATTATCAAAGGAGAGACTACTGTCCATCTGTGTCCCAAGGTCTCTTATCACACTTTTGGTGTTAAGTAGATTACCGCCTATGTGGTAGTTCATGGGTACAGAGTTTTTACCAAAAGGGATGACAATGCACTTTTTGGCATTGAGCTTGAGGCCATGGCTTTGACACCAGGCATCTGTCTCAGTGATGCCCTTTTGTAGGATGTCCACATCATTAGGAGTTATTGTATTTATTCATATTGTATTTATTATAATATATATATATATATATATATATATATATATATATATATATATATATATTTGTTTTATTATATAAATAGGTTTTTACATAGTTTTTAGTAATTCACAGATTTGTGAAGGTTTTATGCTTTACTATGACCTGAGTGTGCTGGTGGGCATGTTTTAACATTAATTAGGGGCATTGGTTTAGTTGCATAAGCTGTAATTTAGTACTTAAAGAGTTGTTTCATCCTTATTTCTTTGTCTGAAGAAGTCTCTAAATCAGCAGAGACAAAAGCGCTTATCTGATTGCGTTGTATCTTGTTAATAAAAGTTTTCATTGTACTACAGCGGCTTGTGAAAAAAGAACATATTTTTTTACATTTTTGTGATCCCCAGCTCTGCATGTGCTCACTTTTCTTGCTATTTTTGTGACTTATCTGTTGTTTTGTATCGCGTTGAAAGTGTTGCCCAGATAAGTTACAAAGAAAGTAAAAAACGAAACAAATACATCAAAATTGGATAACATGTTTTTTTTTAAATACACACAATATGCTGATATAAACACCACATTAATTGCATAAAATGAACTATCTCCTTTTAAAGTGTCTTACTTTAAATCTCGTTCATGCAGTTGTCAAGTTATGATCTGACTGGGTATCACACACCACACCTCCATGCCAAGCCTCTCTCACTCCCTTCCCCATTCATCTCGCTGACTTCATATAAGTAATTTAGTTTCACACACACTTGCTATCTATATGTTTCCCCGTGAAGTGTTTACAACACACAACTTGTCGACATTCATATAGGGCCTTGAATTAATTACCAAAAACCCTTGTAAGGTTACAAGATATTTGTACTTCCTAACAACAGTTATTTCCACTATCAGCAAAACCTTTGTAAAGCAGTAGCTGATGATTTAAATAAATATGCTTACTACCTAATGGCTGTGTCAAGATTCTCATCGCATCTTCGCAACTAAGTGTAATTAAAGATTTTGATTAAGACTTTTTGAAGAATAGGTTTTATAGTCTGCATATTATGGAGAAATTCATTTGCTTTTTATCATTGTTCTGTTATCAGACAAACACTTTAAATGATTAGCAATGATAAACAATACTTTTGTTTTGTGAGAAGGATATTTTTTTCTATATATTTTCTAGAAAACGGGGAAAGAATGTAACAGTTTCAGTTGGTTCAGGTCTTTTTGGGCAGCATAGTCACTGTGTTTTGTAATCTTATTTTATTGCCAAAAATAAGTTATAGGTATTTGTTTTCAGTGATATTCTGGGGTGCATTGATTTCAGTGTCTGCTACATCTTGAATTTTAAGAAATATATATATATTTACATCATTTTGTATGCCTTTACTTATAAAATTTAAAACAGGATTACTTTTGTTCAGAATCAAAAAGGCCTGTAATTATAACACATTTTATATTTCTGCATTTGATGGTTTTTGCTTATATTACTCTGAAGGAAACTAAGAGTTACACTTTTTTGTTTTCAGCTAACATTTGTAAATGCTACAGTTTGTCAATTTCCAGAGGCCATTCTGACCTTTGTTTCCCTCTGACCTCAAATAACAATATCTCTTTACTGTTTTAAGATATTCTTAGGCAAAGCTCAGGGCAAGACGTCTAAATAGTCTCATTTTTACTGAGAGTTATGCCTTGCTGCTACATCATTTTTTTCTCTCTCACTCTCTTGCTTAATTTAGCATTGTTCCATTTTTAACATAAATATAAGTAAAATTTCATAACAGTTCCAATATAGGTCAGCACTGTCAGTAAACAATTTTATAACAAGCAAATACATTCAAGTACATTCTATTATATAGTCAGCAATGATAAGGCAGATGTCACTCAGACATATAAATCATGTTATTCCCCTCTTAACACATATAATTTTTATTCTTTAAGGCCTACTGAACTAACTCTTACACATGACACTTAATAAGGTCTTTTTATATTTAAGACCTTGAACTTATCTAGCTTTGTAGGTTTTATTTCCTACATCATGTCCAGGATTTGCTAATCTCTGAATGGTTTATAGCTATCCATTTTTGGTAATACATTTAACATGCCAACTTGGTTGTAATGTCTTTACTTTAGAAAAAAAACAGTTTGTTTAATTCAAAGTCTCTAGTGAAGATCCTTGCTACAAGATTTACACTCCCAAAATATGTTCTCAGTTATAATTTTGCTCAGTAGTGCATCTCCATTAATTACTTGCATCTATGGAAAAATATTGTTTTTTTCTAGCAAATGTGAACTACCTGCAAAGACACTTCCAAAAATAAAAACATTTCTTGAGTTTGAATCATACCTAGACACTAACCATATTTTAGCCCATATATGATTGTGTATTTGTTTCTCTAATTTCTTTTCCCATACAGTTCTTTCCTCCATTTCTAAGCCCATATATTTTTTCAGTAGAGATATATACCCTCTACTAATAACCAAAGTCAGTTGGGGAGAATAAGTCCTAGATTAAATAATACATTCTACTAATCTTAGAGTTTTTCCTTTTACCTTAATCTTTCTTCTAATTCCTTTGTAATCCTCCAGCAAATGTAAATATTGTAGCTAGCAATCATTAACCAGGGTGAATTTGTTAGTGGCCGCAATCCAGTCCAAAATACTCTTGTTGCTGCCTAGGTGTTCTTAATAAAATGTTCCCTTTTTTCTGAAACCAAATTTCTCTTTTCCTTCCCATTTCTTGGACTAATACTTACCTGGTTCACTAAAAGAAACTAAGGCAAACCACTATTACTCGTCATGTTTTTGTTGCCCTTCCAATTCAAATGCTTTTTCATCTGAATTCCCTTTTATTTTCATCACTTTCTTATATTCCTAGTCTATCTCTTCTATACTTGTAGCATCTCTGACTCCATCCATTTCTTTCCATTTAGGTGAATATTGTTCCTTATATAAGGCATAAAATAGTTTAAAATTGTGTAGCCTGAAAGCATTTTTATTCAAATTCTGGGGCAGCAACCTTCTGAGTACAAGGGAAGCATTATTTTTCCTCATTGTTTCCGTGGTTTAATGTCTTCTCAGATAAATTGCCTGAGGGGCTAATCTGATTTGGGTCCAACTGGCACAGGGGTGTGGGGATAATATTGAGGCTGTCCCATATAAAGGACCAAGGATTTTTATAACTTGGATTTTAGTATGAAGATATAAGTATAACAGCTGTGCATTTAATTCTCTTGAGTATTTTTAGATTAATATCCTTCTAAATGTCCAAGGTCACTTGGTCAATCATCTTTCAAACCATACTCCCAGATACTTAATCCTTTCATGCTCCCAAAGACAATGTATTCTTGTATGAAGCCATAACGTAAACTAATGAACCAGCTATTCTAATTAGTTTCTTGTGCATTCAATCCAATTTCTGCTCCAGTTTCCCAGTAACCATAATGTCTGTTCTAGGGTAGAATTTATACTTAATGTGTACTGGTCACATTCAAAGGGAAGAGTAAGTAACAAAGCATTGGAGTTGGACATTGCCTCCTTACCATATATAATACATAATTATATAGCTTTTGAAGCAAAAAAAAGTGTTGTTTTTGTATTTTTGTTTTGTTGATAAGGACAACTTCTGAAAATTTTCTTGGAACTGGAAACCCCTACCATGAAATTGTGAGAGGCTGACCACATAATGCTTCAGTTAGTACAAATATATTAAAACAAATTGTAGGTTGAACACCTTACATTTATATTCAACACTTGCACTAATGCAGTAGTTAAACCACAATATAGGTAAGAACTTGATCTTTTTAAAAATAAAGCTGTTTTGATTGCCCACAATGCTTTGTCATGTATGCCTAATTGCAGTATGCCCACAGACAGATTAATGACCTCCTTATGCACATCTAAGCAACCATGTTCTCAGTCAGTTAGTGAATACACACAACATGTGTTTTTGTGTGCATGCCAGATACTCTTACTACTGTATAATGGCAAGCAGGCCTTATGTTCTGACCAGCTATAAATGTAAATCAAATTATTTACCTCTACATTTGTAGCTCTTATGTTCTACTATATGTGCTCTGTCTCCATTTGTATATGAGTCACTTCTTCATGTTTTTAAGAATTGAACCAATGTCATCTATCAAGTGTGGTGCTTTACAGGGATGTCCCTCTCCTGTACTTTGCCAAACATTTCGTTTTGTTGAAGATAACCGCACATTTGTTGAAGGAGAATGCTTCACAGGCCTGTCCATTAAAAACAATTTACATGCTAAATCATCGCAAAGTTATTGGCTGTGTATACAAGTCTTATTGATGCTGCATTATCTTACATGTGACTTACAAATGTACAGGTTTGAATTGCTGGTCATATAACTAACCTCACATAGTAATATCCCCCTCCATCATTCTCCTTTGACACACTCTGCAACTTTATTTAAACAGGAAACACTGACAAGTGGTCACAGCTATTCAAGCTCTAAACTTCCCAAACATCTTACTGACAAAATAGCTTGACACGCTAAAGACAATAGCCGATAGACAATACAATGTGTGCAAATAAGTATAGGATTCATTCCCATAAGACACAACTGATATCAGTAAATTGGTCTTCTTGCCTAAACAATCAACATTTTTATTCTTGCTGTTCTATAAGTTCATCTAATTCCTATAACACTTGTGAAAATTAATTTTTTGACAATTTACTTAGCCCTTATTCTTCCCAGGGTGGGTCAGTCCACCTTTTGTTTTTCTTTTGAATAATGAAAAAGTTTTCAATAATCTCATTTAGGCATGCAAATTCATTATGGGATCAACCGAAGGCTTGTGCCCTGCATGTGTGATCTGATTAGTGTATTCAGTGACATTGTTTTTTATTTTATTTTATTTATTTTACATTTGTTGACCGGGCTAGTCTAGCTGGATACATGTCCATTTTCAGTAGAGGCCCGGGGAGAAAGGCTCCACGTATTTGTACAGAGTTAATAGATGCTAAAAGATTAGAAGTTATACATTGTTGTCAAAAAAAAATCAAAAAAATATAAGATAATACAAAAGTTTTAACAAATAATGTAGAATAGTAAATCCAGTTCTGTAAGGTACAGAGATACATTTTACTCATATATATATATATATATATATATATATATATATATATATATATATATATACATATAATTTGTGTGCAATAGGATGGATTGTTAATTTGGAATAGGTAGTAAATGAAGGAAGGGTGAGATAAGTGAGTGTGTGGGGGGGGGGCAATTAGTCAGGGTTAGTACAGGTGCATAGCCGGTGTTTATTGAGATATGGTTTTTGATGTTTTTAAAAAGAAAAAGAGAAGTCTGAGCTGTTATATTGGAAGGAAGTTTATTCCATAATTTTCCTACAGAGTTGGAGAACAAGGAGTCACCTGCTGAGTTGTTGGATTTAGTAGTATTAATCAGCAGTTTGTTTGAGGAATGTAGATTTTTGAGATTATTATAAGGTGTGATGAGGCTAGAGAGTATAGGAGTATTGCTAGGTTGATACAGGGTCTTATGAGCTATTGTAAGCTAGTGAAATTGAAGCTGGTTAAGGAATTCATGCCAGTTTAATTGTTTAAGATTAAGACAGTGATGGGTTCTGAAAAGAGAGCCTGTAGCAAATCTAGCAATATTATTATAGGAAGTTGTTAGTTTCTTGAAGTTATTTTTAGAGATATTAGTATAAATGGGAGTGGCGTAGAGCAGAGTGGACAAAAGGTGAGTTCTAGCTATAGCAGACCTAGCTTCTGGAGTAAGATAGGGTTTGATTCTGTAAAGGGATCCCAGTTTCTTATTAATTAATTTTATTGTAGCGTTTATGTGTGTATCAAAGTTTAGATTGTTGTCAATTGTTATTGCTAGCAGTTTAGTGGTAGGGTCAGGTGAGATAAGGGTACCATTATTAGAAGTGAGATTGAAATGAGAAGAGATTGGGTTGGGGTGAAAAGTAGCAATTTAATTTTTTTGGGATTTAGAAGGAGGCAGCGGTGAGAGAACCATTGTTCTACAGTGTTGAAGGCTTTTTGGGTAAGGGACTGAAGTTCAGTTGGTGAGGTAGCTGAGGAGATTAAGGTCAAGTCATCTGCATATTGAATGCAGGTGGAGTATGGAATAGCAGATTGCAGGTCATTAATGAAGATAGAATATAAGAGTGGGCCTAAAATAGAGCCTTGTGGGACACCGAGGGAGATTGGGAGGTGATTAGATAGTTCATTTTGCCAGAGTACAGCCTGCTGACGGTTATCAAGGTAAGATGTAAACCAGTTCAAAGATAGAGAATCAAGTGGAAGAGACTTAAGTGTATGCAGGAGAAGTTGGTGGTTAACCATATCAAAAGCTTTGGACAGGTCAATGAAGACTGCTGATGAAAGACAGTTGTTGTTGCGGTTGTTGTTGATGTAGTTTGAGAATGATAGCAGAGCAGTGTGGTACTATGGAAAGGTCTGAAGCCATGTTGGCAGTTAGCAAGTAGGTTATTTTGGAGAAGGTGGCTGAGAATTTGTTTGTGGATGCATTTCTCCATAATTTTGGCTATAGGGGATAATAAAGCTATGGGACGATAGTTGGAGAAGTCATTGGAGTTTCCCCCTTTATGTACTGGGATGATATGAGAGATTTTCCAGATTAATGGGACATCTCCTTCGCTTATAGATCTATTTATCAGAATGGAAATAGGGTAGGCAATGGCCTTAGCTCCTTTTTGCAAGAATTCTGCTGGTAGTTTGTCGGCTGATGGGGTGGTAGTTTTTAATTTTTGGAGAAGGGAGGAAATGTATGAAGTAGACACAGGTTGGGGGTGTAATTGAGGGGGTGGATTAGTAAAAGAAGTGGGTAGGTTAGATATATCAGGTGATATGTGGCTAGCTAGAGTGTGGATGGTATCTGTGAAGAAAGAATTAAAGGCATTTGCAGTTTGTATCAGATTCTTGGGGTTAGTACCCTGAGGATTGGGTGTGATCAATTGGCCTGGGTAGAGAAGATTATTAATACTAGTCCAGAATTTTTTTGGTTGTCTGAGAGAGGTTTGTTGTAGTTGGAGATAATCATTCTTTTTATCAAGCAGGATGGCTCTTTTTGTGCTATTTCTATGTTCTCTAAAGGTTTGATGGTCTATCAGATTCTTAGTAGTACGCCATTTTGCCCAGTATTTATTTCTAAGTAGGATTTTTTGTTTAGTATTGTTAGTAAGCCAAGGGGCTGGTTTAGCTTTGATTCTAATAGAACGAGTTGGAGCATGATGATCCATGATGGCTAAGAATGTAGAATTAAAGTATTCCACTGCTTCATTTAGAGGGAGAGTTTTTAATGGTGTCCAATTACATTGATTGAGTTCTGCTTGGAAAAGTTCTGGCTTAAAATGCTTTTTAGAGCGTATTGTTCGGAAGGTGTTAGGGAATATTATGTTGGTTTTATGTCTGATAATATATGTTAGAGAATGGTCACTAAGGTCATCTGGAAGGATTCATGTTGTGTAGGTCTGCTGAGGAGTATTAGTAAGTATCCAATTTAAGGTGGTTGCTTTGTTATTGATTGTATTGGTTCTGATAGGGGATTTTATAAGTTGTGAAAAGCCATAAAGGTTAATATGGGTGGTGGGGTTGGTATTTGTACAGGAATTCCAATCAATGTTGAAGTCCCCAAGAATTATGGTTTCTTGTGGGATATTACTAGAAAGCCAGCTGAGAATATACTCTAGAGTATTATTATTGTTCCCTGGGGGAAGATAAACACAGATAATGTTTATGGCTTTACTTGTATTTAGCTGTAGTTTGGAGAAAATTATTTCTGCACTAGTGTTTGTGGGTAAGTTAAGATTAAGTGTACTGACTTGTAGCTCATTTTTATAGAGGATTGCTACTCCTCCTCCCTTTTTGGAAGTACGGTCGAGTCTGATGATATTATAGCCAGGTGGGGAGATTTCATTGTCTTTAATGGTGGGTTTTAGCCATGTTTCTGATAAACATAGGATATCAAATGGATGAGCCTGTGAGAGGGCATGAAGTTGAACAATTTTGTTACAAATACTGCGTATGTTTAGATGTGCAATTAAGAGTGAGTTGTTAGGTTTGGTAGGTGATGGGGTTATAAAATTGTCTTGGCAGTTATTTGTTGTGGTAGGGTGATTGTTAGGGCCAGGGTTTGGGTGGATGTCACCATCTAATAGAGATTGATGGGGTGTAAAAGGTTTAGGTTGTTGTGGCTTGCAGTAGAAGTCAAATACTTTTCTAGCTTTTAGGTTAGAGAGGTTAATATGTGTAAGTCGATGATATTTGGCTGATTGGTAGGTGGGTTTGAAAATGATATTTAGGAAGTTGTAAGAAGAAGGTTTTGCAGGTGATGAGGTGTGCTTGGATGGTAATGGTAGGGTATTGTTAAGAGAATATTCATAGGAGGTAATGAGATAAGTGGTGGCTAGAGGGGGTAATAAGAAAACCCATATCAAAATTTGAATTTTGTGAGAGATTATAGGGATAGACATTCTAAGGATGGTGAGTTGAATTAGAGAAATGGGTGGTAGGAAATAGAAGTACTGTAGAGAAATAGTAGTAGAAATAGTAGTAGAATAGGTGCTAGGAGAAGGAGTGATTAGTGATGGTTTCAGTGGGTGGGTTGTGAAAGAAAGGGGTTGGGTGTACTAATTATGTATTTTGTATGATAGGTGTAAATTTTGGAGGGGTGTGTTCTGTAGGTGGATAAATGTAGGAGCACTGGGGGCGGGTGGAATTTGGGGGCAGGGTAGGGGAGCGGAGAGAGCCCGAAGGTCGAATGGAGCGGGATGAGGCTAGAGAGAGTTCTGTCAAGGAATACAATCAGTGAAGTCTGAGAAATTCAGCAGGTAAGTTTGGTAGAATGGGAGTTTGAGAGGGAGAGAGTGAGAGAAAAAATAACAAAGCTGGTAGGAAGAGATTAAGGCTGTTAGAGAATAGCAGGAAAAAGGATACGTGGAATAAGGAGAGATGGTAAAAAGGTCAGTGAAAAAGCTGGGGACAATGAGCTAGAGGTAGGATTAGCAAGTGTGTAGCAAATTGGAATACAATAGTTCATAGAGTGACGCCATCTAGTGGCCAGTAAGTTAATTGCAAGAGCTAGGGCTTCTATAGGTGATGGCAGGCTAATTGAAAGATGGCAATGGACCAGAGAGAAAAGAGAGGTTAGGAGTTAGAAGTAGGGATACTTTAAGGAGATTAATTAGGTGGGGGGGGTTTGGCTGATGGCTACCTTGACTAGTAAGCTTTGACTAACCTAGCAGAAGCTTGAACATTAATCAAGTTGCATATAACACTTAGTTATAACGATACATACTTTCACTGGCTTATAGGAAGAGAAAAGTCTCTCAGGGAGCCAGTAGCTACTTCTTTAGTTAGATTTAATTTCTGTGGCGTCCAGCGGATTAAATTCAGTTGTTTGGTGTAGGGGCAAACCGAAGCACACAGCTGGTAATATAAAGAAAGAAAGAAAAAAGGGGGTGAGGCATGCAACACATACGGCAGGAAATCAGGTTAAGGCTATTCTTACAGCTCACAACCACTCAAAAAACGGACTTGAAGAAATAGCCGAGCTGGGTCCTGCGCCCACTGTCATCTCAAGTGAAATAAACAGCAAAAACACAAAGCTATTCAGCACAATCGGGTGTGGTTTAATCCAATGGTAAAATAACAGCATAGAAGCTTTAAACACAACCAACTTAGCGCTTTCTCCCTACTTATAAGGGCATCATCAGAGTTGTGTAAAAAACGCGATAAAAGTTTAAATAACATCACTTAAAACACACCCTCCTAGATATACCAATCAAAATCCTACGTTTCAAATATTTAAAGTTCCAGTGTACATTATTGCAAAAAATGCTTGTAATTAAAGGTACATTCAATCAAAACTGTGGTACTCAAAACTTGTACTATAAAATTAATATTAATACATACAAAACAGTAGTACATATACTTATACCACAGGCCAGGTCATGTTAATTGTAATACCAAGATGGTGGTGTACCTGGCCACCTGTTTGTCCTGTAACACTTTCTACGTGGGTAAAACCATTAGAAAATTGAGACTGAGAATCTTGGAGCACGTTAGGGACATCAAAAATAAGAAAACAACGAGTGCACTATATACACATAGTACAAGATGTAAGGATTTTAAGAGATTTTTGTTTTTTATTATTGATAGGATTCCATATAGAGATAATGGGGGTAATGAGAACATCTTACTAGAGGTAAAGGAGTGCATTTGGCAGCTTAGGCTTAATGCCTCTAGACCACCAGGTATTAATGAACATGTATCACTGTCTAGTTTGTTGAAATACAGGGCATTGTTAATATGAACAGGAATTTATAGATTTTTGCCCTGTGGTATAAGTATATGTACTACTGTTTTGGGTTGGGTGTTGCAACATAGGCTGTTTGGTTTGTACTTACACTACTTACTATTTATATCATGTATACACTTCAGTGATATACAATTGTTTTTACCTAGGTTAGGGTAGATTTTGTATGTATTAATATTAATTTTATAGTACAAGTTTTGAGTACCACAGTTTTGATTGAATGTACCTTTAATTACAAGCATTTTTTGCAATAATGTACACTGGAACTTTACATATTTGAATCGTAGGATTTTGATTGGTATATCTAGGAGGGTGTGTTTTAAGTGATGTTATTTAAACTTTTATCGCGTTTTTTACACAACTCTGATGATGCCCTTATAAGTAGGGAGAAAGCGCTAAGTTGGTTGTGTTTAAAGCTTCTATGCTGTTATTTTACCATTGGATTAAACCACGCCCGATTGTGCTGAATAGCTTTGTGTTTTTGCTGTTTATTTCACTTGAGACGACAGTGGGCGCAGGACCCAGCTCGGCTATTTCTTTAAGGCTATTCTTAGACAGCATTCAATGTAACATTCAAAGAGTATTCTTGTTGGTGTATCAAAGCTCTTATGCACTCTAATTCAATGTTACATTCTAAGAGTATTCTTGTTGGTGTATCAAAGCTCTTATGCACTCTAAGCTACAAATTCAGTCAGCTAATTAGAATAAACGCAGAGTTGCATTTGCTAATTTAAGTATGAAAAATCCATTAACAGACAATCAAGTAAATTACACTGTGTGTTTAGTATATATGTCTCTAATATCAGTAAACTGCACTGAGATATGTAGACTAAAAAATAAATGGTTAGTTTATTAGCTATACAGAGTATTAGAGAAAAAAACATTCCTTTCCACACCTGCAAGGGAAATATCACTTTATAAGTTCAGTGTTCAATAGCGCCGTTTGAAAAAGTCCCTGGTGTAAGTCGCTTTGTAAGCTAGGCTAATACAGCACTGAGAGCTTGGGGACAGAGTACGATGGATATCTCTGTGTCATAGTCAGGAACTGACTATATAGTTCTTATGTAAGCTAAAGGAGGAATTAGTTGTAGTCTTAGGGGCAAGTCGCCTTGAAAGCTCAGTCAGTACAGCACTGTGGGCCCTAGGGCAATGTACATTGAGTACATATCAGTGCCGCACATCTAAAGGTGCAATTAATTAAGCTTCTAGGTGTAAGACACCTTGAAAGCTCGGTCATAGCAGTGCTGCGCACCTACGGCAGTGTAAATAGAGTAAATATCAATGCCTCGCACAGAATTCACTATTTAGAGCTGTGCGAAGCTGTACGGCAATTGCCGTAGCACTAATACCAGGTTTAAAAGGACGCACGAGATTCGTGGAGGGAAAATGTAAAAAATCAGGAATACTTGTTTATGTTTTACAATAGAACACACTACAGGAGCTTAAAAAACAGCTCAAAAAGTTCCGCTTGAATGATGTAATGTAAAATAGTTAATACATGGGCAATCGGGCAAAAACTATAATGAGTAAAGTATACCGTATGTGAAAGATAAGCACCTGTCCAGAGGAACGTACAATTTAAAGTTACAGACAAGGCAAGGGCTATCTTGTGATCCATTTCCTCTATCAGCACATCTGCTTCCCATTTTCAGTGCATAAATGCTTTTGCACCCATTGAGAATAAGACACTCAGAATCACTGACACATTAGACTGAACCTTTGTTTCAATTACCTAGAGTCAAATGGCCAGAAGAAACTGGATCTTCTTCTTCTTTGTCAGCAGAGAGTCGCCATTCTTCACAAAAATCGTAGTTACCTCCACCTGAAGAGTTTGACCTTTTTTTTCCAGAGCCAAAATACTCACTTCTCTTTCAAAGCATAATTTTGAAATTTAATTATGTTTGGGTGAGGCTGACTTTTCCTCATGGTGACTGGTACATAGACGTGGTTTGCTGTGTCAATAATATCAATTTTGTTTCAGTTGGGAAACCAGTCCAGTTAGCTATTTTTGTTCTCATAACTCCTAAGTAGTGTTTACCTCCAAGACACTCTGGGTTATGTTGAATCTTAAATCCTCTTTGCATGCTCTGTCCTCCATTTCTACCAATTTCTTGCTGACATCTTCTTTCTAGGAATCTTACTCTGCCATTTTTTTTTTTTTGATGTCTCAATCAGATTACTGAAGCTGTTCAACATCAAACAACTGAACAGTTAAGGCTTCCCCTATTGTGTTCAGTTGCCTGGTATTAATTTTAATATATTCTTATAATGAACTAATGAACCAGCTATTCTAATTAGGTTCTTGTGCATTCAGTCCAATTTCTGCTCCAGTTTCCCAGTAACCATAATGCCTGTTCCAACTGCCATACGTTAGAGATTTATTTTATTTATTTTGTTTGTAATCTCAGCCAGTGCTTTTTCTTTTTTGGAGGCATTCACCAAGCATTCAAAAACAAAAACCCTTTGCCACTGTTAGACACATTAACACATTTGTGAAACTGGCCATTTTATTGTAAATTCATTTTCTCATGCTCAGAGAGGCAGGAACACCAATACTCCTAGAGACACAAAACGTCTGTTTCCTCATCATTTCTGTATTCAGTGCTTCATGGTGAATAGTTTGGAAGTAGATAAACTTCCATAACTTTTGGGTGCGTGACCTGTGCCACAAAATGCATAATAAATCAGATTTAGGATACTGGCTCATACACCAAGATGGAGAAAGCTATAAAATAAAGAACATTTTTAGCAAGGGTTTTATGGGTAGTAAAGAGAATCATATATTGGGAATAGTACTGTTACTGGGAAACTGGAGCAAAAATCTACACATTTATCCATACTTGGTTACAAGTGCATCTTATCTAAATAGCAAGGCCAACCTTTCCCAGTATGAAGTGTAAAAGAGATAGCCAGTAAAGTGATTTTTTTTTGTTTTGTTTTCAGAATGTACTGTTTGCAGATGAGATAGACTCAGAGATAGCTTTTCATTCAATGTAGTAAATTGTATAAATGCCTTTATATCAGATACAGTGCCTTGGAATTTAGGTTTGAGGGTAACCATATAAAGTTTATGGTAGAAGTATATCACAGAGATGTTATAATTTTACAGAAGTCATTTACAAAAATAAATTATTTTAATAAAAAATGTCTACAATTGTCAATCTGTATAAAATGTGGAAATCCTTTTACTATTTAAACTTCAATAATATATTAGGACTCTACAACTGGCTGATCAAACCACACAATATGATAAAATTCTAGTTGTTTTAATATGATTTTTTATAAATTATTATGGTCTATAACGAATTTTGAAATAGACATTTTTATAATAATATTGGGGTAATGGGGCCCCGACAGGTCTAAAGAAAACTGCAAATTCTACAATGCTATAGAATACACAGCTTTTTCAAATACTATATTAAAATACTTAAAAAGCCTATAAACTATCAATTAAGTTCAGAAAGCATTTTAGTATCTGTGAATCATTACAGTTACTCTACAAAAACAGTCATGGTATAAATCATATATTGCTTATGGCTTGGCATTTTAATATAGTTGCCCATGCAATCTGGTTCTGGTTTAGAGCAATTTCTTAACATAGTAATATTTGCATTGTAAATGAAGAACTGAACTACAAGTAAACTCATCTATGCTTACATAAGTTATTTCCTCTCTGTGTGTCATGGCTATTTTATCTATTTGTGTTTTTGCTACTGTATGCAGTTATCAGCTAAACTTGATGCTTATAATATAATGTTCTTGTTGTTTATATTCTTAGAAAAATAAAAATATATCTGCCAAAAAAAAAAAAAAAGTCTCAAATATGTGAATGGGCTTCCTATTGAATCATCAACAGTCAAAATATCGAGTGTTGACAAGCGAAAGCAAAAAGACAGAAGACACAGGAGGAGTGAATTTTTAAAATTGTTCGTTCTCTTTTAAGCTTCTTTTTGCAGGGGTGGCAACCCTCGCCTCTGCACATCCCCACCTCTGAGATCACCATAGCTTGAAGAATTATTTATTTATCTATTGACATTTGTTGACCGGGAAAATTCCACTGGGCCAATGACCCATTTTCAGGTGGAGGCCTGGGGAGAAAAGCTCCATACAATCACAGAAATTTTTATATAACATCAGCTTAACTTTGAAAGTCAAGAAAGTTTTTACACAATACAAACTGAAGTAGATATACAAGACAAATACATATTATAGAGGTATACAATACAAGAAAATAAACACAGTGTATTAGATTTTTAGTAATTCTGTTTGTATATTCTCATAAATAAGAATAATGTTTAATCAATTCTTTTTAATCAGCCCCAGAAATAAAGAAAGCAAGAGAAACTGGATACAAAGACAGATCGTCTAAATTGCAACTATATTAAGTTAGTAAAAGTATTTGTAGTGTATAGTGGCCAAAACATTTAAGGAGGTTTAATAATATCACTACAAGAACAGACAAGGTTATTGAGATAGTGCTCTTTTAGTGCAAAGTTAAATGTTTTTAAAGAGTCCAGTTGAGTAAGGGAGAAAGGGACCGCATTCCAAAGTTTGGCAATGGCATGGGAATAGAGACATTGTCCGTCTCTTTTGTTGGGTTTAGTTATGGTTAAGAGTTGTTTGCTAGAGGACCTAAGATGTCGAGTAGGGGTGTGTGTTTGTATTATACTTTGAAGGGATGGGCAGAAGTTTGGATTATTTAGTAGTTTGTGGGTGAGAGTAAGTTGGGAATAATGTAGGTAATGACAGAACTCAAACCAGTTTATAGATTTAATGGCCAGGCAATGATGTGAGTGAGTTGGCATGTTGGAGGCAAACTTGGCTATTTTATAGTAGCACGACTGCAGTTTGTTCAGGAGAGATGTGTGTAGGTTAGTGAAAATGGGGCAACCATAGAAGAGGGAGGGTAGAAGTAGACTATTAGCCAGTTTCAACTTCGTAGACTTGTCCAAAATAGAGTTTATGCCTATAGAGTTTGCCAAGCTTAAAATGGGTCTTTTTGATTGAGTTGAGTATATGATTCTCAAATGATAGTTTGTCATCAATTGTGATGCCAAATAGTTTGACTGCTTTTACAATTTCAATTTCTGTATTGTTTTGAGAGAATATTTTAAAGTCTTGAGTTAGAGGTGTGGTTGTGAAGAGTAAAAGTTTTGATTTTTTGGGATTAAGTAGCAGTTGAGCTTCATTAAACCAGGATTCGATGGAAGTAAATTCATCTTGTGTTAACATTAGGAGATCTGAGATGTTGTTAGAGGATGTAATTTTTGTCGAATCATCCGCATATTGAATGAGTGCACTTTGCAGGGATGCTTTATGGAGATTATTAATAAATATGTTAAAAAGCAAGGGCCCAAGAACAGACCCTTGTGGAACACCTATGTTGTTGAGTATGTAATTGGATTGCTTACTTTGCCCTCTTAACAGATTGTTTTCTGTTGTGTAGATAGGTATGGAACCAGGATAGCGTGTGTGGGGAGCAGTTTATGGTCTCAAGTTGTAAAAGTAGTTTTGAGTGGGACACTGTATCAAAATCTTTTGATAGGTCTAGTAAGATCATTGATTTTAGCAGGCCTGCATCAAGAGCTTTGTATACAGTGTTGGTAAATGACGGTAAGGCTGTTGTTATACTGTGTGCTGGCCGAATACCATGTTGGGTGGGTGAAAGTAGGTTATTGTCTGTGAGATGTTTTAGCAATTGAGAATGAATACATTTTTCTAAAATTTTAGATAGAGGTGAAAGTATGGAGATAGGCTGGTAGTTAGATAGATCCCTGGTGTTACCGCCTTTGTGAAGGGGAGTAATAATTGAGTTTTTCCATAGTTGTGGGACATATGATTCAGAGATTGATCAGTTAATGAGAATGCTAATTGGAAGTGCTATAGAATCTGCTGCAAGTTTAAAGTATTCAGTTGGAAGGCCATCAGAAGAGGGGGAGCATGGTTTTAGTTTTGAGAGCAGTTTATGAACTAGAGAGGTGGGTACTGGTTGTAATGTAAATAGAGGAGTGGATGGGTTTTTGTTGGAATTGCAATTGATGATGGGGGAGTGGTTAGAGAGTGTATTGTCGTTTATGTTGCCGATTATAGAGAAATCATTAACACGTTTTTGGATAGTATCAATAAAATGAGAAATGAAGGCTTGGGCAATTTCTTGAGGGTCTTTGTCAGGAGATGGGGAGGGGTTGTGTTGAGTACCAGGATTTAGGAGAGAGGAAACAGAGTTACAGAACAATTTGGGTTATTTAGTTGGGTAGTGAGCTTAGTGGAGAAATAGCTTTTTTTATCATTGATGACTTGATTTTTGGCATTGTTACGGAGTTGTTTATATATGAGTTCAAGTTTTGGGGTTCTATTTCTATGCCATTCCTTCCAGGCTTTATCCCTGGAGGTAAGTGACTGTTTAGTTTGTTTAGTTAGCCATGGGGCATGGTTAGGCTTTACTCTTTTGGTACGTGTAGGGGCAAGACTTTCTATAATATCTAAAAAAGACTTTATTGAAGTAGTTGACTGCTTCATCTAGTGGTAGAAATTTGGTAGGGGACCAGTTGTAGATTTTTAGAGACTCTAAGAATTGTTGTTCATTGAAATGGGTAAGATTCCTAGTTGTTCTTAGACAATGCAGTTTGTCTATTTGAAGTTCAGCTCTATGAGTATAGGCAGGAAGATGGTCACTAAAGGTATTGGATTGGGTCCCTGTCTTGAGTATCCAGTCTAGGGTTGATTCTGTTTGTTTTTTTACCTTACGAGTACCCCCCCTTAAAGTACAATACAGTATCAATAATCCATCTACATGGTGTGGGATCAAATGCAAGTATGCTACCTGTTATGCTAATAAGACTGCTGTCAAATTCTGTAGCACAGTGATGACCATTGGCTAAACAAAATGGTTGCACATTGAAAACAGACAACATGAGCAGCAGTAAACTCCTCTTCCCTTGAAGCTCATGATTCCTTGAAAATGCGCTGAAGCTGACAATTCCTTGAAAATGCAGTAAAACTCATAATTCTTTGAAAATGCACTGAGGTAGTTACTTGGCTGGTGTAGAGGATTCAGGTTCATGTAAGGTATAGGATTTCAGTCTGGGTAAATTAACTAACCTGCTATACCTTACTAGGGCATTTCACACACACACACACACACACACACACACACACACACACACACACACACACACACACACACACACACACACATGCGCGCCATTTGTTCATAATGGAAGCATTACTGATACATTCATTGGCAGGCTGAACATTGTGGCTGTGTATTTAAATTAAACACAGAGACAGGGAAAAGAAAAGAGAAACAAGCAACACTAAACAGTTGATGCACACATGCAGGGATGTACTGGTGTTCTTAAAGAAGAATGCACTTAAAGAAGCATGTAATTTTTTTAATTAAAAAATAAATGTTGTGGCAGCTCCCTACCCAGCTAGCAGGTCCCCTCCCAGCCAGCAGACCCTAGGCGACTGCCTATGTCACTTAGTTCTGGATCCGGCTCTGGTGAGGCCCACATAATTCATGTGCAGGCTGCATTCTTGTACATGACTTTGACCTCCTATAGAAGAAATGCATTGAGCATGCTCTACCGAGTGTGTGGAAGGAATGGTCTGTAGGAATCTCACCTGGCCCTGGAGTAAGTAGATCTTTTGACCACAAAACATGATAAACAGGTTGATTGGATGCCAGCAATAAATCTTTTCATCTAGGGGTAACAAGTAGGTAAAAAATACAACAACCACTACTTTCACCTCCTTTCACTCACATACTGACCTGGTGGAATGTGTATCTTCTGTGAAGGTATGTTTCCTCTGTCTGTGAAGAAATCACATAAATGTAATATACATAAATGTAATAGCCATGCCAGTAGTCATATCATAAGATATTGATGAGAGTATAGAGATTAGTTACTCAAAGAAACAGAAAATTTACCCCAGGGATCACTGCATTGGCTCTGCTGGACAGTGGTGCAGGGAACTAATGGCTCTGCTGGACAGAGGCACAGGGAACTAATCTAAGGGGGTGGCAAAAGCCAACACGTTCTGGCTAGGCTTATAAATGCCCTTGAGCAGATAGCCTAGTACTTACCTATGAACATATGAACCAAAGCAGCCAACCTAAGGTGTTTAGAGCACATACTAGTAAACATGGGTTGGCTATCTATATCCCATTATTATGTCACTGGGATACTGGTGGTAAATCATGTTTGTGAATAGAATAACCTTTCACTTCTATGTAACATTTCTCATTGATTTGAAAGGGAATATGTAGGTAATTATTTGGCTAATATAATTACTGTACTAGCTAAATAACTATACTGCAGGTTTACTGGACAAGACAAACTTTTTTTTTTAATTTTGAAATTAATTTCAAGTTGATTTTAAAATAAAACCTTTAAAAGCAAGATAACACAATGCCCCCAGTAGTGGGGCATTCCTCTGTTGCTGGGATATCTCAATACCTGCAGTCAAGGGGTGTTTTGTTGCACTGACCTTATTTACAATTATATCGGATCCGAAACAAATGTTTTTCATAGGATGACTAAAGGAGTTGCTCTGCAGTCTAAGAAAAAGTGCAAACTGGATTTGGGCAATCAAAGCACTATATCATCAAGGATGTCAACCTATTTAGATATCCACTGGTGGGAAAGCTATGTATCAGGCCTCCAAAAATGTCAGTAGAATAGTGCAAAATGTTTTACTTAAAACTTAAGTCTAAGGCAAGCAAAGTTTCATTGAAGAGCCTAATACAATATTAATATTGGAGAATTTACAGAATTCATTTAAAGCAGTAGAATCAAGACTGGAATTCAGGTTATAATGTCACAAAATGGTCCACAGTTTGAAGAAGATACAAGGAATTTACTTCCTCAGGTAAAGAGCCCTAGTAATGGATATGTTTTAAGAGCATATCTGTTAACAAAATAAACAGGTTTATCAGATCAATTTGCTGGCATAGATTTAGCCATATAGCCACATATATATGTTGCTTTTTTGCCACTGTTTCTAAAGACAACCACAAAGCATTCCATAGCTATGCCAAGAATCTCAATGGCAACACTCAGATCTGCTCTGAGTTACAGCACAATGGCACTAAATATACAGAACCAACTGATATTGCCAACATCCTGGCAGATAGGTTCAGTGCTAACTTTACCCCCCTCTCACCCCCTAAAGGGCCCATCTCTATACCGGATGAATGCAAAGTTCCTGAAATCACGGCTACACAGGTAAAAACCACACTCTCCAAAGCCAAAAACACAGCATCCATGGGACCTGACAACATCCCAGGCTGCATTCTACATGAACTACAGAACGGACTGGCACCCCACCGAAGTACCATTTTCAATCATAGCCTCACCTCAGGCTTTGTACCACTGAATGGCACACAGCAATGGGTATTCTACTCCACAAAGTGGAAGCCACCACGGACCCCGGGAACTACTGCCCCATTAGCCTGACGAGCCTGTTCTGCAAGGTCATAGAACATATCATCATGGAACCTATAAACAAAGACATTGGTAATTTCCAAACTCTGGACCCCACCCAGTTCGGGTTTGTAAAAGGCAGATCATGTCTCCTAAACCTGATAGACTTCTTTGAAGCAGTCACTAAAGCCGTAGATGAGGGTAAGGTGGTTCACACAGCCAACCTAGATCTCTTCAAGCGTTTTGTCACCATCCCACACTCTGGAATTATAGATAAACTCACTAAACTAGGTATAAATCCCTATGTCACAAGATGGGTTGCCAACTAGCTTACTGACAGAACCCACACTGTGAAAGTAGCAAGCTCCAAATCCGACTTCAGACCAGTGACAAGTGGAGTACCACACGGTTCAGTCCTGGGTGCTCTCCTGTTTGGTATCTACTTCTCTGAAGTACAGGCTAGCACAGAAGGTCTTTGGCTAACTAAGTTCGCAGATGACTGCAAACTAGGAGCCATAATCGAAACTCCTAATAATGTGGACATCCTACAAAAGGGCATCACTGAGATAGATGCCTGGTGTCAAAGCCATGCCCTCAAGCTCAATGCTAAAAAGTGCATTGTCATCCCTTTTGGTAAAAACTCTGTACCCATGAACTACCACATAGGCGGTAGTCTACTTAACACCAAAAGTGTGATAAGAGACCTTAGGATACAGGTGGACAGTCATGTCTCCTTTGATAATCACATCACCACAGTAGTCAGGAAATCCTTCTATGTGGTGCACCACATCACAAATAGTTTCTCATCCAGGGAAAAAAGAGGGAATTGTTCCCCTTTACTTATCACCCATTAGACCCATTATAGTGTACAACGTCCCTTTTGGTATGTACCACACAAGACATCTACAACAACTGGAAAGGCCACAAAAATACCTCACAAAGAGGATTACCAGCCTCAAACAGATGCCCTACGCAGACCATCTCAAAAACTCCAGCTTTACTCCGTCGCAAATCGCCTACTCACAGGCGATCGCTGCCTAACATACAAAGCTATGTCAAACCCAGAGCTGTTGGACATGCTCCACTTAAAGAAATCCCAATCCCTCCGAGCTACATGCTCTACTGACCTAAACCTTGTCACCACAATAAACAGAACATGTTGGAGGGATAGATTCCTGTCCCAGAGACTTCCCATACTCTGGAACAAACTACCTATCTATATCTAACAAAGCTCCTCTTTAGCACTCTTCAAGAAAAATCTTGACGACTGGATAGGAAATATGAAATAGAAAATTCACCCCAGGGATCACTTCTGTGGCTCTGCTCGACAGGGGCACAGGTAAATAATTTTCTTGGGTGGTGAAAGCCAGGGTACCTTTTTGGCTAGGCTTATATAGGCCCTAGGGCCAATAGCCTAGTACCTACCTATGAACCTATGAACCTATGCCCTATCATTCAGCCTTGGTGATATACAATTTGACAAATAGTGCAAAACATATTGGAGATAGTCTACCAAGAAGTCCTTGGAGCTAACATTAATAATGCAAAATAAAACACTCCAAAGAAAGAAACAGCCACAGGACAAAAAGTAGATAATTGGAAACAGATTAGTATTTTTCTGACCGAAGAATATTTGAATATCTTTATATGCTCCCTAAGAATCTGAAAAAGTGTGCGACTATACATTGCAATAGAAACCCTGTAAACAACCTTCCCTGTAGGAATACATTACATTTGTCTGGTTTTCTTTTTTTCCTAAGCTTTCTTCACTTTTCAGTCAATAGAATTTATGTTGCATCAGAAACATATCTTTTGACACATTAGCACGAGAATTCTGGACAAAGCAAAAATAATGTGTGGGGAGAGGAGGGCAAATGCGGAAAATCTGAGATAGATTTTAAATATCGCTCTTATAAACTTTATTATCGTACATTTTCTAAAGGATATGAAATCTTAAACTCAGTTGTCTGCCATTATTTAATGATGCCATCCTCAATGATTTTCCAGGAAACCACAAACTGAATTTGGCAGGTATTATCGGTAGTATAGGATTCTTTACAAATTACATTATCCTGAGGTAAATATATCACTATTCTCATATATATATATATATATATATATATATATAAATATATATATATATATATATATATATATATATATATAGATATCTACTATGAAACCTAGTAAGTGCTTTATGTTAGTATGTATTCCTTGTTGCACCTATAAGGGAAGGTGCATGTATGTGTCTCACTTGCGGAGTCACTGTGTTTGGATTCCTGAAAATCTGGAGTAAAAACTCATTAGAAAAGAAGGGACAAATGTAAAATTCATCTTCCTATTTTTTGTTATTGAAACCCTACCAGCAAATTTTACATATGTTTCATCCATTTAAAAAAAAACAGGCAGACTTCAGAAGATTGAATACATCATTTATGAATAATGAACAGTTAGACAGGTAACATTCTCAAAATAATGGCATCATATTTACACTGATGAGTAGAGGACCAACAGTTAAAATCATGTGCTATATTTTGACTTCAGAATAAAAACCTTCATTGTATACAGGTTAATGTCCTTACTGACTCTAAAAGTAGAGGTACTGCACCAACTTGTAGCAATCACATGTAAAGTTATGATGGTCATAGCACTGTAAGAAATATTAGTGTTTTGACCACGTGTGTCAGCAGTTTGTTATGTTTTTTGCTTTCCAATTTTTAAACTTGAACCGTCTGCTACATGTTTTTTTAAGTAACGGGAAACACACTTCATTAAGTGGACTGGACACTAAGTAGGGTAGGTTTTGAATTTTAAACTTGGTGGTAAAAAGGCTGTGCTACATCAGCTTATCCCTTTGGAATGTTTGATATCCGGTGGGGTTTATTAATTCTTCTTGTCCATAATATAAAAAGAGTATTGTAAGTGGTACTATGTGTGTAGAAGAACATATTTGAAATGGAATGATATTGCAATATTTTGGGTCACATTATTTTGTAATTGATTGATACTGAAATGTCTGACAAGTAACTGTGTCATTTTGCTCTCATTTAAATTGATAACATTGACATCACTGGAAGCAATGTCTATAATAGGTTATACAATGACTGGCCATTAATAATCAAAAATGTGCACACTGATTGGTTAGCCCAACCAGCATGCCCATTATAAAACTGAGCATATACCAATAGAGAAAGTTTGGTCGCTGGGGCTTTCATCTATTAATATGTGCGAGGGAGCGTTCCAGTTTTCTTGAGTTAAAAAAAAAAATAAAATAAATTTTGAAATCTGAACAGTTCACAGGTAAGAGAGAGATGGGACAGAGAAAATACAAGAAAAATCAGGTACGTTATGCAAAACTAAAGAAACGTACCTGATTATCCTTGTATTTTCTATGCCCTGTCTCATACCTCTCAGCTGTCCGGATTTCAATTTTTTTTAATTAAAAAAAAAAAAAAAGCAATGGAGATCTTCCTTTCTCCACTGCTTCCTTTACAAAGCACTGATGTGCAACATAAGAGTGGGAGTGTAAGTCCCATACGCATGCACAGAACATCAAGAAAGCCCCACAATACCAGGAAAAAGGCAAAAGAACACTACAGCGCCATTATACAAAAACATTATTTAAAAAAGTAAGTAACTTTTTTCTTAATTAATGTCATTGTATAATGGCAATAACCCATGGCTGGGTGAGGGTAAAGATGGATTTACAGGTTGGCTTTGTTTGGTTACTCAGGCTTCACCCTCATAGACAAACCAAGCCAACCATGGGCAAATCCAGTATTGCCCACACCCAGCCATGGGTAACCCATGCTTGGGTGTGGGTAATGCTGGATTTACCCACGGTTGGTGTGATTTGGTCACGAGGGTGGCCAAACAAAGACAACCGTGGGTAAATCCAGCATTACCCACATCCAGAAGTGGGTTATTGCTATTATGCAATGACATTATTTAAGAAAAAAAATACTTACTTTTCTTAAATAATGGCATTGTATAATGTCTCCTTGCTGCCCTTCCGCAGCAGTCCAGTATTCTGCGGCAGTTCTGATGTACTGCTCATGTGTATGATTACGCAGTACATCAGAACTGTGTGTGGAAGCAACGGAGATAGGAAGATCTCTGTTTCTTTTAAAAATGCGTCTCGCTATGTTAAATGAGTTTAACATAGCGAGACAGCTTTAAAAAAAGCAATGGAGAAAGGAAGATCTCCATTGCTTTTTTTTAAGATATCTTTCTATGTTAAACTCATTTAACATAGCGAGATAACAGCAACAGAGCTCTTCTGTTCTCCTTTGCTGTCCAACAACAAAAAAAAAAAGTCTTATACTAATGGAAAAAGTCCGAGCGACCGGACCTTTTTCCATTAGTATAAGTCTGATTTACAACGTGCACACTGACCAATCAGCGTACACGTTTTGGAATATTAATGGGGGGTTGTTGTATAATCTATAATAAATCCCAAAGATTATATGAATAACAAAAAAAGCTGTTTCTATGGTATAGAGTGATAAAGTTCTAGCAAAGACTCACAAAGCCTGGCTTCAGCTAGAAGCACAGTGACAAAACTAGGTGATGTGATGGACATGGTGGTGGTGGGTTGATGAGCTATTAGTTCTGTATGTGTCTCTCAGGGTGAGGGAAAGAAAAGGCATATGGGCTTGCTGTTAGGATTGACCAGAGATCATGATTTCAGAAAATTGACATTTGTTGGGCTGATACATGGGTGGGGATTAGGTGGGGTATATGTCACAACAAACGCAGGTATCCTGCTGTAATGCTTCATTATACTTCCACATGCACTACATTAGCACACCATTAATTTGGGAGTCTTCCAGTAGCATCCTCAACTGGCTGACATACCTCTCAACTGTACAGATTTTTACAGAATGTCCAGATTCCTAGCTCATATTTTTGGAACATTCCTCAAAAAGTTTGTGATTTTCTGGCAAATCATTGAGGATTCAAGTCACTAAATAATGACAGGCATTTGAGTTTCAGGCTTCATATCCTTAAAAAATGCATGATAATGCAAAACCCTTTTATTCTAGCAACTTACTAGGTTTATAAGAGCAATATTTAAAATCTGTCCCTATTTTCGTGCCTTTGTACCCGCATTAGTTTTGACTCTGTCCAGATTTCTTGAATTAAAAGGTTGAGAGGTATGAACAGTGGTCCTCTTCTTGTTCATTCCATTCCTCCATCACAGAGCACTACTGCTAAAATAGCCAAGAAGATCATTCCATCTGGAAAGATGAGATCCACCTGTGATGGCTCATACTAGATTATGCCCAAAATGTAATGGCCCTCTGCTAAAGATGGAGTGATGAAATAAAGGGGGATGCTTGACATCATTGTGGGCTCTCCAGTCTAATGAGGAAAGCATAGTAAATATAGGGGCAGGGAGAGAAGCCCTTGCAAAAATGAATAATAAAATTACATTTTAATGTCTTTAACCAATGATAAAACCAGAATATTTCTCCACTGTTGTATCAAACTGATTTGCTGTGCCAGAAATAATTTCTTTCACTACTAACATTTTAAGAGCATTAATCCACAAAGAAGTAATAAAAACAGTTGTTCATTCTCATTTTGTTATAAACATTTATCATAATTAATACTTAATCTTGTCAGCATTGATAGTATCATAACTTTGCCTTGTCCATAGAGCTAGTATGTAATTATAGTTCTGCTAAAATGTTTTTACTATGGTAAGAGTTCAAAAACATGAGAATAACACTGGCCTCTTTAATTTTAACCGCACTACTCTGAATTTTAAAATTCAACAAGTTCCTAGACCGAAGTATTGAATTTAATAGGGATGGGAACTGCTGCACCTAGATAAAATAATATGATTCTGAAATATTCTCTATTAATGGACTGCTTTAGGTTTCTTGGATATAGTGCAAGGCTGCTCATGGCCTCAGCAAATTCACACAGCAAGGCCAAATTTCTTGGGCAGAGCAGCTTCATCTGAATGAGGAACTGGTAGTTCAGGCAGTGAACCTCCCTGCAGTACAACATTCACAGACAAGTGGAGGTAGAGGGGCATGAGTGCCACAGCTCCATCAGTAGGGCATACATGTAAATGCAGGTATGGTGACCAGTATGCCTATAGTCATTTTTCTAAATATAATAACATACTGTATTGTGGGTAGTACTGGGCAATACAAGAGTTTCCAGAGTCAATGAGGCCCCTCCACCTGCTTCACTAGGCCTTAGAATACATATGGATGACGAGGTACTGCCTAGTATTTGCCACCTGTTGGGTATTGCTACTTGCTTAGAAAACTACACGGTAGAAGAGCCCTTACATTATTCCATGTACCATCTAAACACCTCAGTCTTTTTATTACTTATTTATTTATTATTTATTTAGATTTGTTTACCAGGATAGTCCACTGGGCCAAGGTGAGCTCATTTTCAGTGGAGGCCTGGGGAGAAAAGCTCATAAACATAGCACAAGTGTTACAGAGTACATATTGTATAATATGTGATAAACAATTACATAAGTATAAGGATACATTACAAATGAGCAGCATAGTACAAGTACCATACAGCACCATACAGTGGAGAACTATAGACAATCCAGTCTGAAAAACATGCAGTATTTCAACACAAAGCTATATACATATACTACATTGCAAGAGTGCAGCATAGTGCAAATTCAATACAGAACCATAAAGTGGAGAACTAATAGACAGTACATTCTGAAATACATACAGTAGTTTAATACAAAAAAATATTCTTTTAAGAGCTAGATCATGGCTTTATCAGTACCATATGTCTAATATGCAGTGGATCCAGGTGGAGATAGGATGAGCTAGGTGAGAAATTTATGCAAGATGAAAGATAGTTCTATCTTGGTAGAGTTTAGAGAGTTAGGACTATTGCCAGGAAGGACAATAGGGGTATTGATGAAGTATAAACCATAAGAGAAGTTTAGGAGTGTAGGAACAGAGTGGTGATAAGAGCAGTTAAAAGTATAGCTTTAATACTGAGTGAGTAAGTGAAAAAGAGGAGCCAATTGCAGCAGTTAGATACATGTATCTGGATATATAGAGCAGAAGGGAACAGGTGGAGACAGGGTTCAGGTTATAGGAAGTACAGCCTTTGTACAGTTGCACTGCCATAGGGAAGAAAGGTGTTGTTTCAGGGATTTCTTGAAGAGAGCAGTACTGCTAATTGACCTGAATGATGGTGGGAAAATATTCCAGAGATTAGCTACAGTGAAGGAGTAACACATTTATCCATCTGCAATAAGGTTGAGATCTCAGCTGAGTGGCCAAGCCAAAACCTCCAGCACCCTCTCTGTCCATTCAGTGCTTCGTGTCCTTGCCCAACTAGCTGACACACACACATACACACACACACACACACACACACACACACACACACACACACACACACACACACACACACACACACACACATACACACACACACACACACACACACACAACACACATTGAGGTTTGTTTTATATACAAACAAACACACGCACCCGGGAAAGACTGGTACAGGTTTACTAGCTATGCCCCCTTCGGCCCAGACTATAAGGTAGTTCCAACTGCCACCAGCCACTCTTATCAGCTACTTTAAGGCCCTTACCAAAGTGTGTCCCATCCTACTGTGTAATGTTACTATTAATCCAAATGGTAGTCTGACTAAGAGCAAGACTATTTAGGTGTGACCTGTACAGTGTCACCATATAGATATGCAAGTACTGTAAGATCTTAAATATCTCTAAACATAACAGACAAAAAGGTTAAATATATCTAATAATAAATAAAAAAACAAGACAATACTCAGTAAATAATCACTTACATCAGAGTTCAAAATCACAGGAAATATTTAAAACAACATTGAAGGACAGTCTCAAATAAATAAAGAAAACATCTAAACTATATGTTACTGTATACCTATCTGAATCTAAAAGAGTTACTATGCCCTAGAAATTTACTTACAGAACAACAAGCAGGCAGAAGTGGTTATGAGTAGATGTTGTCAGGTCAAAAGGCAGATATAAAAATGCTGTCTCTCTCTCTCTCTCTCTCTCTCTCTCTCTCTCTCTCAGAGATTTCTTAAATTAATATCAAATATTACTGCTGGGTTAGCTTGGATGACATCACTTTTTTTCACCTGACTTTAGTTCCCAAGCTAAACCCCCAGTGTCAGAAACTACCAACATTTAACATCTCTCTGTGAAAATACTTAGCCTTCAGAGAGTGACCTGTACAGTGTCACCATATAGATATGCAAGTACTCTAAGAGCTAAATATCTCTAAACAGACCATGCACAATTAAAAGGTTTAAATATATTTAATAATAAGCAATAAAAGAACAAGCCAATACTCCAAAACTAATCAGTTACATCAGAGTTCAAAAATCACAGGAAATATTTAAAACAACATTGCAGGATAGTCTCAAATAAATAAAGAAAACAGCTAAGCTTTACTTTACTATATTCCTATCTGAATCTAAAAGAGTTACTATGCCCTAGAAATGTACTTATGGAACAACAAGCAGGTAGAAGTGATGATGAGTGGATGTTGTCAGGTTAAAAAACAGATGCAAAATGCCCTCTCTCTCTCAACGGGTTCTTAAATTAATATCAAATATTACTGCTGGGTTAGCTTGGGTGACATCACTTTTTGTCACCTGACTTTAGTTCCCAAGCTAAACCCCCAGTGTCAGAAACTACCAACATTTAACATCTATCTGTGAAAATACATAGCCTTCAGATGTTTGCAACTGCTAGAAGACAAAAAACAACAAAACACTTACAAACCAACACAAAGTCCCCTAGTGTAGACATTCTCCTGTTGACTGAAACTGAAAGATAACTTTTATAGCACAATCATAAAAAATTAATTTCAACTAATTTCATGAAGTTTTACAAGTTAACCCTCTATGTTCTAGTTTCCACTGTTAAAACATATACATTTACACAATTACATTAGTTTATATACATTCTGTTCTAAGCCAGCAGGGCATGCTGTGGTTACATTATAGCTCAGTACATAATATACAGTTCTACCACAGTTGTAGTCCAAGCATCATACATGAAGCATGTTGGCATTCACAAATGACACATACCCACTTACAAAATTTCGAATAGCTGGGCTGGCAGTATTTCCCTTTGTCACATGTTTCACTACATTTAGCAGCAGTTGGTTATTGGATCTGAGATGCCTGTTTGGATGATATTGTGTAAGTAGAGAAGACATAATAAATATTATAAATACATTTGTGCGCAGTGGTTAATTGAATAGGTGACATATAGTGTGGTAGTGACAACCAGTTTAATAGGTGTAGAGATTAGCACTGGTGAGTAGAATAAGTCACATTTGTTACAAATTTAGCTACTTTATTGTAGCAAGAGGCTGGTTTGTGTTTTAGATAGGCCTGAATATTGGTCAGGAGAGGTGCACCATAAAGAAGAGATGGTAGAAGAAAGGAAGAGGTGAGAGATAGTTTTGTGGAGGAGTGGTTGAAAAAGTATTTACTTATGTATATAGAAAGTGCCCAATTTTTGGTGTTTTTTTAATATTTTAAAATACTAAATATTTAAATATTTAAATATTTTGCTAATACTGCAGTCACTTTGAGTCTCTTCTACTTTTATCTCTTTCTGTTTTACATTCACAAAGCTTTGGATTCTCTCTCAGATTCTACTTCTGCACAGCACCTATATGTTGTCCTATACAATCATTTTTCTTTCTGCCTTCACTGTTGACTAAGCTTGAATATCTGCATTTTTTAATGTTTTATAGTACTGGATAATCCAGTAGCTTCTCATTGTAATCATGTCATATATACTCCTTCAACAGTGCACTTAAAAATTCATATATTTTATTACGCTGTCTCTTAGATATTCCATAACTGAATACATAAATGAATAAATAATACAATAATTTATTATTGCTTCTGCATACGATGCCTCTTCTTCTCACCTAATTGACAAACTCTAAATGTAAGTTTCTTTCCTTATATTAGGGAATATTTAAAGAATATTTTTTTTGATTACTTGCCATTTTTAACCTAGTTTCCCTGAAAAAATGTTTTTACTTAGTGGGACTATACTACTGAATAAACAAGAGTAAGAAAATGGTGTAAATATTTATAATGTATTATTTCTGTACAATAATAATGGTATTTGCATCACATCATTGTCTAAATATTGTCTTATAAGATTGCAGATGTATTTGTACTCATCTAGTTATTAAAATGAAAATATGCTACCTTCTGCCTACAGATCATAGTCTACTTAAAAGATTTAGTAAGAACATTTCTAGCTGTCCTCATATGACCACAACTTTATTGTCCATACATTTGTCAGACAAATGATTCTGAAAATGCTTTAAAGACTGAGCTTAGGACTGGATGCTTATGCTCCTTCTTTCCGATCCATTATGATGTGTTGGATCCCCTATGAATTCTTCAACAATGATACAACACTCATGGGATGGCAACAGTTAAGTCAATATTGCTAAGGTCTGACACAAGTGGATAGCCTACCTTACAGCTGGCAGCAGCATCATGTTTACTGCAGAGCGTCAGCCTGACCTTTAAAGGAGCACAGCTGCTGGAATACGGTGAGGTATGTGCGTGTCCACAGTAACACTAGGGAAATGGTTGTTAATGTTATTTGAAGTGGTTGGGGTTACATCTGAGGTGGTTCTGTTCCAGCACACTTCAAAACAGGCATTATAAAATAAATGGCCAACACAGTCTATCTGGTTAAATATTTACCTGAGTTAGATTTAAAGAAGAAAACATTAGATGATTAAAAAAGGGTAATTGCTTGCACATTAACCCATTTGAACATAAATAGTAAGGAATTCACATTGATAGTATTACTTAATACAAGTTAATGCATACTTTGATGTAAACTGTAACATAATTTTACAATACATTTTACATATGTTCAAGTGACTGCTTGATGTTAACTGCTTTAATTCCACTTGGTCATATAAAACTGCATGTGTATGTAAACATTTGAGTTATTTTAAAACCTACAGAAAATGACATTATCAGATGTCCAGCAGATGTAAATATTGGCATACTATTAGTGATGCGTGTCTAAAAGATATTCATGAGACTGAGAAATGGTTCAGGACAGTATGGTCAAACTGTAGCAAATTACACTGATATGTACTGAACAAGTGGAATCAAAAGTAAAGTAACAAAATCATTATTTAAGTGAAGTTAACTCTGCAAATATGATATAGTCTGATGTTTGTTTTCTATCAATTGACTCAATACACCAAGGAAATAAAACTGACAAGAGTGTGTGTATGTGTGTGTGTGTGTGTGTGTGTGTGTGTGTGTGTGTGTGTGTGTGTGTGTGTGTGTGTGTGTGTGTGTGTATATGTGTGTGTGTGTGCATGCATGTGTGGGTGTGTGTGTTTGTGATTGTATGCAGGGAGCTTATTATAGCATTTTAACTTCTGAAATGTATCTGGAGTTTGAATTCACTGTTTTAAGCAGTGGAGTGCTACAGCCTGGAAGCATGAGTACTTTATGCTTTTCACGATGTTTATTCTGTCTCTTTGACTGACTGTGGAGTTAGTATATTTAAAAAGGTGATGGGGATGGTCGTTAAAATAACATATATCTGTGCACATACTAATGTTTCTGCAGGATGAGCTAAATATTATAAAACTACATGTATACAATATGTTCACATAATTATCTAAACAGACTAATAGATAAACATATAAATACACATACACATATACCCATATACCCATGCATACACATTCATGCACATATACACAGATATATATAGGTATACATATGTACATATAGACACAGACGCACACACACACACACACACACACACACACACACACACACACACACACGCACACACACACACACACACACACATGTGTGCAAATGCATGCATACACGTACTCACACATGCGCGCGCGCACACACGCGCACAAACACACGCACATAAACACACGCACACACACACGTGAGCACATGCATACACACAAGCGCGCGTGCACACACAGTTCTAAATCACTTGTTATAGAAAAGGTTGTGATGGTAGCAAGGTGACCAGGGCAGACCGGACATTCCTCTGACAAGCAGCAGTCCTTGACTCATCCTCAGAATTCACACACCCACTTGCAGGCAAGCTGAGAGATATAATTTCTAATATGTGGCCTAATTTGAAGGCTATTCAAGTGGACCATGCAGGGTACTTCTCCTTTGGGAGGAACTGAGAGGTTCAACAGATGCCCTGGGGTTGGGGAAGAAACAGGGAATCAGAATTATTATGAGGAAAAGGGAGAGTGGTGACCAGAAAAATTCGACAAATGATACCCTTGTACATATGACCTACTCACATGAAGGTAGGCTTGACAAATACAAGGGATTTCACATTTTTTAATTACATTCACCATTGCATTGATATATGTTTTTTCACTTTGTGTGAAAGGGTTTAAATGTATCCCTAGTAGAAAATCAAATATTTCAGACATAATAGTAGAGTTAAAACTGTATACGAGTAAACTAAATCTGGCCCTCATATACAAGAATAGGAATGAAATGTTGAACACTCACACCTTTAAGAAAAAAAGTTTATAGAAAGCACCTCTCCACCAAACTATTTCACTTTTTGAAAAAGCTTGTGAAAAATAATTGTATACTGTCCTTAAAGGCAAACATAGAAATTTCATTAACTTAACACCAGAGGAGCATCACTTGTTAAGCAATTTAACCTCTGATAAAACTGTAAGAGTTATGAAACCTGAAACCTGAAAAGGGTGACGGGATCATTACTGCCAATCAATCAGACTGTGTCAGCAATATTTTTGGTAGGTTACAGGATGATTCCACGTATACAGTGATTTCTAGGAACAAAATAAATATTCCCCTGGATTCATGGAGCTTGCGCCAAGCGCAGGTGTAGCGTAGGCAGAATAACGCCAAATATGGCCGTAGAGTGATTCAGGTACGATCCAATTCCACATGCACTACCGGCGTATGCCAGAACTGCGCAGCCCTCAGCATAGGTATGCTAATCACCCCATGCGCAGTGTTGCACCATGCAAATGAAGGCATATAGCGATTCATGAAGTGGTGCAGGCGTAGCGTAAGCCCACAGAAATGTAAACCAAAAAACACGGTTTACATTTTCCCAAACAGAACATCGGAGATATGGAAGCGGACCAGACTCATGTATTACAAAGTTAACATATGCCAATGGCTAAATGCACAGCCAATGGCATAAGAAAAGATGCACAACACCTAAAAAACAACATTTAATGTCATGTCCACAGTAACGCACAGTACAACCGCAGGGCATGTGTGCGCAAACAGGAACACAAAGAAAATATATACAAATGTCATAAAATCGCAATGTAATACAAATCAGGATTTCACCATAATACGCAATGGTAGGCATGGTACACCACAACCAAGGTGCAAGGGTTCCTAAGGGCCTGCGACAGTGTACAATGCGGTAACTATGAATTAGTAGTCGGTGCCATGCAAATGAGACAGGTAATACTGAATCGCAAATGTCCCGCTGGATGAAGGCTGTACCATACGGCGTAGCGCTACAACACCGAGGAGTGGCTCAGAGGAGATACATGACATCAGCAGAGGGGTGTGCCACTGTAGCAGTAAGCACATTGGAGCATTGGAAATGTGGCCTGGCCATTGCTAAGCAAAGCTGCAGGACAGGGGTGGCGAGGAAGGTATAGAATAATTTAGCTGAGAGCACTTATGGTGCCCGAAAGCGCATGTGTACGGGGATGAAAATGTGCCTGAAACCCGGTAAGCAGATGCACGTGCCGCGAACAATAGCATAAACAGGAAGATCGGGGGAAGAAAAGAAGGAAATGCCGAAGTAGGGTAATTGGAGTACTACTGAGCAATTAACACCAATCAACTCATGGCGGCCAATCGACGGCAGCTGACAAGTCTGCTCGCAGAAACCTGCAAAACAGGATAGGGGAGGCATTGGATTGCAAAGAAAGGAGGGAAGGCATTGGATTGCAAAGATAGGAGATTTGTCATAGCAGAGCAAAGCAAACATACAGTAGACCGGCAATAGAACACATTACGCAAGATAAGCCAGGTCTAGGAAAGTACAAATGAAAGCAGGCTGCTGGATGCATGCCAGAAAATGGTAGGTGAAACGTGCAGAAATGTAAAGGGAAGGTCAAGAGATAATCCACGGCAGCCAAATGTAATTCAACACCAAAGGCACCACAATAGTAGTTCCGGTAGTAAAACACATAAGATATCCTGTAGCTACGAGCATACATACACACCCTATGACATCATCGGTGTTCACAGCACAATAGTATAAAGTGTGAAAGCACCCTACACACACCTGTGTATTCCCAAACACTGCACCATAGGTGTAAACACACGGGGAACTTTTAAAATGTACATGTTGGGAGCTGCCATAGCTGTGATTCATCAGCATGTGTTAGAGACTGACAGTGTTGTGGAGGATGATGCCGACAACCACCGCAGGCCCCGGAGGAGGAGAAGAGTGTTCAGACCAAGGGTAACCTACCAGGGGCTACATGATCTGGAGATAGTAGAGCATTACAGGGTGGTCAGAGACATCATACAGCAAATAGTGGAGCTGTGCCGGCCACACCTGAGAACCAGAAACAACAGAGGGGGAACCCATCCCAGTGAACACAAAGGTATGTGTAAGCTTGTGAATACTAGCCACAGGTACCTTTCAAAGGCCAACTGGAGATATAATGGGGATCTCACAGGCATCAGCATCCAGGGTACTACACCAGTTCCTGGATGCCATGTTACCACATGCCAGTGAGCATATATACTTCCCCCGAACTCAGGAGGAGTTGGCCACCAATATGCATCACTTCCACCGTGTGGCACACTACCCGGAGGTACTGGGTGCAATAGACTGCACGCACATATATATCAAGTCACCACTCGGTGAGCATGGTAGTCGCTACATAAACTGCAAGGGATTCCACTCCATCAACTGCCAGGTCATGTGCAATGCCCAGGGCATTATCATGGATGTGTGTGCTGGTAGCCCTGGAAGCTACCATGACTCCCATATCTGGCATGCTTCACAGCTGTATCAGGTATTTGTCAGGGGGTCATCCCACATGACCACCTTGTGGGGGATGCTGGCTATGCACTGGAGCCGTGGGTGATGACTCCCATCAGAAATGCACACACACCCATGCAAGAATGCCATAATGAGGCACACGCACAAACCAGAATCATCATAGAGCATGTGTTTGGGATGCTGAAATCATGGTTCCGGTGCTTGGACACATCTGGCGGAGCCTTACAGTACTCTCTAGGCACGTGTGCCCACATCTTCATAGTATGTGTCATTCTACATAATATGATCCTGCGGAAACAGCTGCAGCAGGAACAAAATGGTGAAGGTCCTCATAGCCCACCGCAATTGCCAAGGCCATCACAGGCACAGAGGGATTCAGACCACGAACACACTGTGCCAGCCCCAGTAGGCAGATGGAGGTGTGCCCAATATGCCTACGCCTTGGCAAAGAGGGAACGTATAGCACATACTCTGACAGTGTAGGCCCCTACGGACTGACACACCTCTCCACCTGCACACACAGTAAAATGGATGGCACACAAACACGACCACCTGTAAATTGTAATGTATAGGTGGCTCACTGTGTGAATCCTACATAGGCAGCCCTCAAACATTGTACACACAACAGCTATTGGACCACGGAATGTCAACACCTGAACAGTACATGCGCCTATCAGCATATGTTGGTGCTGTGTGTATAGGTTCCCAGGTACATCGGTAGGTACACGCCCGATTGTCAGAGGCCATACACCGAACGGGGCAAACAGTGTCTGCTGTCACCACAACATCGAGTAACCAACTGTCGCTTGGTGGAGCAGAGGCAATCGCGGGAGCACATGTGTGTAAGCACTGTTCTGCACACACTCAGCATGGATTCCCTGCTGCGTTAATGAGGGGCTCCTCATAATGTAATCATGCATTTTGTGTCAAGTCATGGGGTGTACCCATGACAGGTATTCATCACCCCAGCATGCTCCACCTATGGTTGTTTGAAGGTGTAGTACAGTATCGTGTGTGGCTCACTGTGATATACATACCCAATGCCGGAGCACATCCAGTAAACATCACATGGACATACCATTAACTGGACTCATCAGTATGTAAACTAACTGAGTTACCCATGTGAGTGCAGTATGGAGTAACAGCCGTAGTATATTCCACATACAATACGACATAACATGTGTACAAATCCCAAATGTCCAAGTGTTAAATGCAGTGACCGTCGTGCATGTTCCCGGTCCCACATCCTGCAAGGGATGTAACGTAATCCCGAAGGCACGAGTAATGCATGTCGGATGCAGGTCATCAGATCATGTTTAGCACACGTTAGCTGGAATATGCATTGCCCACTGCTGGTAAGCGACGTTTAAATATGACTATACGGATATGCGTGAAATAGGGCTAAGCTTCTCCAAATATCGGTCAGATCACAGTCAGTGATGTCCAGAACAGGTGAAACCAGCATTATTCACCCCTGTATTAATAGCGCCTGCTCTGAAGGGTAAAACGACCACTACCAGGAGTAGAACATGCAATCATGTATACAATCACCTAACACTATTACTAGCCAAGATGTACCTACGGTAGGGTTGCCACCTCTTAAAATGACCAATGTGGGACATACGTCAGATGTCTGCAGGCCAGCACATACACCCGGCCAGTATGAAAATCAGAACTTCACTGTTTTGCCTAGATAAAAGCTTATTCTTGTAATGTTTTAATTACTAATTCTGTTTCTTATAACATATAGGTGGTTCAGATACAGAATAACTGTTTTATGCAACTATTACATAAACTATAGGAAATAAGTTTGTCCTAAAAGCTCAGGACATTTGCCATGTTTACAAATATTTTGCAGGACACAACTGCCCAAAAAGGGACTGTCACTCACAAAGTGGGACAGGTGGTAACCCTAACCTACGGCAGGTGTGTGATGTGACAGGTACAGACACAAATGTGCGGATTCCAGGAAACAGTATAGACCGACAAGTACACAATGAAAGGTGTAGCTTGCCTGTCACTTTCTCTGTCAGATATATATATATATATATATATATATATATATATATATATATATATATATATACACATATATACATATATATAATACAGATAGAAAGGGCGATAGAGTGATATATGTTGATATATATGGATTCACCGATATCTGCTAATATATTGATAGGTCAACGACATTCATAACACCTTGGAGGTACAAATAAATAGGACACCGCCAACTATGGAATGTGTCACATACCGACACGCATAACCACGAGGCTGAAAGACCGAAAGAACACAGTACCGGGACAGTAGAATCGCGAGTAATAGTATGACGATATGAAGGGACATTTAGTTACTGCTGCCGGTGTTGTGGTTCACGTAGGTACTGTGTTCAACTGTGTTTGTGAGTGCCGTAGTCTGTGTATGTGTGTGTTGAGGGTGCCGTGTGCTTTTACGTGTGACTGTAATGTGTGTGTGTGTGTGTGTGTGTCCGCATCGTGTGTCTGTTAGTGCCAACTCAGAGGTAGATCATTACGGTAGGTGAGGGTATAGCTAGCCGTAGGCATATGGTTACCACCTGTCCCACATTAGGAGGGACAGCCCCTCCCGGGGCAGGTGTGTCCTGACATAAAACATTACAAAGGGCAACTGTCCGAGATTGTAGGACATTATTATGTCCCATATATTATGTAATAGTTACATGAAATAGTTATGCCTGTATGTAAGAGATGTAAATGTTACATGCAATATGATAAGTAGCCAAAGTCCCACAACAATAGGTATGTATTGAGGATAAAAGTATGTGCTATCCTGTGTACTGACCATGGCTATGTGTCGGCTTGTAAACACCGCTGTGTATCCCGCAAGTGTCCAACAATGGCCATATGAAAAGGTGGCAACCCATGGCAAAGAGGTTCTGTCACCAACACAACTGCAATGACTGCAAATATCTGGGACAGAAATACACAGGATAACTGTCATTTAGAAATATCCCTTTAAATATCACTGCAATTCCGGAGGTATGGAAGTATCAACCTCACCTGCATACTATATAGAAACCAATTAACAATGGCCCAATGTAAAATCCCGTAACATAAGTCTACTAACTGATAGCTCTTTAATTAGGGAAGGATCCCACACACATATATATGGAATATGTAGAAATGCAAGCCCCACAAACCTGTATATGCTAAGTACACCCACCGACATCCCCCACACTAGAAACTATAGCAATACAGACTGTAATTACAGCACAAACATCCAGTCAGTCAATTACATCTGCAGAACCATTAACATACCTTGTGAGAGACGCAATTAAAGGCGCCATGCAAAATTGTAGCCATTGTATAATGGAACAAACGGCGATGTTACATATTTTGTTTGCAATAGTCCGTTATCAGACGGTTGGGATGACAGGTACACCCACATGTTGAACCACATACTCTAGCCGTCACACACAATACACGGGGGACATGAATCCAAACTATACTTGTCTCTACACATAGCAGTTGCAATTACACACAACAAAACACAATACAGGCCATCTCCCTGAAGGTAGGGCAAATGGGCAACGCCCAAGTGGAAAATTCAATTATACCCCACTGTTGCCGCGTAATTGGCGAATGGAGTAGCTGCACAGCTGATGTGCAAGTAATTAGTCACTCAGGAACACCAATTGGCAGCAGGAAACCACATGTTACAGGTATCAACATATATAAGGATGACTTTCCAGACATTCAAACCGTATGCTCATACCATATAACTGTTCAAACAGTGTAAGAGAGACGAAAGTCCGGAACGATAACAAGGTATGTAGAACACTCGATGTAAGTGTATGTATAGCATGTTTTGTATTAATTATGTTCGTGTATGTATAGCCTGGTTTGCATTAATTAAAAGTGTCCGCAATGCATAAAGTGGGAAAAGGTATTTATGTAGTGATGTCTTGCTGAGCATACTAATGCTTGTAGAAATTGTGCGTCCAGCAGTGGGCCACAAGGTAAACATCACAGACACCACAAGGGATGCTACATGAGGGCTTTAAACAGAACAATTCCATACCACCCACTGTCAGTGGTAGGGTATATCCAACAAGTACGTGCCATAGCCGGGGATAGTATATGTTGATATACTGTCACAGTAGGGATGTGTATGGGCATATAACGACAATGACATGTCTAAGGTGGTCCCGCTGTGCAAGTATGCTTTGCATTACGGGATGCTATGTAAAATATGTGTAATGTATAGTATTGTAGGTAGATATGTCAGATATGCTACACAGCATAACAGGCATATTATGCATACCAAAGGTATCGTCTATTGGCATATACAATAACAGGATACATATGGCTTGTAGTCACAGGATATTGTAATAGCATGATAGCTAATCTAAATGGAAGGGCTACCAAGTAACCATGCACAAAGGACATGTAATAGCTTCACAGGTTCATAGTGGGGTACTATGCAGTCTGGCAAGTCTATGTGTAAGCACAACTACAGTGTTCACACCAGTGGCACCTCTCTAGGGTAGTGTCCTGTGAACAGCAGAGCCATGTGTTACCTGCACCTCTGCACAGTACAGCTACTGCAGTAATCCCTGGCATACATGTGTCTCCTATCCACCAAGTGAGGTATCACATGAACAGTGCTACTGAGTGTCCCTGCGTGATGTACATAGGAATCATGTTCCAAAGCATGGTGAGTGTCCGGTTTGGGAATGTAACCCTCAAGTACATCCCACTCATCGTTGCGTGTGTGCACATATCCATGATCATGTTGCTCACAGTGGCTTTTGTTTATGTCGCGTATGTGGAGTATATCCATTAATATTGTTGTGGACATGGGCCCTGTCTGTTCAGCAG